>NC_089272.1:64494459-64815146 GCF_963678975.1 Dysidea avara
ATTTAAATGATGAAAATGTACAATAATATTAACATTACACTCATTCCACGTTATAATGGAGTCTATAGTACACATTAACATGTAATACAGGGTCTACAATATGTAGTATGGATCAATCAACCGTCTTCCAAGCTTGTCCATAACTAATTACGTCAGGATAGCAGTCTTCGTATACGCATCCTCCACAAACACATTGCTCTTGGAGAAAGTAGTCTCTTCTATTGCATAACCTTGAAAACACACAGTACACGACACTGGTTATCATTATCATGATCAATTAGAAACGTGTCATCACTTACAATGCCTTATCTTGTATACCTGAAAGAGGGGAAAGATGCAACAACTCAACAGGAGAATCTGATTCTTCACTAGACGATTCACTGTCATCACCTTCTAGTACACTGGACCACTGCTTGCATTGTACAGCATATGCATACTGCCAGTACTAGTGCACTAGACAATACTTCCTGTTGGTGACTGTCTGTCAGCTGGTTAACACTCATGAACATTCGAAAAATTGTTTTATTTATCACAAACTTTCTTTCTACCTTCACCACACCATGCCTTTACAGCAGTGCTCACTAACATCTTTGCCAGCTTATAAGTCTCTTCAGTACGTGATAAAGACTGCTTGGTCCCAGGATTAGTAGCATTAATTAACAACTGGCATATCCTTCTATCTTTCAGCGAACCTGATTTTACTGTTTATCAACTCTAAAAATCTTTTTCCCACCTTAACGACATCAATGGTAGTTCTGTCCACTGCTTTCACTTCTTTTACAGCATGTGCATACTGCCAATATTAGTAGACTGGACAACCAAATTACATATTTTGTATTGGTGATCACCTTTCAGCTTGTCAACTCTGATGAACGGGTTTAAATCTCCTTCCTGCCTTCACCACACTCTGCCTTTACAGTGTTCACCAACAACTTTGCCAGCTTAGTGTCTTCAGCACGTGTGATAGAGGGCTTTGGCCCAAGATTTAATAGTACGATGAGCAGCCAGCATATCACTCATTTATCTTTCAGCGTCAAGTAGGAACCTGATTTTACTGTTTACCACTCTAAAAATCTTTTGCCTCGCCTTAATGGTATCAATGACAGGTCTGTCCACTCTTTCCTCGACTCCTTCGTTTCTTGGGAGCATTAAAGAATGATAAAACTTGAGCGGCGTTAAGCGTAACTGCGGTCTTCCTTTCCCCTCCTTGTATAGTCACGTTTTCACCTTGTGGCATCTCTTAACATCGTTCATCGCTGTTCCCACACTGCTACGGGGCTACATCAACAAATAAACCAAGTATTAATAAACTTCAAAGGTTCACAGAGAAGTTTTACTTCGATTTCATTTCCTCACTCTTTTAATAGACGTTGTAAATTATCATAGAACTCAACGTAATCTCTAGTAATCTCGTGCCGATAATTGAAAATATTTTGCCGATAATTGAGTGCTGACGATAATTGAGAGTTTACGCTCTACATCTTTGTTTTAAGCACATAGGTGTGCACTGACATGCAAAACTGTTTGTTCAGACTTACCTCATTACTGCTGTAGTAAATAGGCAGCTTGCATGATTGGACAAATACTACTGTGCATCTGAAAAATGATAATACTGGAATCATGCAGATCCATAGTTTACACCGAGGAACTGCATCTGACCTGGCACAACTGTTTCACTATAATCCTGCTTACATGCTTTCACTCTAACGATTCGTACATTACCTTAATGGTCAATTATACTGCAGGTGTTTCAAAACTGGGTTTTTGTATGGCAAGAGGTATATGTGTCACTGCAACATCAGAACTGAAAGTGCATAGCATAGGACAACTTCTGAGCCTTTGCTTGCCATGCAGTAACTATAACTGCAAATTGTGTTGGCTTTAAATTATGCCCAAGTTCGTTTCTCTTTGTGACAGTCAGCAAGGTAAACATCATAGTGTAGAAACTGAAACTGTACCATGTGTACACAACCTGTATGTAATGTAGGGTATACTGTATACAATTGCCTTAGCTCACATGCAGTTTAACTAATTAGCCTTGCATGCTCATTATTTCACAATAAAATTAATTATTATGTACTACATAAGGATCATGTACTTTAAAGCACTATTGACATGTATGCTACACAGCAATGTCAGCAAATATAGGACACTAATATTTATGCTTGGTTCCCAATATATTAATTATTGTTGCATTAGTTGTCATGTAAAGCAGCAAACGTTTCGTTAGTTCTATACAGCATGTTGAAGTCACTGGTAGGGAAGACGCATTGTAATTAAACTACATTCCTGTCAAAACCACAAACAATAAACTTTAGTGTTTTGCATCATTAATGACATAAGGAAACCTCATGATCTTTAAAAAATGTGACATCACCATGCATGTCCCTACATAGCTACATTAGCAGTGCTGGTGTTTAATGCTTGGTCCCTCTTCCTTAATGTTTAATGTGGAGATGGTCCTGCACATAGGGCAGGTACCAATGCTAGTATAATATGTAATATAGTATTAAGTTTCCGTATCAACACTTTCTTTCAGCAGTATTTAGATACCACAGAATTATTTCAGAGCTTGATTTCAGAAGTATTTCAGTCCCGTTACTACCATAAGAGGTATACTAGGTAGATATCTGCTGCTTCGCGATTGGGATCTCGTTCGTAATAGGTTCATGACCACACCCATCAAATAAAGATACAGGTGGACTAATAGAGATACAGTACGGAGACCATACCTCTTAACAATCTAGCTACTTACTTAACAGTTTGGTTTTATTTGAAGTTAATAGGTGATTTCATTCCAAAGTTATGATCATCAAGACTTATGGTGTAGCCAAGTGAAACAGAAACGTGCACCGCAGACAATAGTGATGCGACCACTACACGTGAGGATTTTACAGGAACAAATGTTGTACAAATTCGGCCTGCCTGTAACTCTCTCGTCATGTATGCTATGCCTCTGAAACTCTAGACTTTAACTCATCATGTCACTAGTAACTACCACACAAACAGTGAAGCCAATCAATTTTTGTATTGCATGCAGCTAGATGCAACTGCAGGTGCATGCCTTGGGTTCCTTTGTGCATTCCAAACATTGATTTCCCTGCCATTGCTTCGATATTTTCTCAATCACTTTAAGATTTGCATCATTAATTTACCATACATTGTTACCCTACAGTCTTACAGTAGTTTCAGCACCAAATAAAGTCTCAGTCATCCTCAGTCAACCTAGAGGCCAAGTGCAAAATCCTTATTGTTGTTTTCCGCAATACTCGCTTGGCAGGTTACGCAATGTGTCTTTAATTTATTCTAAAAGTTTTGTTGAGATTGTTACATAAGATTTCGAGAATGGCTAGTTTGAAATTTAGTCGCCCTTACATAGTTTGCTCTATAAGGGTGCAGCGTAAAGAATTTAAAGAGCACAGCTGCGGTCACCAATTGTTGAAATTGGCTGTGAATAGTAGGTGTGTTTAATTAGTGCATGTAGCCATAAAAGAAGTGTGTAAAAACCACCAATTATTTAGAATTGTCACCATGTAGCTATAGCCTGTAAAGGCACCCCCACACAAAGTATATGGATACGTATGCAGTTACAACATACACAGGACATATGAATACCCAGCAGTTTTAAGGTACACAATAATAATGTAAGAATTATACAATATATATGACTGTGATATAACTGCTATAAAAATAGTATTTCTACTTCTCCATTAGCTCAGCAGATTCTACCATGGTAGCAGGTCTCATATGACAGTGTATTCATCCAATCAATGATCAATAGCTGGGGCATATAAGTGTACTGACAACGACGAGTTTGTGTGACTCCATTTGCAGAATCCAGATGATTGGGTGTGGCTCCAGTATGTCTAGACAGTTAACACACATTCTTGATAAGTGGGTGTGGTTATTATAACAGTATAGTATTTAAGTACATCGATACATTGTCTCCATTGCGTCACTATACAGCAACATCACATGACACAAAGTGGAGGATATTGTTGTACCTCTAGTATGTACACTCCATCAATACAATCAAACTTGTTGTAGTGAAAGCTGTCTTAATGGCCACCAGTATAGAAAGACAACCTCTCTAGAAATGCCAATTCCAAATCTCTAGTGATAATTTATACACTGTTACCTACTTATTGAGTGAAGGTGGCAATATACAGGCTCCACTGTAATGTATACATGTGATCTGATCCTGTACATTCTGTCAGTGAATGAGATCCACTTGGCCTGGACAAAATGTGACCCAAATGACCTGGTTGATCCAGACTCAATGCACTTACAACCCAGTAGCAAAATGGAACTGGTATTTATAGAGGAGAATATAGTGATATTTATGTGTACACATTACAACAAACCACTGGAATGCTGAAAGTGAATGGTGTTATTTTTTGTCTTATGCTTGGCTATGGTATGGTAGTACTGAATAAGTAGGGATCGCCCCAAAAATTTCATGCACACCTAAAATTCTCCCTTTGAAAATCATCCTAGAGACATCTTCCATGACGGAACCTTTATGGAATAGTACTAGTCCGTATAATGTAATATTGTACTTTGCATGAGAGGATCAAAGTGATGCCGCACACTATATTGTCCATATAGTACTAATTAGCTGCATAACTGTACTGTATGAGTCATACAGTACAGTTATGCAGCTAATTGGGCAAATACAGCACACTTAAGCAAATACAGTAGTTACGTATGCCGAGATTTTTTTTAAGGAATGTTATGAAAATAACACTGTAAATTGCTAAAAACCAGCCAAACTAATCCTACCAGTTTGTTCTATGGCTAGAAATAGATTGTACAACACTTACTGATCGTCTGATCATGAAGCTTTTAAAACACCACTCCACTAAGACAGCATGATTGATCACGTGCGTGACATTGTAAATAGCTAAAACTAGCCAAACTAATTATATTTGTTTGTTCTACGACTAGAAATAGATTAGTTAAACAATTACTGATATCCTGATCACCAAAAATCGCAGCAGTTTGAGTACTAGAGAAAATCACTCCAAGCCAGATGACCAGGTAGTACAATATAACACTTAAAAGCACTGCCTATGCTTGTGTGTACGAAAAATATAGCACTCGGGGAGTGGGGAGGGGGGTGTCTTGAGGCAAATACAGCTCTCAGCTTTGCCTCATGCTGTATTAGCCTCTTGATATGCCTCCTTGTGCTGTATTTTCCATACACACATGTGGCTGCACTTTATAACATACAGCATTAAATATATCAAAACACTTGCAGGTAAAAAATGCTGAAACTCTAATTTTAGTCTCACTACCTGATCACAGTCACAAGGCTGAAGGCCAATTGAAGCAGCGCACGGCCACCATTTTATGCCACAATAACAAACTCACCAATGGAATGTGCTTTTTAGGGTTCCAACGAGTGTAGGCCCTCTGTGCCTTATCTTTCGTATATCTTCAATCAGGCTGCTTGTCTTTTTCTTCACCCAACGAAACCATATTGAGGCATTAATTTTCCATATCAGCAGTTTCTTTCAGCAGCATGTTTAACATCACAAAATTATTTCAGAGCCTAATTTCAGAGGCACTTCAGTGCTGTTGCTACTATCAGATATCTGCAACTTCGCGATTGGGATCCCCATTCATGATAGGTTTGCGACCACACCCATCGAATAAAGATCTAGGTTGACTATTAGTGGTAGAATATGGAGACCACAACTCTTAACAATCTACTTAACAGTAAACAAGATGACTCACCCCTTTATGATGGGTCTATTATTATTATTATTATTATTAGTGCTTTACAGTGACCAGCACTGAAGGTCTGACAGCAACATGTGCTGCAGCCTTAGGATTACCTAACCTAATTTCAAGGACTTAGACCTAGTGACTTGACTTACTGACTGACTGATAAGGTGTAGCAGAAAAGGGGCCAAAGTAAGGGAAAAAAAAGAAAGCTGCACACCCCTTGGCTAGTCTAATACAACAGTCACTCTAATACAACAGTCATGTATGATATTCTAATAGAACAATCACAAGTTTAGCTAGTTGTGCTACAACAAAAAAAACTAAACAAAGTAATGTTTTAATTTAAAAATGAAGTAGGGATCTATGCAGCAAAAAGTAGCGAAACAAGAGATGAATGATGGTATTACAGCATAGTTCGGTGGGAAAGTTGCACATAAGGCAATTATAGGGACTTCCCACTGAGCTATGCTGTACTACCATCATTCAATTCTTGTTTTACTACTTTTTATTGCATAGATCACTACTTCATTTTCAAATTTTAAAATACTGGTATTGTAGAGCTATAACAGATATTGTGAAAAATATCTTTCCAGATATCCTATGGATAATGACTTCATCATTTGCTTCATCAGGAGCTTATAAGCACTGAAGGTGAAAGTTCTTACACTTTGGGCTGCCAGCCAACTTGAAATGTCCCATCTGTGATACCATAGACTACATCAGGAGCTTATTAGTGCCTTTGGCACTCTAACAGGTTGGTTAGCAACACTTGCCCCCTTGCTGCCAGCACTCACTGTCTCACACGCTTTCACTCACTAATTCCATTTACAATAATAGAAGAACAGCTGCATTGCAGATAACTGCATAAGGAATGAAACCACCAACAGGTTGCCTGTAGATTTGTGGTGTTCCAAGTAAAGCAATGTTGCACTATATAAATTTTGCATGGTTAAACTAATGTGCCTTTTTCACTTATATAAATTGTGCTTCTGGCTTCATAGATCCTTATAAGTATGAAGTTAAACTTGTATAATGAGGTCACCTGCCTAAACTAACCATTGTAAAAAATCCCCACACAGTGTACAAGTTCTAAGTCGGTTAAAGACCACGTCCTCAGATCTTTGTGCTAGGTGTCTAACTTACACTTAGAAGGTGTCTGTTACAGTGAGTGTCGAGGTTCCACTGTATTTGTATTCATGTTCTTTGAGGTGCGAGTGAAAACAACATTAGTACATGGTAACATGGATATCTGAAAAACTATCTGTCTGTCTGCTTCATAATGCTACTAACTTGGCAACTGAACCATTTATCAACACTGGACTTTAATGAAATTAAGTGCTCATCATCTGGCAACTCCCAAGTTTGTTGTTACAAATTGTTATGTGCATTCGTGTGTTCTCTACAAAGCGTTAAAGGTGTTGGTGTAGAGGAAAAGTCTACCTAAATTCCACTTCAAACCGCAACATAAAAGCTCAGTCATTAGTATGAGTGACTGATATACCAGTGGTCCCGGGTTGTAATCTGGCTAACTCCAGCCAATTTTTTTGCTCATGTAAGGATTTTAGCACCCACCTTTGTGCACGTGACTAACATCAGCACATTTCATGCATGTGAGAAGTTAATAAGAATATTCACTTTCAACTTTTTGAGAATGACAAAGCTAAAACAATTCTCTACATTGTTTCATGCTTCTCAAGCAAAAACAACATATTATGCAAACTGCTGGTATCTCCATCCACTGATGTCAAAGAGAGTCTTGTTCTCTTTCTCCTGTTGTGTGTTATCCAGATCTTGTTTGTGTCTTATCAAGTCTCAGAAGGCAAATACATTGTGACTGCTCATCATAAAGCACACCAAAATTCTGGAGTGGGATGATAGCAATAACAGAGAGATGCAACTGCTCACTGTCAACAGTGTCAACTACAACAAGAAAGAGATGTAGCTGCTCATCAAATGGCATGTGAAGATCCAGCTGCAAGGGAGGAGGAATGACAGCATGCATGATCAACTATAATATAAGCTGGCTAGGGCTGATTCGCAATACTCCACAAGGGAGCAGCAGATAGAGAACACACAAAGACAACAGGTACATTCAAGCGTACACTCACCTTTAGAGGGCTCCATTTACCATCCACATAATATTTTTAGCACTACTGATGTATGCGCACTTAGTACAGAATGTGTACATTGTGGCGCTTTGAAATTTACTGCAGAAACAGAACCCCTTTGTTATAATATGTGACCGGATTTGCGAAAAGGGGTCTTCCACACACAACTGATATATCAAATTTGACGACTAACACCGTCGGATTGGAAAAGGCTATTGACTTGGAATTTGGCTAGTAGTGAATGCCACCATAGCTTAGTGGATGGAGCAAATTTCAGGTTAATATGTTTGTTTATCACTAAGATATGGATTTTCAAGTTCATAGAATTTGATGTGTGTGGAAGACCCCTTTTTGTAAATCCGGTCACATATGAAAGATAATATCCAACTGAAACCATTCCTTTACTCACAGCCATTCTTACAGCACCTGTATGAAAGTGTTGATAGTGTCTAGCACACATATGAAAATACAATTCTGCGTTTCAAATGGCAAGCTTTTAGTGTAATGAGTTTGCTTCAACCCGTCCTTTAGAATTCAAGATCAGGTATGACATTTTATTGGTAGTATGGTTCCAGCACCAAAATTTTTGTCAAATTTATTTTATTGACAATCAGGAATCACAGGTGTGACAGTCCACTAGGTGTTAAATAGTTGGTGGTTTGAGGCCAGACATTGTCAGTAGTATCAACCAGCTATTGCATATACTGCTGTGTGTAAATCTTTGTAATCAACAGGATGTCCCAACTATTATCAGAGTTGTGATAGAGACCTATACATCAATCTTAAACTAGCTAGCAATAAAATTGGACAGCCTTGGTATATTACTGCTACGTACCACATCATGGTAAGACAAAATCTGTGTTGCTTAAGGCTACTTTTGGTAAATGCATACTGGAAAATTGAAAAAGAAAGGTTGCAATGTCTTAGGCATGAGCTATAAGCATTACATGCTGACTGCTATCAGGATCTCCATGGTTGATGGAGATGATTGTAGGTTGTAAAATTATCTTTCCATCGACATTTACAGCTGGGCCATGTTACATACATGAACGTCAACAAGATGCCACAACTTATGTTAGGAAATATGGCCAGCCTGATTTGTTTATTACAATAACGTGCAATCCTAGTTTGGAAATTAAAAACAATTTATTGCCAGGTCAAAAGCTTTAGGATTGTCCAGAATTAGTTGCTCAAGTTTTTAGGCTCAAGCTTAAGAACATGTTAAATCATACCAGACAAAGTAGACTACATTGTACGTGCTGAAATACCAGACCCTGTGGTAGTATTAACCTTGCATGGAAAATGGCTAGTGCAGTAAAAGTGTCCTAAACCATTTGTTTCTGATACTCAACTAAGTGTTGATAGTTACCCACCGTACAGGAGGATGATGGTGGGCAGATGAGTACCATCACCATTAATGCAAAAAGCTCTAAGGAAATTAGAGAATACGGATGATAACCGGAACATTGACATATAAATAGACTGAGATGTATCATTGTGTTAGTTGTGCTTGTCATTGATTTCGTGTCCAGTTGACAATAAATTATTTAAACTGTGTATGCGATCAAATAGGGGCGCTCCTTATTCTCTATGACAAGCACAACTCAACGCTCAGGGTGACGGCTGTCTGGCTTCCTCAAGACCGGGACGAAAAGCTTGGCAATCTACCTGGCGAAAGGTCAGCTGATACAATTAAAGAGCATCGCTATTGTGAAGAGATGCCTGCCATCCGGTGCCCAATTGAAGGTTGCATGTACCAAACGCCGGATGTGGACCCTGTGGTGGCTGCTGCCCTTATCACAACACATGCAAGCGTCCATGCTGTACCCCACCCTGTTGTTCCTGCGGCGAAAGCTGAAAAGGTGAAACGCCCGTGTATATCGTCTGCTGGAACGACGGAAGAATGGCAGTATTTTCAGTCCAGATGGAGCGACTATGTGAGAGCGACTAACCTATCAGGTGTGGACAAAGTGATCCAACTACTTGAATGCTGCGACGACCAACTACGAAGGGACCTTACTCGAAATGCTGGAGGAACTCTTAGGAAAGTCAGAAGAAGAGGTACTTGCGGCTGTGAAGACCCTGGCAGTCAGGGAGGAGAACGTTATGGTGGCCAGAGTGGCGCTCCACAATATGAAACAAGACAGAGGTGAACCAATTCGTGCTTTTGGAGCTAGACTTCGAGGGCAGGCCAGTGTATGTAAGTTCATACAAAAATGTACAAATTGTGACACTCATGTAGGTTATACTGAAGCCATACTGCGGGACGTGTTGTGCCGGGGTATGGAAGATGCTGAGATTCAGCTCGATCTATTGGGTGATAAAAACCAGGACATGACCTTTGAACAAATGCTTAGATTTATAGAAGCTAAGGAAGCTGGTAAGAGGTCAGCTACCCAGCTCCTTTTGCCACACGCAACTGATGCCATTGCTGGCAGTACATATAAGCGTCAGAAGAAAAGGGACGCTGCGGAGAGACCACCAAGGGAGCAGGATTCATGCTCATATTGTGGGAAGAGAGGTCATGGAAAAAGTGCACCCGCACGTCTGAGACGTAGAGAATGCCCAGCATATGGCACAGTTTGTGGCCATTGTGGCAAGGACCATCACTTTGAAAGTGTCTGCAGAGCAAAAGTCAAGGTCAGAGTGGATACCACTAATGAGAGTGCGATATTTGACGCCTTATGTGAGTTAACAATACAGCATAATTTGACATCTGTTTCCCTAGGTCATCATGTTTATGATCAACCATCAAACAAATGGTTGCGGCGCCCATCAAAGCCCCAGCCATTTGTCAGGTAATCAGTGAGAGTGGAGAAGGATGACTACAAACGTTTTGGGTTTCACTTATCCTTCTCACCAAGCAATATTCTAATTGATGCCATGGCAGACACAGGGTGCCAGAGTTGCTTGGCAGGGCTCAAGCTGGCTGAGAAGTCAGGACTTTCCAGTGAGGATCTCATCCCGGTTAACATGCGGATGCATTCTGCCGACAATCGTGACATCCCGATTCTGGGTGCTACGATTTTTAGGCTATCTGGGAGGGACCGATCAGGTAGTGAGAGGGTGACTCGACAGATGGTTTACATCACCAACAATACAGATAAGTTCTTTCTTAGTCGGGAAGCTTGTATGGACTTGGGTATTATACCAACTCAATTTCCAATTGTAGGTGAGATACCTCCACGGGTGGATCACCAGGCACTTAGTATTGACCATACCAGTTCCTCTCGGGAAGTGGCTTCTCTGAAATGTGATTGTCCAAGGAGAACCAAACCGCCGCCTCTCCCCACCACCCTCCCCTGTGCTGCCACCGAAGAAAACATAAAGAAGCTCAAGCAATTCTTATTAGAATATTATGGCTCCAGCACTTTTAATACATGTGAACATCAACCTCTGCCCACGATGGAGGGACCACCTATGCGTCTAATGATTGACCCCAAGGCGAAACCAACTGCCTATCATTCACCAATACCGGTCCCTATTCATTGGCAAGATGACGTTAAGGCAGAATTGGACAGAGATGTCAGGCTGGGTGTTTTAGAACCTGTCCCCATTGGTGAGCCAGTAACTTGGTGTCACAGAATGGTCATTTGTGCCAAAAAGAATGGAAAGCCTAGGAGGACCATTGACTTTCAACCACTCAACAGTCATGCCACTCGGGAAACTCACCATACTCAATCTCCTTTTCATCAGGCTAGATCTGTTCCCCACGGAAAGAAGAAAACCGTATTTGATGCTTGGAATGGCTATCACAGTGTTCCTCTTCACCCTGATGATCGTCATTATACCACCTTTATCACTCCGTGGGGCAGGTACCGATATTGTACTGCACCTCAAGGATACATTGCTTCAGGGGATGGTTACTCCAGGCGCTACGATGAAGTTGTAGCATTGTTCCCCCAGAAGACTAAATGTGTGGACGATACGCTCTTGTGGTCAGACACTATCCATGACTGTTTCTTTCAAGCAGCCAAATGGCTTGACATCTGTGGACGAAATGGTATCACACTCAACCCAGAGAAGTTTGTGTTCGCCCAAGACAATGTGGAATTTGCTGGATTTGAGATAACAAGCGATACGGTTCGCCCTTGTAAGAAATACCTTAGAGCTATTGTGGAGTTTCCTACACCTAGAAACATTACAGATGTTAGATCATGGTTCGGCCTACTCAATCAAGTGGCATATGCCTTTAGCATGGCTGAACGGATGCTCCCATTTAGAAATCTGCTCAAACCAGCCACACCGTTTCATTGGGATGGTAGTCTTAATCAGTTATTTGAGGAGTCCAAAACTGTGATTGTTTCTGAAATTTCTGATGAGGTGAAGATCTTTGACAAAACCAAACCAACTTGCCTTGCTACAGATTGGTCCAGGCATGGCATAGGCTTCTGGCTTTTTCAGAAGCACTGCTCGTGCCCATCAATTGGCCTCTTCTGTTGTCGTCAGGGATGGAAGATCACCCTAGTGGGTAGTAGATTCACTCACCCTGCAGAATCCCGTTATGCACCAATTGAGGGAGAAGCTCTGGCAGTGGCGGATGCCCTCGACAAGGCAAGGCACTTTGTTTTGGGATGTGATAATCTTGTGGTTGCAGTTGACCACAAACCTTTATTGAAGATATTTGGAGATAGATCTTTAGATCAAGTAAGCAATCCTCGACTACGTAACCTTAAGGAAAAAACTCTCCGCTATAGTTTTAAAATGGTACACATTCCGGGAGTTAAGAACAGAGCTTCCGATGCTATCTCTAGGTATCCCTCTGGTGACCCAATCCCATCCAAGATGGAATTATCAGATGATGACATCTCCTACATCACCTCGGATTCTCTCGTGTCTCCGGGACTTAACATTCCTCTTCAACTTTTTGCAGGTGTACTTTGTGATGATCAACTACCATCAGATGACATGGAGGCTGCTTTGAGGCATTCTGCGGCTGCTCAACTTGAGGACATTCAAATAGTTGATTGGAATCAAGTCCGCATTGCCACAAGTTCAGACTCAGATATGCATTCCTTACTCTCTATTATTGAAGATGGTATGCCAGACCAAAGATGCCAGCTACCATCTCAGCTTAGAGACTATCACCAATTTAAGGAGCATCTGTACAGTATAGATGGTGTAATTCTGTACAAAGATAGAATCGTTATTCCACCATCTCTTCGGCAACACTCCAGACAAGGACACCAAACTATCTCCTGCAATGTGCATATTTGGCAGACCTATCAAAGATCTCATCCCAATCCTACCTGGCAAATACCAGCCACATCCAGTGTGGAAAGAGTCATTACTGGCTAGAGAGGCAGCACTGAGGAAGCGTCACATAGCCAATCATGAAAGATGGCAAGAGCATACCAGACGCCTTCCACCTTTGTCTGTCGGGGATCATGTAAGGATTCAGAATCAGGTTGGTAATCACCCCAGAAAATGGGATAAAACTGGAATTGTCATTGAAGTACGTCAGTATCATCAGTATGTTGTTAGAGTGGATGGTTCAGGCAGAATTACTATCAGAAATCGTAAATTTTTACGAAAATACACTCCTGTGTATAAACCTGATAGGAAAAGATCGATACTGGATGACTTGAAGTACCTGCCACCTAGCTGCTCTGCTGATCAGTCACCACCAACCTCCACTACACATACTGATGATGCACCCATCCATCCTGATGTTTCCTCTCCAGGCAATTCACCTGAGGTGCACATATCGACCTCCCCTCCTGTTGAACAGGATCAACCAGTAGCCCCGATCCCTCCACAAAGTTACTCTCCTACATTGTCACCAAGACCACCCTCAACAACTCCAATTATTTCACCTCAGTTGATGGCCTCACCACAGCCAGCCCAGACAGAGACTTCACCACAGACCTCTCCAATCACGTTGCGGCACTCTACCCGGATCAGACAACCCCCTAAATGGCAAACCTCAGAAGATATCATCCTTTATTAAATTAGTCTCTACCATGTGATTATGATACAGACTTGGGGGGAGATAGAGAATACGGATGATAACCGGGACATTGACATATAAATAGACTGAGATGTATCATTGTGTTAGTTGTGCTTGTCATTGATTTCGTGTCCAGTTGACAATAAATTGTTTAAACTGTGTATGCGATCAAATAGGGGCGCTCCTTATTCTCTAGAAATTGACAACGGGTGGGTAATGCCTTACAAACCAAACTTCCACTGCAATGTGGAGCTGTGTATGTTGATTAGTTCCATCAAGTATATACTGAAGTATGTTCACAAAGGCTTTGATTAGGCAACATTTGCTTTACGTTCAGGTCAGGTAGATGAAATTTCTTAGTACCAGAATACATGCATCAGCAGCTGGTGAGTTGTGATTATTGCTTCCTCCATATTCGAGTGATACTGGTTGTTGTCTTCCAGAAGTTCCAACTTGAGGTACACTTGTAGAACACAATGCTGCTTTTTTTACAGTAGACCAGCATGATGTGTATGATACTTTTGTTCTATGGTTGATACAAATAAGGGAGGTGTACTATTTTAGGTGGGATAGGTAGTAAGACTTTCTTAATTGTTACAATGTATACTATTGCGCTTGCGTGTTTTGTGAAAATACGAGTCTAAATAACATTCAGTGGTTAAACACATTGCCGTTTTGCTTCTCTTTCCATTGTTGTCACCTAACATTTTGGAGGCTTGTTTGGGAGCCGATACCACTGTGATTTGTTAATCTGTTTGTGTTCATTCATAACAGTGAATTAAAGGAAGCTACTGATATTGTGGAAGACTAATTCCACACAAACTCGCAGGTTTAATGGTACCCAAACAGGTGATACTTGTACATCGGCGAGTTCTGATGAGTAGGTCCCTGAGGCATATCGTCAGCAATTTTGTGGGTGTCGTAAGGAGCAATCACCCTGGTGTAGTTCCAAGGATGTTAACAAAGAGTTTGCCAAGCATGTTGTTAGAAGAGTTCAAGAACTGTCTACCCTTAGATATCAAAACACATCTGGATGAGAGGAAGGCTGATGACTTGCACCAAGCGGCCTTTTGGGTAGACGATTATATGCTTTGACCCACAAAGGCTCTTTTAAGAAACCAATATCACCACCTGTGGACAACACCAGTTGAACACTTCCAACTGGAGACCAAAGATCAACTTCAGGAAACCTGCCTCCTACCTCATACTACAAGTACCTCCATATGGTCTGCTATCAGGGCCAATTTACTACTATTGTAAACGTTGGGGAAATGTAAAATCTGAATATAAAACCTTGCAAAAGAAATATGTGAAACCAATGACAGTGGCATCACCAGTAGATCTCAGTACTTCTATCCCTAAGGCGTATACCCCATTCATCTGGTCTGGAGTGATGTCCTTATTGGACTCAGGCAGTAACACTCTGATCACAATTCTTAGACACAGTGGAGCAGTTCAGTCATTGATCCTGGAGAGCACCCTGCCCTTCTCTAATGATTCGGCTGTGGAACAGGAAGTAACACTACAAGGAGTGGAGTTGGGTCATATGAGTGTACCATTACATAGTGTTCATTTGGAGTGTGATCTGGTATCTGGCCCTGTCATTGTTGGAGTGAGACCTTCTCTCTCTGTTCATGGTGTATCGTTTATTCTTGGAAATGACTTAGCTGGCCAGCGAGTAACTGCCACTGACAATGGGATATCCTCTTCTACATCCATGGGAGTAGTTACCAGAGTGACGGTTAGAAAACAAATGACTGAAGTAAATGATGAATCACATGATGAAGGTTCCCTTGTTGGAGCAGCTGTGGCAGATGAAAGACCCAATGTGAGTGATACTGTGCAGAGTCCTCATGATAATCAGATTGTTGCCAAAGGAGAATTTTCAACTGTTACAGAAGAAGTTTCCAATCTCACATTTTCTTGACATACAGGAACAGTCTTGTGACCCAGAAATTCAACAGCTTTGTCAGTTTGCACACGATGAACAAAACATAGATACTGTACCCAGGGGTTACTTTATGAAGGATGGAGTACTCATGAGGAAATGGAGACTGCCAACGGTACCAGCTTCACAAGAGTGGAGTGTAATCTACCAGATTGTGTTTCCCTAAAAGTATCGTAGTACTGTGTTGAATTTGGCTCATGACATGCCAATGGCTGGTCATCTAGGGGTAATAAGACCCACCGTCGAGTTCTCGATCACTTAATTGACCAGAAATAAGTAGAGTTGTCAAGGAATTTTGTAGGAGTTCAGGTGGTTGGGAAGGCTAACCAAAAGCCCAAGGCTCCACTGAAGCCTTTTCCAGTGACTAAGGAGCCATTTTCTCATGCGATTATCGACTGTGGGACCTCTTCTGAAGATTAAGGGAGGTAACCAATATCCCTTAACTATTATGTGTGCTTCCACTAGGTTTCCAGAAGCCATCCCAATGCAAAACATTAAGACTCCACAGATCGTGAAGGCATTGGTGAAGTTCTTTACACTCTTTGGTCTCCCCCATCATGTGCAGTCTGACAAGGGCTCCAATTTCATGTCCGGACTTTTTCAGGCGGTGATCTTCCAGTTAGGTTTTGATCAACTGACATCAGCCAATCTCCCTCAGTTGCAGGGAACTCTGGAAAGATTCCACCAGACTAGGAAGTCTATGATTTGAGTGTATTGTTTCCAGAACGGAAAGATTGGGATTAAAGAATTCCTCTTTTGTTCTTTCCTGTAAGAGAAGCCATACAGGCACATTTAGGATTTAGTCCTTTTGAATTGGTCATTGGACATACTCCCAGAGATCTCTTGAAGTTACTGAAGGAGGCTTTGTTGGAAGAAGACCAACCTGAGTGTGTTCTTAATCGTATTTGTGATGTACGATATAAGCTATTGAGAGCAAATAACTTTGCTACGGAAAACTTGAAGACTGCTCAGAGTGGTATGAAGGCCCGGCATGATAAGAAGGTTAGAGGATGATCAATTCAGCCAGGAAACAAAGTGCTAGCATTGTTACCTGCACATGGTAGCCCATTGGAAGCCCGATACTGTGGACCCTACACTGTTCAGGAGAAGTGCAATGTTGTTGACTACATTATCAGTACTCCAGGAAGGCAGAAGTCTAGGCGTCTCTGTCTCATTAACATGTTGAAGTGTTATCATCACTGTGACTAGTGCTGCCACGATATAAAAAAACTCTATATCATATATCACCAAGGTTTATGTCACGATATGAACATGTATCATGATATAGAACTAACTGTAACAGTTGCCAGACAACCATATACATACTCTTCATTGTAAGTTTAAATTTAAGATGTATACTACAAGCAAATTGTTTATCAGGTTTTAAATGCATTTTTCTACTGCTTTGCAGTTGAGACAAGTGGCTGGCACTACACAGATACCTTAAAACCTCCCAGTTTACTTTGGAGTTGGCTTGTTTACCACATTACACCATCAACACATCAACTTAATTAAATGCCAAATACCATATGTCTGGCCTCCCCCACATCATTATACCAAGCGGCACCACTATTGTGCAACCATCGATATAACTGATTGGCTATTATCATATCACCACCTGATACTATTGACGTATTGATATATCGTGGCAACACTACCTATGACGATCTAGCTGAGAAACCTTAAGCTTTAGCTATGGTAGTTGAGCAGGCGGAAGTAAAAAAGCCAGACATGAATGAAGAGGGCAGATGTGTGATGAGGCTGAGTAACTCTGATATAAGGAGCTGGCATACGTATATGTGACCTAATTTTAGAAAACTGTCGTTCTACACACAATAGTACTTTTGTAATAAACGCATTTAAAAACAATAGGTAAAAACGCAAGCTTCAGAAAAAAATTTACGCAAGTTTATATTGCCTTGCTGGTTGGTGAATTGACACTCAAGTGGATAAATCCTTGGCATCATCGTGTTCCCCTATTCACAGGGAGTCCAAAAATCCTTGTTTCATCTTCATCCACAGGTGGGTGTTACAGACATTTGTTTACGCTGCAGTGAGAAAAGAATTTACTGTGATTTTTCTTCAATGAATTTGCCTTCCTTCCGGATCACAGAAGAATACCTTTGGCAAAACTGTACCTTGGTGGATTCATAAATTCAGGGTGAATATAATGAGCAAAGATTCAACTCCGTAAGCCATTGTATCAGTAAGTTATGATGACTTATGTAAGCACCTGTAGATTATTTTCTTGATGTCTTCTGTGCATATTGATTTATTTGCTTGTATTCCTCTGTCCCTGTAGACAACAAAGAACCAATAAAATGAATTTTGATAAATGTGCATATATCAACGGTTTTCTAAAATTAGGTTATGTTGGAGCATGGAATTGTTGATCTCAGTCAAGTCCATGGAGCTTGCCATGTGTGCTAGTGCTGAAGGCTGATGCGATGTGGAGATTTTGCATGGATTTTCAGAAAGTAGCCAGTTTAACCAAGTCTCCTCTTCCAACTCAAGGGATACTGGAAGGTGCCATTGAGTAAGCAAGCCAAGGTCATTTAAGCTTTTGCGACACCAGATGGGTTGTATCAGTACACCGTTATGCCTTTAGGCATGCGTTATGCTCCGGCAACTTTCCAGAGGATGATCAACCACATCATATTGGAGGGTGTACAGCTTATTGCTTATTTATAATTATGATGATGTGTGTAGCCAGATCTAGGAGCAGCACATGGATGGACTATGTAGTTTCATTCACAGGCTGGAGGGAGCAAATTTAACCATCAATTTGATGAAGAATGAGTCCTGCCACGTCAAAGTAACTTTTCTGGGTCACATGGTTGGACAAGGTCAAGTTGTTCCAGTATCTGCGAAAATTGAAGCCATTGCCAAGTTCCCAATACCTGAGGATAAGAAAGATTTGACAAGATTTCTTGGGATGGCAGGTTATTATCATAAATTTTGTCATCATTTTCATCACCTGCTGAGCTCTCCTTCTCAAGGGGAGTAAGAAGTTTGTTTAGACGACTAAGTGTCAAGAGGCTTTTGATGCAATTAAGTCTGTGTTACGGTCTGAGCCTATTTTGATGGCCCCTGATTTTGACAAACAATTTAAGCTGTATTTGGATGCTAGTGACATTGGGTTGTGAGCTGTATTGCTACAGGAAGATGTGAACGGTTAGGATCATCCCATCTACTTGTCAAGGAAGTTTAACTGTCACCAACACAACTACGAAAGAGACCCTAGCTTTGATTCTCTCTCTTCAGCATTTGAAGTTTGAGCTCTAGAGTTGCTTCAGTATTAGTTTTCACAGGCCACGACCCATTGGTTTACCTTCAGTGTATGAGGAATCAGAATTGGAAGTTGCTCCGCTGGAGTCTACTGCTCCAAGAGTTCCAGCTAGAGATCAAGCATGTGAACGGTAAAAAGAATGTTGTGGCTGATGCCTTATCCAGTGCTATGTGACTCTCTTTCGTTTTTGTACATTGTGATTTGACACATTAGGTTATTTTAACACTAGGTTTTTTTGGCACTGTAACTTGTTTCTGACACCCTTGTTTTTGTAGCCTATGATTGTGTAAGTGGGGAGCTATGTAGGGGGGTGCTACAGTTTATACTATTGTGCATATGTGTTTTGTGATAATTATGAGTCTAATTAACGATCAGTGCTTAACACGTTGCCGTTTTGCTTCTCTCGCCATCATTGTCAGCTATCATAACCTTATTCTAGCCAAAATCAGGTTTGAAAGTAAGATAGCATTGGCCACTGTATCTAGTGGAATAGCTGCCACACTTTTAACTGGAGGTCGTGCCATGCATGGCATCTTCAAAATCCCACCAGATTTGAATGCTATCGTCTGTAACATTAAAAAAACGAACTGCATTTTGCAAAATCAATCATCCAGGAAGCTAAAGCTATTGTTGTTGATGAGGCTCCAATAACTAGCAGACATGTCTGTGAAGCACTAGACTACACTCTCAGATATTTCACAGGTAACAGCCAGCCAATGAGAGGAATTTGTATGTCCCAGAAGTAACTTAGTGGATGCCTGTCCGAAGAAGTAACACCTATGGGACAGTGTGGTATGTACATACTAATATGAGAGTGTACCTTTGTGGGGACCAACCAGATGGACAATTTGCTGACCAGTTGTTAGCCATAGGAGATGGTAAGTTCTCCACAGATGTCATCCAGCTACCTGAGACTATGGGTACCTTTGTGAGTAATGTTGATAAGTCTGTATCTAGAATTTACC
Organism: Dysidea avara; assembly: GCF_963678975.1. Taxonomy (NCBI): domain Eukaryota; kingdom Metazoa; phylum Porifera; class Demospongiae; order Dictyoceratida; family Dysideidae; genus Dysidea; species Dysidea avara. The sequence goes on from NC_089272.1 coordinate 64,514,450, forward strand.
CAGACTTGATCTTAACCTATTACAAACATCACATGGATATCAGGCTTATTGTAATGGTAATTGTACTTAATTACTAATCACTACCATTTTTTCAAGTAATTACTGTTAGAAATTGTAATTAAATAGGTAATTAATTACTAAACATTACCAAATTTTGGCTAATTGTAATTGTAATGATTAAATCTGGTAAGTAATTACAACAAGCCTGGTGGATATTAGAGTATTGCGTTTTGGCTCCACTGAACAAAACTACCCACACCATAAACCTTGTACCCAGTGAGTGTATCCAGTACAAGTGTTTGGATTCTGCCTGATGAATCCCAAGCAACTGGATCTCTAACAGAGTTTTTAATTCTTGAAGTGTCAGGGTTGCCCCCACATTTACTTTTATGCTCCTTGGACCCCCTGAGTCACCAATGGTACTAGGTATGTGATCACCAAACTTTATTCTAACACTATAAAAGCCTAAATGTCTCATGGTAGGCATGCAAGTCATGACATCATCATTCCTTGAATTTCACTTATTCCAAGCAACTCTATGTTGCCTTAGGTGTGTGCAGTTTCCTGTTTCTCTTTGCTTTGCAATGACCATCAACAAAAACCAGTTTTAAAGCTGTATAGGAGTAGATATGACTGACAAGAGCTTTACACATGGAATGTTTTATGTAGCACTGTCTAGAGTACACTGTAGGCTCCCCAGAGTGCCTAACACTCTTGGTTTGAGCGGACCACAAAATGCGCAATGTAGTGTATAGCGAAGTTTTTGTTGACGTAGCTCTACTTATCTGCTACTACTTGCTGTTGGTATTGTGGGTCAGCTCATGTGGATGTGGTAAAAATTGTATCACGGTAATCAAGTATGGAATGTGAAGTGTTACTGTGATTGTTGCTCCATGTACATAATGGACCATCTTACTGTTGTGATATGTTTAATTTCCTTTGCACAGGCTATGTTATAAACTACAGATTGCTATACTACCATAAATTGATGCTCTGAAGAGCTATTAGCTAATCCCTATGTACTATTGATGCTATGATGATCAGCTATGTGTTTAGTAATTATCAATAAGGGACAATCCCTACTATTATACATTATTAACTAATGGTGCCATGATGATCAGTTGCTCAACATCTAGTTTCAAAGGTGTTTATGATGACATCATACTGTTGAAAACCACATTACCAGGCTAAGATCTGAGCACCATCAAAATAACATTTTAACTGTTTTGTAATATCTTTGAATACTGTCACATTTGTACATTAGGGAAATGAGGGAGGTCACCTACACCTGCAGATTTACTAGTGGACATTTTTAACCCCTTATTTCAGTCTATATATATCCATGACTGAATTAGCGATTAAATGTCCACTAGTATTTCTGCAGGTGTATAGGTGACCTACCTCATTTCCCTACTTTTTATTCTATGATCCCTGATCGAACTTAAAATTCCTAATCCTTATAGTTGTTTTTTTACTTTTTTTGTAACATTAATATGACTGGTGAACCCATGCATACTGCATCAAAGAAAGGATGGCACCAGGGTTAATGTTTTTGTCTCGATGCACACCCCAGCTATCAAATACTAACTCAAAAGTGAAGTAGCCATTACGCTTCACTTTCAGCTATGTTCAACAAACAAAGAACTGCAAGAAAAATACCTCTGCAATTAATCCAGTCACCACCAAAAATACGGACATGTTAAATACAGATGATTTGTGACTGTCCCAACTATAATATACTCATAATTGAACGGTGGCCATTATGCTTCACTTTCCTATTTCAGCCCATTACACAGTGTTGCAAATGAAGAGATGAAGTGATGTTGAACAGTGAAAATAATCAAGCTTGTAGCCTTATCCGTTGTTGAGTTATACTTGGATGGAGGAATCAGTTAGTTAATTAGTTAGTTAGTCAGTCAGTGTAAAATTCTGTTAAATAAAAAAATTCTAATTTCCATAGAATGTTATTGAAGGTTAAGGGTTTGGAGTAGGTCTGAAGACATTTTTGGGCTTGGTTGTGCCTAACCAATGCTGCCATAAAGGGAAATTGAGGCTGGTTTTAGGGTGATATTTTTGACTGGAAAAGCCCAGTTCTTCATGATCCCTAACTGTACTGTATGATAAGCGCTATGTAATGCCTGCATGTAGGGCAGGTAGCAATGTTGGTATAAGGAATAGGTTGTTATCCTCCCATGGTATTCAGTATAGAGTTGTACAAGTGAGTATGCATGGTACTACAGTATCATTGTTTTTAGCTTTGTAATTCATTTCATTCTGACCCAGTTACATGGAACTCTAATGCTTAATCAGTTAGATTTTGGTGTATCTTCACACCGAAAAGTTGCATCATAAAAATAATCACTGCATATCAAATTTTATTACAGCTAATTTCCTATACAGTACAGTATATCACTTTACAATTTACTTTAGTTATTGTTACAACATATTATAATCTTGTGTGTGCTTATTATTGTTTGTAGTATTTGGCAATGACTGGAATGGTGTTTCCTTGAACACCACCATGGTTGATGTCACACTTGGTTCTTACATTTTGTTACCATGTAACCCTCCAATGGCCAACCCAACTCCAATGGTTACTTGGACACGTGATTCATCACCAATAGCCATTTCTACTACTGAAAAGTACAAGGTGTTACCATCTGGTGATCTGATTGTTGGAAATGTTGTTATGGATGATATTGGTGATACGTATCGATGTCATGTAGTAAACAGATTGATCTTTGAGACTATTGATAGTCCTTATTCTTATCAACTAAGACAAGTTGGTAAGTTGTGTGTGTAGTTGTGATTGACTTGTTTAATGACTGTTGTTTAGATCGCTACAGTGAAAACCTCACCATCTATAACACACTAGGGAATACATTTTTACAGATTGGGTCTAATGCAGAACTTGTTTGTCTAGCTATTGCTAATGATATCACTAGGTTAGACTACTTTTATAATAGAGCTGAATTTCAAGATCTAGATGACAACATGAGAGGACCAACTTCAACTCCTATTACTAATATTGATCGTCGTCATACTTTGTTTATTGATGGAGTGAGAGAAGATAATGCCGGAGAATATGTGTGTTCCGTGGGAGATTTTGTTACGGGATCTACTGTGCAATTGCATCTAGTTCCATTTAATATTTCAGTGTTTGGTGAGTACATATACATATCAAATGCAGTATTTTGCTGAATCATTATAGTGTTGTGTGATATGTTGACACATGTACTACTTTCACACTTCAGATCAGTGCATATATGTCATATATGACCAACCCCCGTCCTGTTTGCCCAAGTTTTTCTTATTATCTCAGTATTATCTACAGTGTCACAGGAATGGATCACCAAGGTTTCAACCTTTTGTGGTGAATAGTTTTAGAATTATAATGCTAGACAGTAGAAAAAGCAAGATAATCCATTTGTACAGTGACTGTACTGAAAATAAGCTACAGGTGCTTACATTCACAGCCATAACTTCCATTTGAATTAGGCTACAATGTTGGATTTGAGCAGTACCGTATGTATGGAGGAAATTTAATTAATTAACCAGTGATCAAAAATCAAACAAACTGTTCATGAAATCGTATAGTGCCGTGCTATAATTTCATGACAAAACACATCACTATGTATACATGTACAGTAGGTAACCGGATCTGTGAAAAGGCATCTTAAAGTCTTACCAATGTGTATACCTGGCAACCCATGTAACTTGACTTGTGAATAAGGTACTAGCCAAGGGTGGACCTTGTGGCCTCGTGGCTTCAGGAAGTGGTGCCCCCTTGCTAACAAGTAATGTATACCTTGGTAGCACAATATTTTCAATGTAAAAGCAAGGAGCTGATGTTAAACAAGTACATCATGTGATCCCAGTAATCAGTACCCTTTCTCTTTAATGCACAGCATCACATGATCAAATTTAGATCAGGATGAGAGGAACATGAGGCAGGAGGGTATCCAGGGTATGTTTTCAATGAGTTGTACCAACACAGTCTTTTGTTGGCTGTTGCATGGCTCAAAGTGGAAACTTATAATTATCTGGCACCAGCTAAGTGGCTGGAGATGAAAGTTGGTGGCTGAATTAAGTCATATGATTGTTGCAGGAGTCAGGCTTGCGTATAAAGAGTTGTGTGCACATGACACATTACTGTCTGTCTTGATATAATATCTATGAACACTTTACTTACAAAATTGTAATTATTGTATACTTGTCTGCAGCATAAGAATATTGTAATCTGCTGCAAGTTCATTATTTAACAAATATTTACGAATACTGACAAGTGATAAGCCCAGTTTGTCATTAAACTTGCTGGGTATTTAATTAGAAATGTTAATTGTACTTCATTCATCTCTACAGCTCCTCCAATGATCACCTCATTTCCTGGTGACATCACAATGTATACCGGTGACTCCATTGCTATACCATGTGTAGTTACTGGCTTACCTGCTCCTTCAATATCCTACCGTGTAAACACCAACATGTTGTCAGTGACTGATGGAATGTTAACTAATGTTAGTGTTACTGATAGTGGAGCATACCAGTGTTTTGTTGAGAACATTCATGGTGTTGTCACTGCCTCCTGGACGATAACTGTGAGAGATCCTGGTGAGTGTATCTCAGTTATGGATTAGTTACATGTTCCTATATTTGTGACCAGCAGAGCAAAACACTGTCATTTTGCACATTCCTTGAATTCCATTCCATTGCTTCTCTGTTATCTATAGAATAAGCTACCAAAGTTTCACCTTTTATGTTGAAAAATTTTGGAGTTGTAGTACTATACAGTTGGAACAGCCAATACAGTTGGAATGGCAAGAAAGTCAATTTGTACAATAAATAAATTACAGGTGCTTGATGATTGATCATAACTCATTAATGAAACAGGCTATAAATCACACACCATAAACTGGAAAATCCATCAAGGTACAATAGACTCTTGGTTATCTGAATCCCAATGTGTCCCAGACAATGGAAAAAGTGTTCAGATAAGTGAATAATTCGAAGCCTATACATTTATATACAGGCTCTGTTGAAATACTCTAATAGAACATACACATGTACTCTAATAGAACATTCAGTTATTTCAGTCAGTAATTCCAGTAATTCAAATGACAATTTCAGTCATTTCAATATAACAGTCTTTCCATTATCATTGGTTATATAATGCACTCTCATGTGCTTTACTGAACAGGTGAATTCGATTGTCTTTAGAATTCATTGATTTGAGCTTTGTTTCACTGCATCCTGAAATGATTAAAGTATGCATAAAATTTTTATACAGTAAGAATATTTTTAGCTAATTTTATTTCAATACGTTTAATAGCAAAATAGAATTTTGCAAAAATGGCGGGTTTTAGCTGAGCTAATCATGTATACATATGTAAACAACCAAATCACTGCATCATTCAGCTAAACCTATTACCGTATAGCTGGTTATTTTCAAAGGGTTTTTATTTTCAGATGTTTCGAAGAGGCCCTTCTCTTTAAAAATATATTTCCAAGTACTGATGTTATTCAAAAATATATTCCCACAAGTAAAAGTAATGTGCTTTGACATGATTGAACAGCGTGTATTTGCTCGTGTATTCTTCATCAACAGCCAGCAAACTATCCAGAATAGCCATTATTGGGAATCCATGCGATTCCATCAGTAAGGCAAGCACACGTAGACTCCACATATTTTGTAATTTGTGACCCAAATTTCTATTTGCTTGAAATCCACCTGTACTTTGAAATATGCATTCTTCGAAAATAAATTAAGATTTTATTGTTCCCACGAACTTTCCTGGCTTGAAAATAACCAGCTATATGGTACATATTAAAGTGAACTAAACACTAAAGCTAGTTGCTGGCTGCATTGACAATGAAAATTTCAAACTAGGCCCTGGCCTATTAGCTCAATTTTTTACCTATTATGCTTTTTTGAGCTGTGCTCAAAATCAAGCCTATTATGCTCACAATCATGCTTTCAAAATCACAATCATGCTTTCAAAATCACAATCATGCTTGAGAGCTGACTGCCTTATTAGAGTATATCAGCATTTCCTGACTGCTGTATTAGAGTAAGTGACTGTCTATTAGAAGAGTATCTAGATCTTATTTTTGCAAACTGTGAATAATCAACAAAGAAATGGTTCGTCTAGTCACAATATGTGTTTTCAGTAGTAATAATATGAATTGTGTTCATTATTTGCTTTCTTTCTGGTGATGCATTGCATATTTTACAAATTTTTGAAAATCATCCCTATTATGCTGGCATTATGCTTGGTTACCTATCATTATGCCATCATAATCGACTGGAGCCTATTTCAAACCCATAGGTTTATTCTTCCAAGCTATGCATAACAGTAGATTTAAATAGCAAACATCGGTGGTTTACAAAGTATGGTGATGTGCATTTGGTGCCGCACAATACATCACTTATCCTCCTATAGCTGCACCACTGATAGTCAACATGTCTGGTGATGGTACTGTACCTGAGTATGGTGACCTTGATATCTTTATTGAAGTTAGTGCTGATCCTATGCCATCAGTTGATTGGCTACTGAATGGTGTCAGGTTTAATTCATTAGATAGACAGATGCTTACAATGAGGTAATACCATTATTGTTTAGTGTATATTCCATTTAATGCACACCATATACAGACAATACAATACTGCAGTATGTCCAGTCACTTACCTACTAGAACTAAGAGTGATCAATTTTACTGCAAGTGATTCAGGCCAGTATAGCATAGTTATTACTAACAGAGCTGGTACCATTCAACCATCCTTCACTCATCTCTTGGAAGGTTAGATAAATCACATGATCTCATCACTTGTATCATGTGATCCCCACAGTACCAGCTGCAGTTACAGAAGTGAAGGGTGTTGGTGATAGTTGTATCATTAGAAATGAGAATACCAACTTGACTTGTTTAGTTACTGGAGTACCCACACCAACTATTCAATGGTTTAGGAGTGGTGGTGATAATGACAGGGTAACTATAACAACTGACAGTAAATACACAGTGATGGGTAACATCCTTATAATAAACAATGTCATTAATGGTGATGCTGATAGATATGGTTGTACTGCTACTAACATTGTTGATGGGATGGAAAGAACTGCTACCGCTGCAGACACATTTTCTGTGTGTGGTAAGTCTGAAATTTTAAAACTGTATCCAAGACTACTGATAGTATTTGTATACACTTAATAATCCAACATGTTGCAATATAATGCTCTCAATAGCACCTTGACATACAGTAGGACCTTTATTATCCAAACACCTGTGTGCCACTTCAATCATAAAAGTGTTCAGATAACTTAATTTGTTTGGATAATTGAAGCCCATTCATTTATATACAGAGTTGTGTTCTACTACTCTAATAGAGCATACACTTACTTTAATAGAACATTCACCTAATAGTGAAATACTCTAATAGAACAGTCTGTTTGGATAATCGAGGGTTCGGATAATTGAAATTGGATAATCAAGGTCCTACTGTGCATCAAGCAATTAGCCAATAGAAGTAGTATTACACTTGTTTGTCAAGGTCCCTCAACAAAAATCTGTAATACTAATCTGACTGGCTAAAATAGTGTGGTGGAAAAAATGACAACTAGTGTTACTGTAGTGTTAGATGCCACACAGCATAGCAACAATATGATTGCTTAGCAATGGTTGCTAGATAACCATTGCTAAGGTAAATGTCACTTTGGGACTATAGCAATGGTTGCTAAGTGTGATTAGTCTTTTGCAGTGGCTATTCTGTTGCTTAGTAACAGTTGCTATGGTAATTTGTAATAGGATGGATGGTTATGGTATTCGGGATTAATAGTTCTTGCATTGTAGACAAGAAGGAAATGGTGTGAGGTGAAGCCGAGCACTAATTTACTCCTTCCTGTTTACAATGCTTACACTATTAATCCTGAATACTGTAGTCATCTGTCCTGTTACAATAATACATAACCAATTGATTTTATTATTACTGGACAGACAGGGTTAATGACATGTCCAGGAAACCAGCCCACAATAAGTCACTTTTAGCAGTAGTGAATCAAATACATAACTAAAAACTGATCAATAGTGGGAGATTCGATTGTTTCAACAGGTAGGATATTCCAGTCATTTATTGTTCAGGGAAAAAAACTGTATTTGTATGACTTAGTTCTTACTGGAAAAGTGATTAAATGAAATGTAGGATAGAAGGTGGTGGTGAAACATGGAGGTATCTTCAAGGCTGAGAGATCATTTATAGAGTTATAGAAATTTTATCTTGTCAAAATGACTAGCATAGATGTAACACTACTATTCCAATCTTAGTTGGATGTTACCCAAGTCTTTGTACCATTTCTACAGAATTAATAGTGTTCTGAGCATGCAGTCCCATACTAGTGATGCATATTCTAGGGTATGTACATGGTAGTAAAAGCTATACGTTTATATTCATTGTATGTACCATTGCGAAGATTCCAGTTTAACATTCTTGTGCTCTTTAGAACAAGATTTTCTATGTGAGGAGTGAGAGATACCCAGGTAAGGATGCTGAGAAATACTAGGAGATATTTCCAATAGTGTAAGTAAAAGAGGATGGTGATAGTAGTCTACTGCATGTACTGTAAGAATCACACATTTACTAACATTTAAAGAACTTTGAAGTGAAGATCAAATCAAAAACTGGTGCTATATTTGCCATACAGAGCAGTTTACATGACCACGATGCAATTATATGCAACCTCTGTGCTATATCGAGGTAGTTATAGCACTGTATGTGGGTAGAAGACAATTAGTTACGTGGCACCCGACTCTAACATTCAGAAGACAAGGAGAATTAACTGGAGAAGAAAGCATCCCAGAAGCAGAGGGAAAGGCACTCCAGAGAGTTTTAAGGTACATCAGTATCCAGAGCAAAGTTAATTATTTCACCGAAGTCTTGCTTGGTGTGTCTTAAATAGTTTTGGAAAACCAGCTTGAAACTTCTTTAAATCAGCTAAAGCATTGCATTACTCATGCTATATGAACAATATAGCTCTCAAAGAGTGGTCTCGAGATGGAATATAGCACTCGGCTTTGTCTCATTCTCTTGCCCACTATTTTCATGCTATATTTTCTGTATAGCACTCACAGCAGTGCTTTAACTAATACTTAAACCTTTCTGTCCATATAGCAGTAAGATTAAGATCTGTAATTGAACTAGTTTACAAGTACTGTACCATATAGCAGGTTATTTTTGAACCAGAAATTTTTGCACAAAAAAACAAAATCTGAATTTTGAAGGATTTTAATTTCGAAGAGTGCATATTTTGAAATCTAGGTGGATTTCAAATAGACGGAAATTCGTGTCACAAATTATGAAACTACGCGAATGTTTGCCAAAAACTAACTTACTGATGGAGCAATCCCCATCCCTGTGCACTGGAGAGAAGACTGGGGGAGTCTTGAGTGGAGTAAATTCACTGGCTTGATCATGCTCGATCATAGCTAGCTGTCTACCATAGATTCGAGAGCAAATGGCATCAATTCCCATTCTGGATCACCTGTTTTCTGGTTGTTGGCACAGTAATAATACAGTTTACCCATTACCATCACTTGTATCATCAGTAATACTGAGCTAAAACTCGAGAAATACACAAGTGAATCACTGAAAGTTGGATCGTTGCTTTCTCTTGTGGGAATTTATTTTCGAATAACAACCGGACGTGGGAATTTATTTTCAAAGAGAAGGGCCTGTTCAAAACATCCAAAAATAAAAACTCTTCGAAAATAACCAGCTATACGGTAATTGATCAATAAAGAATGCAGTCATCAGCAAACAATCTTATCTTAGAAAAAATCCCTGTGAAGGTATATACACTCACGTATGTTGAATAAAAGCATCAAAGGTCCAAGTACTGTGCATCAGGCGGTGGCCGATTTTGAATCGTCACCACGTCGATTTTTGGAACTAAAGTAATGTACGTCATGGTGTTTAAATGCAGAACAGTGAACCTTCGGTTATCCGAACCCCTTTGTTCTCAGGCAATGATAACAGTGTTCAGATAAGTGAATTGTTCAGATAACTGAAGCCCATACATTTATATTCAGAGCTTTGTTGAAATACTCTAATAGAACATACACCTATACACTGAATATACTCTAATAGAACAGTCATTTCCAATTTTGGAAAAATGAGGATACAGATAAATGAGGGTCGGATAATTGAGGGTCTACTGTATGTGATTTTTCAAAATGTTTTTGATATGTGGATATACAATAAAAGTTATGTGTTTAAGTAGCTTGCAATGCACTAATGTTTAGGAAATGGGTTTATATTGCTTGGATCACTGCGATCCCCTTTCTTGAATATGGGAATTATATTAGCTGTTAGCCAGTCTCTTGTAATGTGACCTGAATTTAGCAATTGGGTATAGATCACTGTTAAAACTGGTGCTGTTTCCTTATCACAAAGTAGGTTGGAATGTTATCAGGACCATGCAGTAACTTTTTAGAGTCTAGTGTTTCAAGTAAATTTTGTGCACCATCTGTGGAGATAGCTATGTTGGGCATATAGGTGTGGGGAGAATTGCTACAAGTAGGCTGATGAGTGAGGTCTTCATTGGTAAAGACAGCATGAAATCGATTGTTTAATACAATGGCCATATCTGCAGATGTAGTGATGACCCTGCCGTTCAAGTTAAGTATAGGCGTTCCACGTTGGTCTTCACGAGCAGCCTGAAGAATTTTTTTCTGATTCAGCTCTTCATGTGCAAACAAATGGTTGTGATACCTAGCATGTAAGTCACAGATACTTTCTGTAATTTGGTTTCTTGTAGCTCTGTACTTGTACCAAGCATCCTCAGTTTGGAGACGTCTGATTATGCAGTACGATAGTACTGTATAGTAGGGACCACAAAGGAGTAGGTGTGGCCCATGAAATAAAATCACCCAAAAAACAGCCTCAATTTCCCCTGACGATGATGAGACAGTATTGGTTAGGTAAAACTAAGCCCAAACAAGCTTTCAGATTGACCCAAAACTCTTTCAACAAGTTGCTACAGAATTTTAAAAATAATTTAATTTAACGGAATTTTCTAGTGACTGACTGATTGACTGACTGACTGATGCCTTCAGACAAGCATAACTTGAAGCGCTTCAGCCCGAGAAGTGCCTTTTGGCATACCACAGTACATACAATGCATTCTTCGTGGACTTACCAGCGTCCTCCTTTGTGTCCCATTCATCTTTGCTGACAAATGAAAAGTGTCGATTTGGCATTAGCACATGATGGCTTCCCTTCATAATGGAAATCGTCCGTATTTTTTATAGCAGTTATTTTGTTATAGTACGTTCGCGTTATAGTAGAGGTGCTTTTCGAACAGTTCTTGATTCGTACTGCTGTGTAATGGGTTGAACATAGACAGCAACGAAGCATAATGGATATTTCACTTTTCAGACGATAATTGTTATAACCAGGGTGCACAACACCATTTCTTTCGGTATGCGGGGATTGCAGAGGTACTTTTCGAATAGTTTTTGATTCAAAATGCTGTGTAATGGGTTGAACATAGCTGACAATGAAGCATAATGGATACTTCACTTTGCAGACAATAATTAACATAGCTGGGGCATGTGGGGTCATTTCAGATGTGGTATGCGTGGGTTCACCAGTCATAATACAAAAAATTCAAAAAACAAGTACACAAAAATTTTGGAATTTTCAACTAGAGTAGGGACTATAGCACATCGATAAAAAGTACTGAAACAAGTTGGAATAGTCCATGATATTAAATCACAGTAAAACAACAAAAAGTATTATATCCCTACTGTGCTCAAGAAATCCACAGTAGGGATATAACAGTTTTTATTGTTTTACTGTGATTTAATATCATGGACTACTCCAACTTGTTTCAGTACTTTTTATCGATGTGCTATGGTCCCTACTCTAGTTGAAAATTCCAATCTTTTTTGTGTACTTTTATATAGAGAAATGCATTGATTCATACTTACACTAGTTAGCAGTACTAGCCCAAACACTGCAGTTTCCTTGTTTGTATTGATCAAGAAGCCTTTTGGTTAGAGCAACTTAGTTTTTGCAACTTATCTGCTGAAGTTCTGTATATTGGTACCACCCATTTGTTCTGAAGAATGTTATAATAAACTACTCACACTGTCATAAGACTCATAACTGTACTTTATATAAAGATTTGAAGTTTCTCATATTTAGCCATTCAGCTATTCAGCCTCAGCTTCCTTATCAGTGGAAATAGGTTGAAAATTGATTACCAGGCTGACCATCATAGTTCAAACCTTTTAGTTTTGAAGGAGCTGTAATGCAAAACCAAACAAGGGTAACAGTCATTGATCAAAAATAGACCTCACATCTATGGGCCAGTTATGTGAACACATTGTACTTTGTGCAGATTTAAATAGTCTATACTTTTTTACAATTTATTTTTACAGGGATGACAGCATCAGCCAAGGCTGTTCTTCAGCTGTACCCTGAATTACACATAATTATACAATATGTTCCTGGTTTAACAGCTGGGTAGCTGGAGCAATGGGGATACAGTTTCTTGCTCAGTATTAGAAAGTCCCTGCTGGAGAATCAAACCTGGACCTCTCGATCACCAGGCTGGTGCTCTACCACCTGGGCTACTACTCATCATAACTTTTATGATTGCGAATAAATCAGTAATTGCTATGTATTTATAATACACATGTAAAATGTGATCCAAGATACTCTATCTAATAGAATAGCCACCCTAATAGAATATTCAACTAGTGAGAAAAGTCACAAAGCAAAAGGAATCACTGCAGCGGTAATCCTTTGGCTTTTCAATGATTCCAAATTTTCCCCTTTTAATCTATGAAAACTCACGGAATGAATTGCAAAATGAGTGATTATCATACAGTGTGGTAGTACTGTATATTAGGGATCGTGAAGGTTTGGCTACTTCACTATATGTTCCTGGTGCCTTGGCAGTATTGGTTAGGTGATATAACTGAGCTTAAAAGTGCGTTCACTAAGTTCTTCCAATTGATTGCTACAAAAATTTCAAAAATTTATTCAATGGAATTTCCTACTGACTAACTGCTTTCCTACCCACCTGCCTGCCTGTTGCTTCAGCCCAACAAAAGCCTTTTGGCATACTGCAGTATATATAATGCATGCATCATGGACTTACTGTATTTGATCAGTTAATGGCTGTGACTACTATAATTTTCAGCAAGGAAAACCATGCAGCTGCTATGTGAAGGTGACTACTATCTGAGGGCGGCTACTATGGGCTTGTGTGACACGTTTATATGGATTTACACTGTATGAGTGACTGACCTTGATTAATCATCCTTTAGTACTATCACTCATTTAAACTTCTCTCAATAATGTTATTTACTGGCTTAAAACAATCCCTTTGTCCGGTGTCTGCTTCAAAAACATGTCTTATCAACACTTTCATCAGTATAATTGAGATACAAGTCGTGACTCTTATCCAAGGGCAGCTCTTATGAGGCTGTGGAGCGGCTACTAGCGGGAGCAGTTATTATATGAGCCGCAGCTATTAGTCAGTCAAATATGATACCTAAGTACCTTTTGGCATACTGCAGTATATACAATGCATGCATCATGGGCTTATAGTGTGTGATTGCTTCCTTACATTTGTAAATGAGAATTGTCCCTATTTTCCATTGTGACTGGATTGATTACAGAAGCTCTTCTCCTACTGTTCTTCATTTGTAACTCTCAATGAAACACTGAACATAGCTTAAAACAAAGTGTAATGGCCACTTCACTATTTCAGATAATTGATAGTTGGGGTGCACGTTCAGATGGAAACATTAATTCTGGTGCCATTCTTTCTTTTGATGTGGTATGCATGGATTTACCAGTCATAATTACATTACAAAAAGTCAACAAACAAGTATAATGAAAATATATAAATTTGATTAGGGAGCCATAGAAAAAGTAGGGAAACAAGGGAGATCACTTACACCTGCAGATATACTAGTAGACATTTAATCCCTAATTCAGTCATGGGTATAGACTGAAGTAGAAATTAAACATCCACTAGTATATATCTGCAGGTGCAGGCAACTCCCTACTTTTAAAACCATGCATGCCCACAGTTGGCACCTGGTTTCCAGAAATCAGTTTGGTAAAAACCTGTGTGTCTGTGCTGTCCAACATCCATGTGAGCAAACAGGCTTTGAGCTACAGAAAATAAACCTTCATAAAGGCTGTTTACATACTGTGTTAAAACTTAACTTTCTGTTTTGTTGTCTTTACTTCTTCTATTATTCACTCTTGCTTAAAGGGAGTGTTGCTGGTCACTGAAACCAGGTGAAACACAAAAACAGTTCAGCAGGGCTAGCCTACATGGTGTAACAGACATATAACGACTGAAAAACAATGTAACCGGCATTGAAAGCTGCCAGGAATTGCATCTTTTTCAAGTTATAAAGGGCGTGTCCCATTTGTACATGAAAAAAATTAAGAGCAGCTATGAGGCTTGGTGTAGAGAATTTGCATATGAAAACATGATATACAAACTATAAACATGTTAAGAAGACACTTCTGTGCATAATCTGTGATTTAAAGTGGTTTGCTAAAGTTAAGCTTCCTTAGCAAGATAGTTGATGAATTGCAAAATAATTGGTGACTTACAAAATATGTTTAATGTACAGCATGTATTGCAGCTGTATTGTTACAAAACTAGACAAAAGACAAAGCTACAACAATAAGTAGTATTAATTTATAAAGAGTTGATTAATTCAAGGGATGGTATTTACTGGGTGCCTGGTTTTTAGAGGAAGCACAGTTTGTTATTTATGACTAGGCTTATGCCGATTATGCCAGCATATGGGGCATAATAAGTGGTCAAAGCATTGAGTTAATGCCAACATAATATACCCAATTTTTGTGCATTAGCATCAGGCTGGTTGTTGTCTTCTTCATGCAATGAAATCATATCAAGGCATTAATTTTCTGTACTAACAGTTTCCTTGAGCAGTATATTTAGACTCCACAAAATTATTTAAAGTGCTTATAAATGCTACTCTAAGAGGTAACATGCAGTAGATACCCACAAGGCCATAACTTCCTGATAGGTTCACCCATTACAATCTTGGTTGATTAATAATAGTCAAGTGCAGAGACCACACCACTTAGCAATCTATTTACTCGAACATGATGACCGCACACCCTTATTGGTCTAGCGATATTTATAATGCTAGCACAGTGAACATATGAAATAATGTCCATACCCCTTAGTAAGTGAGGTCTGACTCAAGATACTCCAATACAGCACTCTGGGAAAATAATGATATTTACTGCACCAGGATATATGGATGAAATTCCAAATGTCCCATATATATGATTGGTGGAATTTTATTTTGCAGAATAGATGGGGATTTCCTTCAACTTTTTTGGTACAGTATAGGGATGAATTTACTATAGCATTTCTAAACAGGCACAACATTTTGGAGACTTTCCATTAAGCTCACCACAAGATATTGACTGCAGGAGTAAAAATGCATAACAAAATTTCAGAGTTGCTTTTCAGAACTTTTGTGATTTCCTTGTATGTTGTGTGTAATTCATATTTCCTTTATAGTACAGTATATACAGTGACATATGATACATACAACAAATTAATATGAAATGTCCAGATTGTCTCTACACTTTTGTAGCACTCTGAACATCTTCATCATCACACACTACACCTAGTCATAATGCACACTGTTTTCAGGTAACCAATCAGGTCAAGACAGCAGCAAAACCTGACACAGCAAAAATAGTGCTCCAATACTACCTCTACAAACCCCGTCTTTAGTCAGTATTGAAACAACTATTTCAAAATATTCCCTATAACAAGACAAAATGGATCTCAAATCTATAAATGTGACCAGATTTTACAAAACCGATCCAAATTGCACATCAGGTAAAATCAAACTAACACCTCCAGTGGATAGCCACACTATCGTACTAGTAGTTTTGACACTCAGTACTACTCAAGGCTGGTTTTAACAGATGTCTTTTCTGGGTGTTGTAGAGATCTTGAATGGCGGTATCTGGCCTTGTGAAGGGTCTGACTTGGCAAGAATCAGTGGTATACTGGTGGATGGCCTTATAATGTTGGCCAGGTGTTTTTTTCTGTTGATTTTGCTACATATCAGCCACTAAGGAACCAGCACAGCCCTGTAATCTCGTGTCTGGACTCCAATCGTGGTCTTCCTCCATTTGAAGTCTATCTCTTGCCCTTCCCGCCACCCCCCACCCTTTTGTGAGCACTCGTGATACTACTTCACTCGTCCAACCGCTCAGATTTTCTATCTTATTTGATGGGAAACTTTGCAAGCAGCTACAAATACTGAAAGTGGTCTAAATAGATTGATGCATGTTTTGTGTAAATTGTCATTTATGATTATCTTCAACTGTGAGAAGATGCTTTGTCAGTGGCCATTTGAGAGAGGAAGGCAAAACAATTATTCAACAATGCCTAATACATTACACCAGCGTTTTGCATCAACAGAATTAAACAGCTTCCACCAGACAGCCATGTAGTCATTTTGTACAAGCTTTAGGTATTGCTTGCTGTACAGGACCATGTCATCCCATTCATCTTGAACAGTGGAAACATTGATGTCTGCTTTCTCTAAAGGCACACTAAAGCGATGGCATATTACCTCTAATGAATTATGCCCAAAAGAAGGAGAAGGTGTTCGTTCCCAGCCTTGTGTAGCAAGAACCATCATGGTATGTGTGTAAAGGACCAATTTTTCATCTTGAGCTTTCATCCTACTAACCAGACACTTGCTTATATCATTGAGCCAGACTTTGCAATCTTTGCTCAAGGATGAAAGTGCTTGTGGGTGCAAGTGCAAATCAGTACCCTGGTATGTGACAGTTGTACTGCTGCCACTGGAGGCTTCTTTTTGTTGAATTCGTCCTAAAACTTTCTTGACAGTTGGAAAATCTTCGAAATACTTTACTTTAAGTTCCTCTAGACTCTTCTTTGTTCTTAAGAATGCTTCAATAGCCCTTACAATGCACAGCTCCTCCTCTTGTAATGTTTTGCTGAGTATTCCGATAGGCTTTAAAACATTGTGAAACAATGGACAGGCTAACAAAACCTTTGACTTTCTCGATCGTAAAATGTGGCCCTTTAATTTCTCTTGATCAGCTGACTTGATTTTTCTGTCTTGCGACAACATTGTTAGGTGATTCAGGTAAGCTCCGTATCTGTCAATTAACCATGCCAATGTAGCCACTTTTTGAGAAACAAACCTTATTCCACATGCTCTAAGTGGCCTAGTACCTCCTTTCATAGGCATCTCTGTTTCTGTCAAGTATTCCGTCAGGTTGTCAACAATCTCCTTCAATTCATGGCACTTCTTAGGTGACTTCTCATAGACATAGTAAAACTGCAACAACAGCTGATCAATTTCTTTGAAGTACATGTAAGTATCTTTCAAAGCATCTTTAATGGACAATTCCAGCCTGTCGGCAAAGCACCAGGAAACAACTAGCACATTTCTGTCTCAGTCATGGTGCAGAAAGCAAAGTTGACGGCTCACCACTCTGGATTGCTTTCTGATAACTGCAGCCAAACCAAAAGAAGATGCATCTACATACACCATATATCAGCAGTAGGGTCACGAGAAGTGGAGTGTTTATCTTGTTGTGGAGTAAATTGACTTTTAACTGTTGAATTGACTAATTATTGTGTAATTGGACTACAGCTAATTATTATGTTGTTTATTGTTCTTATTCTGGAACTATCTCCAGACTTCTAGAATTGTAGTCTATAAAAGAGCATATTGTTGTACAATTTGTCAGTCCGCTTGAAATCAGTCATTAAAGTTGCTCTGTGAAAACCTTTCTATTACAACATATCTATGTTTCTTTTACCTTTGTGAAGGCCTCACTCTGACTTGGTCCCCAAGAGTATGTGTGTTTGGAACTGAGTAGCTCAGTTAAACGCTTCATCAGATCAGCACTGCAAGGAATGAATTTGGATAGCTGGTTAGTCATACTGACAAAATGCTGCATTTCTGACACATTCATGTTTATGAAGAATTGCATTTGTCTTAGCTGGATCAGCTATTACACCATTGCAGTTTATAATGTGTCCCAGGGATTTTAATTCTGGCTTAGAAAACTCGCTTTTCCCTGGGTTTAGGGTTACTCCTGCAGAAACCAAGCACTTCAATACAGCCTCTAAATGTGCATCATGCTCTCCTTGCATGCTTCTTGCCAGATATCAGGACATCATCCATCATACAAACCACTCCTGGCAGTCCCTGTAACACTGAGCTCATGTGGTCAGCATTGAAACCGGGTCACTACTGCTGACCCAGATGACCCACTGACCCGGATAGCAATCCGGATCAGACCTGGATAGCAATCCGGATCAGACCCGGATTTGACCCAGATGTGACCCGGATTAATTAAAGCCGAGGCGTGCGATAAGAGCTATGTTTTGGGTAGTCTCAAGCAAGCGAGACTACATATTGAGTGTTTGATTCGTGTTGAGTAAACGAGTAGTTATGTGATAACTAAGCCAGTAAGTTTATAATTTAAAATCAGTCAGTGGGTTTGGTTCCACCATAAATAGTAGGTAGATAATCTATGGTTCCACGTAACTACTACAGACAACAATTGGGTATGGCTTTGTGCATACCTATAGTATTACAATTCCCCGATATATTAAAGTGGGTATGGCTCACAAAAGTACTTACCCTGCTGCAAGACAAGACTATGTACAACTCGTACAATAATTGATTAGTGGGCGTGGCTCCATGTAAGCTTGCAGAGAGCAATGGACACAGTTTTGTGCTACAGACTGCACTTATTAATAAATGGGAGTGGCTGATCATATGTTTTTAATGCGATAAGTGGGTGTGGCTCACAAAAGAGCTGTGCTAATAGCATTAATAAGTTTCCACGTCATCAAACTAACAATTTCATTTCTCATGTGATCCAATCCAGGTCAGACCCGGATAATCTGTAAACTGGGTTGGACCCAGATGACCCAGAGAAAATGTGACCCAGTTGACCCGGATGACCCGACCCAGTTTCAACGCTGCATGTGGTGTTGGAACAATTCTGTGGCACTGGTAATAATGCCCAAAGGGAGTAATAAATGTAGTTAATGGATGTGACCTTCTGGTGAGTGGTATTTGCCAGAACCACCCATCCAATTTTGTAAATACTTGGGCCCTGAGAATTTCTTCTTAGCTCTGTCAGCCACTGTAGTCAGAGTTGTAGCCTTTTAAAAAGGCCTTTTTGTGCACTTTTGGATAAAAGCATGAAACTTGGCAAAAAGTTTGTGTGTATGACAAAGATCGTTTTTTGATAGGGAGCCACCTCATATTTGACCTTTGGTGACCTTTACAGGCAATTTAATGTTCCAAAACTGTCAGTTTTGTCTCTATTTCATGTTTGTATGATCCAAAATCCACAAACTTGGTGTCAAATTGAAGCATTTGCCCTAACGAATAAGTTGGTTTTTACAGAAAGTCTATATCGTATTCTGTTCTAAAGTTACAATGATTTTTATGGTGAAATATGCCACTATTGTCTCCTGCCCACGCACAATTTTGAAATATGTACAGAAAGAGGTTTACGTTCTCAATACTTTTTTATTAAGGCTGTACAGCACAAGTGCTGAAGGTCTGTAGGACACCCGGTCCTACGGCCTGTTGAAATTTGTTGTGTTTGAAAAGGTGGAGAAAGGAGAAAAAATTCATGACTGGAATGACCTAGGCAGCCTCAAACCTGCAGCCATCCGATTAATGCTCAAACACTTACAGGCAGCCAGAATGTTCAATTTCATGTACATGTATCCATAGGAACTCTAGAGAGTGACTTACTATCTCAAAGTACCCCAGGTGGAACCAAATGGACATTATTTTATTTATAATTAAGGCTTTACAGCACAAGTGCTGAAGGTCTGTAGGACACCTGGACCTACACGCTGTTTAAAGTTGTCACATAAGTGTACTTATTCTGTACAACAATTTGACATATTAAATAGGCATAATACTCAGGGATACATGTAGATCAATTGACTACCATGCTCATGCAGGTCATTATTCTGAATGGCAGGTTTATGTACAAGATACAATTTGTTTAAACTTTGCAAATTCTTGATCCACTAAAATTTAGCTGCATGTTTTTATATGAATTCACACATTTCGACTAAGCTTTCTGGATTCTACTTTTATCAAATCATCATAGTGAAGACAATTGCTTGTGTTTTGTAGACTAAAGTTTGCATTTGCAGAAATTTCTACTGTAGACTATTTAGATTTTATATGAACTCACAAATGTATAGTATCATTAATGTTTAGTATCTGTCACTGAAGAATATTTAAAACCACCCTATACAATAGCAACTCAGTATATCAGTGCATATCATACTATAATTTATAAGCATTGTTCTTATTATATTTTTAAAGCTATTACTGTGAAACCTCTCTAATTCAACACCTGTATCTAATCCAGAATATCTCTGTAATCTGACACCATTTGCTGCACCAATGAAATAAGACTTTGTCTGTTTGATATTGCTTGATAATCCAACATCCCCACACAGGTTTTTGAGCAAAATAATGGGTGATATGGTAACTGATATATAATAGGAAAATTCTACACAGGCAGCTAAAATTTATTTATTGCTCATACATACACCCTGTACCATATATAGGTACTGGTCATGGTGCAGATTTTGAAATCAAAACATCTGTCCAAAATTAAAGTAGTATAACTATTTATGTTGTACATTTTAAAATAATTTGTCTGGAATGTAGTAACTTAGTAGCTTTCTTTATTCTTATTTATACAGTTTACTGTGTAATGTAAATAGGGGTGATCAATATGTGCAGATATTATATTGCTGTTTGGCTAGTGGTGTTTATACTGCTATTGTAAATAAACTACCAATTCCTTTACTATCTTATTGTACCAGGTTAGTAAGTACTGCTTGTACTACCGATCACAACACACCAACATAATGCTTGGTATATATACTGTATGTACAGCTTAAGGATACACATAGAATGGGGCATTGTTACAGGGTGACAACTAAACATATATGCATGCTTAAGTGTAGCTACTAGCTATTCTATATGCATCAGCACCATTTTAGCCAAGTGTTCTATCTTATGTAGACAAGTATGCAGTGCATTTTACTGTACAATGTACATTCTATGTCTTGAAGTTAACTTTTATAGAAATGTGGTCTCTTAACACAGGTGGTCACTATATGACAGGTTCCACCTTACAATTGTGAATGATATCACGTATCTATGTTGGAAATACAAATCTGTACTACGTATGTATAAGCACCATACTGCATGATGTGTGGGCGGGAGAAAATAAGGCTATTTTCTGCTCTTAGAAATGGCTATAACTTTTCAATAGTAAAAGCTATGGACTTTCTTTAAACATTAATGTACTCTTCAGAGCAAGAGCATTAATTGACACCAAGTTTGTGAATTTTGAACCATTTATAGGTGAGACAGATGAAAAACTGACCACTTTAAGCATTAAATTGGGTGCAAAGGTCACCAAAGGTCACATCTGAGGTGGCTCCCTATCAAAAAATATCCCTTATGATACATACAAACTGTTTCATGCTTTTATCCAAAAGTGCACGAAAAAAGGTCTTAGCATCCTATAACTACTGTGTCTGCTGTCTTGTAGTGACCGCACCGAGAAAATTATCGTCCTGCAGTGGTTAATCTAGGGAGGCAGGAGGGGGCACAGGCCCCCCTGGGTTAGCTATTCCCCCTCCCTCTAGGTTTATACCTAAAGCCTTGAGAAATGGAAAGATTTAATTGATCCCAAGGTTGTATAATCCAATGGTCAATATTCAATGGCATCACAGTAAAATTTCACCAAAATTGCATATATTTACACCTAAATTTTCAACATTTTCCTAGGGGAGCATGCCCTCAGATACCCCTAGGATCCAAAGCAACTTACTTCGCCCCTCTAGGTTAATATTCTGAGTTGAGCCCTGATTTAAATTCCTCCTCTTTAATGTCTTCTATTGGATGGGTTGGGTCTTCATGCAGTTCCGCTGTGTCTGTAGTTGTTCTCTTTGACAAGCACATACTACCATAGTGACCCTGCTTGCGTCATTTATAGCAGACAACATCTCATGCAGGACATCTATCTCTTGAGTGCTTGTATTAGTCTGTACCCTTCCTACAATGTGTACAGTTTTAAACAAAGGGTCCAGCATGTGTTGATATGCTCACTGATTTCTTTGCAAGATTTCTACGTTTGTACCTAATGTCCTCTAGGTCGTTTGTGGGTAGCACTTCTGATTTGTCCTTCAAAATCTCTTGCTGTTGACCAATAGCTTCCTTTTTTAGTTTTGGCCAGTTCCAGAGTTACATTATGATCCATTTGAAATTGCTGAGAAAGATGTTGATCCCTAATGCCAGCCATTAATCTGTCACAAATCATCTCTGACTTCAATTCTGGTAGTTGCATGTTTCCACAAGGTGATATAACGTGGTGATGTACTGTTTGGCACTTTGGCCATCCAGCTGTGCTCTCTTGTTAAAATTTCACCCATTCAAAAATTACATTTTATTGGACCTTAAAGAATGCATCAAACTTTGCTAAAACATCATCAAACTTCTTCCGCTCCTCTTCTGTTATATTTGTAGAAGTCAGAACATCATCTGCCTCTTCGTCTAAACAATAAAGTAACATACTGACCTAGCGTGACTCACTGCTGCTTGAAAGGCCAGTTGCTTTACAAAATTGTTGGAAGTGTTTCTTCCATCTTCGCCATTCATCCGGTTCTTTGAAGTTAAGCAGTTTGCAGGGGGGAGAGATCAATATTCATAGTAGCCATGAGTCTTTATCCGTAGGGTGTTGTTTATCCCACTTCCGACATTATACAGAAAAGCCTTTGACTCTGTTTCTCATGATCATCTACTAAGTTCTATTGTTTAATTGGAATAGCTGGAACAGTATTTCAAGCATAGTGAAGTAAAATTACCAATGCATGAAAATTGGAGACTCATTCTCAGATTTATGTAACATTCTATCAGGGGCCAGTGATCTACCTGAAAACATTCATTTGCAGTTCCATTCCAAGTGTACATATGATCAGATTCACTGATGATACAAAGAAATTTCAAACTGACATCAACAATGCTTCCGATTGGATTATCACATCAAACCTACTCTTTAATGAATCCTAATTTTGTTCATCTTTATTTCTGGCCAAAAAGGCACAACTGCAACAGATCATCCAATATACACCATCAATTGAAATGCCTACAACAACATAAGGACTTGTTATAGAACTATGTATGGGCGAGATCAAAGGGAAAAGTGTATTTAAAATTTCATAAAGTACACTTTAGGGCAAACAATGCTTTATTGACCACAAAGGGTGCTTTATTGTACTGCAAAGAGTGCTTTATTCGTACAATAAAGCACTCTTTGAGGTGCAATAAAGCACTCTTTAAGCACAGTTTCCCATGTCCGTTAGTGCAGGCTGATAGCCCGCAGCGCTCACGACAGTGTGACTAATCACCCAAGCCGGTGAAAGCTGATAGCCTCGCCACGCTGAGTGATCAATCACCCCAGCCAATATGAGTTCTACCATTGGATTGCTTTTGTGGACATACCTAACTGCTTTGATGATGGGTGAGAGAAGGTAACGTTGCTATTACATTTGTTGGTATAAACGGACAAGTCCTGGAGCTATCATGAAAATACTTCACCATGTGTCACAATAGAATCGATTGTAGGTTTTGACTAAAACCTGCTAAAATATGTGATGAACATCTACTATGCCAAACCATGGTGAACTACGTGTGTAATTACTTTGTTAAACTAATTTTGGCTGCTAATAATTCATGCAACATGTGTTAATTATGAGTCCTGGTGTATGGTGAAGCTACACAACTAGAAAGTTCCATAAATCATTTAAAGCATTGCCTTGCTCGTGCTATATGAAAAATAAAGCACTCATCACTTGGCCTCGATGCTAATAATATAAAACACTCGACTTTGCCTTGTACTTTATTAGTATCTCAGCCGTGTGCCTTGTACTTTATTTTTCATATAGCACCAATGCTTTAACATATACGTATAACACTTTCGCTGGTCAGCACATTATAAATCTATCACTGCTGAAGCTTATCAAACTTTAGGAGAACTTTAAAATCAACTGTATAGAAGCTAAGAAACTGCTATATATTACACTGGTATGATCCTGACTAATCTACTTCTCCCAGATATGGAGACCTCAGAAGATATCACAACATTAGAATGTATACAGAAAAGAGCCACTTAAATGACTACAATTCACATAGAAGTCTAGGCTGTAACAATTAAATCTTCTGCCACTGATATGTATATCTATAAACTCAATGATCTAATGTTTCTTAGCACTTGGTTGCATAATTATTACTAGGCCCTGGGACACAAAGTAGAGATCCCACACGTACGCCTAAACTGCTGCCTTTTAAAATCATCCTAGAAACATCTTACATGATGAAAATCATCTATACGAAATAATAGTACATCATTAGAACCTTACAGGAGGCCGGATATAGAATTTTTTTAAATCACTGAAACTCAAATTTTTGCCTGCCTGCCTGCCTGCCTGCCTGCCTGCCTGCCTGCCTGCCTGCCTGCCTGCCTGCCTGCCTGCCTGCCTGCCTGCCTGCCTGCCTGCCTGCCTGCCTGCCTGCCTGCCTGCCTGCCTGCCTGCCTGCCTGCCTGCCTGCCTGCCTGCCTGCCTGCCTGCCTGCCTGCCTGCCTGCCTGCCTGCCTGCCTGCCTGCCTGCCTGCCTGCCTGCCTGCCTGCCTGCCTGCCTGCCTGCCTGCCTGCCTGCCTGCCTGCCTGCCTGCCTGCCTGCCTGCCTGCCTGCCTGCCTGCCTGCCTGCCTGCCTGCCTGCCTGCCTGCCTGCCTGCCTGCCTGCCTGCCTGCCTGCCTGCCTGCCTGCCTGCCTGCCTGCCTGCCTGCCTGCCTGCCTGCCTGCCTGCCTGCCTGCCTGCCTGCCTGCCTGCCTGCCTGCCTGCCTGCCTGCCTGCCTGCCTGCCTGCCTGCCTGCCTGCCTGCCTGCCTGCCTGCCTGCCTGCCTGCCTGCCTGCCTGCCTGCCTGCCTGCCTGCCTGCCTGCCTGCCTGCCTGCCTGCCTGCCTGCCTGCCTGCCTGCCTGCCTGCCTGCCTGCCTGCCTGCCTGCCTGCCTGCCTGCCTGCCTGCCTGCCTGCCTGCCTGCCTGCCTGCCTGCCTGCCTGCCTGCCTGCCTGCCTGCCTGCCTGCCTGCCTGCCTGCCTGCCTGCCTGCCTGCCTGCCTGCCTGCCTGCCTGCCTGCCTGCCTGCCTGCCTGCCTGCCTGCCTGCCTGCCTGCCTGCCTGCCTGCCTGCCTGCCTGCCTGCCTGCCTGCCTGCCTGCCTGCCTGCCTGCCTGCCTGCCTGCCTGCCTGCCTGCCTGCCTGCCTGTGTCCAAGTTCACCCAGCAGGATATTGATCTAGGACAACTTGTTTACTCACATACCAGGCCAGTCCAATACTCTACAGAAGATTGTTTTGATTTCAAATTAATGGTGGAAGAATATAGTGGTGATAATGGCACGTTCCGTGTAAAGATTGTGATAGAAGATAGCATAAAAGGTGCAGAATTGCTTTGTTAAACACTGAGCAACTACTACTTACTATGTTTGCATGAAAAAATTCTAATAGAACAGTCACTACACAATAAAATTTTCTAACAGAGCAGTCACACATAGCTAACTTGAGAGGTGTGTAAGTTGTATAGCAATTATCGGTATCTTTATTGGTGAAAATTTACAGCTAGGTATCAGTATCAAATCAGTAGGTATTTTTTGCATCAGTGGAACCCTAGATATAACACTTCTTATTGTTTTACTGTGATTTAATATCATGCACTACTCCAGCTTGTTTCAGTACTTTTTATCGATGTGCTATATGGTCCCTACTCTAGTTAAAAATTCCAATTTTTGTGTACTTGTTTGTTAATGTTTTTGTAAATAATTATTATGACTGGTGACCCATGCATACCGCATCAAAAAACAGAAATGGCGCTGTGTTCCTCAGCTATCAATTATCATCTGAAAAGTGAAGTATCCATTATGCTTCGTTGTCAGCTATGTTCAACCCATTACACAGCAGTACGAATCAATTACTGTGCGAAAAGCACCTTTGCAGTCAAAGTAGCCACTATGAAAAATACAGATGATTTCCAATACGAAAGGAAGCCATCACGTGTTACCACCAAATGGATACTTTTTGTTGTTAGCAAAGATGAATGGGACACAAAGGAGGACGCTGGTAAGTCCATGAAGAATGCATTGTACGTACTGCGGTATGCTAAAAGGCACCTCTCGGGCCAAAGCAACGTCTAACAGTGAAAAAATCAACCCTGTAACCTTAGCCATTATCAAGTTACGATTGTCTGAAGGCGTCAGGCATTCAGTCAGTCAGTCAGTCAGTCAGTCAGAAAATTCTGTTAAATAATTTTTCTGTAGTAACTTGTTGAAAGCATTTCGGGTTGATCTGAAGGCTTGTTTGGGCTTTATTTTGCCCAAACAATACTGCCTCATCGTCGTCTGGGAAAAGTGAGGCTGGTTTTTGGGTGATGTTTTTTCATGGGCCATGCCTACTCCTTTGTGGTCCCTACTATAGAGCACTATTGTACTGTATGATTATGCTTATCACCAGTGTTTTCCATAGCAACTGGACTGATTGCAGACATGCTTCTTGTACTGTACTTCATTTTTAACACTGTATAATGGGCAGAGCATAGCTGAAAACAAAGCATAATGGCCACCTCCCTGTTGGGACTTGCATTCTGACGAAAGTTTACTTTTATGGCATTCCTGGCACCATTCTTACTGCAATATGTATACTGGTTCATTTTCATAATTATGTTATAAAAAGAGTAAACGTAGGAAAAATTTTAGAGATCAAAGAAAGTAAGTAGTGAGTAAAAAATGGCGAAACAGGGAAGGTTGCCTATACCTGCAGGTATAGAATAAAGTTTAGAGATTTAATCTCTACTAGCTATAGTATATTTGCAGGTATAGGCAACCTTCCTTGTTTTACCACTTTTTAGCTATTATTAGAACATGAAGACATGCACTACAGGCATATGTTAGTTCTGTAATAATTAATTTTTTTGCACTATAGAATCCAGTACAACCAATGGCAACAGTGGTATGTTACACTACTTAAACAATGCTACATAAATTATGTGCATGTTGATATTCCAGAACTGCTCGTTGTTGGAGTTATTTCTTCTGCACTGACAGTTGTTTTTATGCTACTTGCATTGCTATTGGTTTACATAGGAATTAAGTTTTACAAAAGGAGAAATCAGTAAGGGGTCTAAATGTTTGATTAATTTGCATATACACATATTTCAGGATTGCTTCTACTAAATATAGCATGAGAAAAGAGACACCACTAGACAGCATTAGTCATACTTCACTTGCCAGTAGTGATACTTCACTTGGAATGTTAGAGAATGACTGGCGTAGGGAGACTCCAATAGAAGTGATGGACACAACAGCAAACGCAAATGAAGAACTAAAATTAGACTATGTCATGCATACTGCGGTTTAGTCATTAATGAGCTGGGTATTTAAACTCCAATGGATACATATTTAGAGACTTTGGAATGATTATTATGT
This sequence comes from Dysidea avara, assembly GCF_963678975.1. Classification (NCBI taxonomy): domain Eukaryota; kingdom Metazoa; phylum Porifera; class Demospongiae; order Dictyoceratida; family Dysideidae; genus Dysidea; species Dysidea avara. The sequence continues at coordinate 64,542,117 of NC_089272.1, forward strand.
CATCTCTTAGGTCTCTAAAATAGCTCAGGTGCCTGGATTTGTGCAATAATTAACCTATACACATAATTAGTAAAACCATATCTCTAAATGTTAATGACAGCTAGTGCAGTGGAACCTCAGTTATGCAGACCCCACTTATCCGGATTCTTGGTTAACTGAACTACAGAAATGACTGCTCTATTAGAGTAGTGACTGTTCTATTAGGGTAGTTGAAATACTGATACTCTCAAAATTTTTTCTTTATGCTATTTTAAGGTTATTTATACACAGTTTCAGATATATTGGACTTTTCAGACGTATGGACCACCCCTGGTCCCAAGGGGTTCAGATAACTGAGGTTCCACTGTACAGCATTCATTACCAAACCAGTAGCATTTATTTATTTGGGTATTTATATTGTCATTAGTGATTGTGCTGCAGTTACAGAAGGCAATACATGCATGACAATCAGTTACACAGTACTGGTGATATGCTAGTACCACCCCAACTTTGCCAACTGACTAATCTTACAAAGTAGGTATTTAACCATTAAGAAAGAGTATTTTGCCATGTATCAAACTAGTAGAATCCAGTACCCTGATCAGAATCAAAAGGAAGTGTAGGGTTAAATTAAATCCAGAATTAGGACACAACAATGAGACTACATGCAGTGGTTGGCTGTGTTAATTGCCAAAGTTTGTCCAAAACTATTTGTAAATTGAGTTAGTGTGATGGAATTCCACGCTTAACAGTTCACACAATTTTATATATGATTTTATTATTCAGCTTTCAACATTCAGGACCTACAACAGTGAGAGCAAGCTCTGCTTATAGAAAAATGTACAAACATTCATTTTGTACAGTTAATGGGTACTTATTTCTAATAAACCAGTCCACAAGCTACTTACTCTCACATGAATGTATAATAAACTACAGACTATATAGTTAAAATGTCTCATGGTTCTCCTGTCACACTCCTTACTTGTTCATAGGCCTGAATGTATTGTGCCGGCATAATTTGAAGAATAATGGGTGGTTACATTTTTGCTAGAATAGTTCTAGAATAATTGGAAGCTGTCAGGCATATTACAAGAATAATCAGCCAATTTGGTTGGAGATATCCTTGAGGACTCAAAGAGTACAAATTCTGATGAAAGTAAAGATTTTGATTCACATCTATTAAAACTCATCATATGCATGTAGCCATGTTTACAACTATGTAGCTATTTTTGATTGACGCATTTATTCAATGACAGTTGAAGCATCCTATCATTTTTCTTTAGTTGATCACATACTGTATATAAACAAATACACATAAACAGCAAGAATTATGTGAGAATAATAAACAATAATTTCAAGAAATTCTGGATAGAATAATAGGCAAGTTTAAAGTATAATAGGCTCAGGCCTACTTGTTCGAGAAAGTACATCCTTGTCCTTTCCATTGTGATGTACTACAGTAAAACTGCACAGCCGTAATGCTAGGCTCCACCTTGTCAATCTAGCACTTGCAATTGTCTTTCAGCCATACGGTGCGAGTCATTATAAATGTCCAAAATTAGTGGTTTATGGCCTATGACAGTTTAATGACCATAACTTCACCACTGAAACACTTACAGGTTTCAAATTTGGAAATATGGTAATATAACAGCTACTCTACACACAGCAGGAAGTTGGAACATTTGTGACATCATCAACCACCTCCATGATGTAATAACCATGAATATCTAATAATATGCATATTTCAATTTTTCTCAACAGATGTACTAGATGCCAGCTTAACATTTGAGTGCCACCAAGCTATGGATAGGAGGAAACTTTCCACTGAAAAATAATATTGATTTTTAATGATGGCATGAAGTTATGCCAGCTTTTTTACATATATAAATTACAATTTATCTGTACTCTACAATAACAAAACTTGAATTATAATTAGAACATGATAAATACAAAAATTGCACTGAAAAAAAATTAAAAATTAGTTAGTGTAATGAATTTACAAGAAGTTTTAAAAGCTCAATTATCTATTCTCGGACTTTACGGTGTGACTTGTACTGCTTTACAGCAGCTTCCATTTGTGGACCCAAAGTTAACCCTTCTCTATAGGCTGCTAAGTAGTCCCTCATTTTCCTAAAAAATCTCCTTATGGTGTTCAGTGGAATGGTATCTAATGATTCGTCCAGCATATTTTCTAACCCCTTAAATGAATAATCACAATGAGCTCTGGAAAACTTTTTGCTTTGTCCCCATACTCGTTCTATGGGGTTTAATTCACAGTGGAATTTTGGAATAAAATAACCCTTAAAATTGTTTGAATACAATAATGTTTCAACCCTGGTTTTCTCGTACTTGAAATCTGGCATTTTTTGAAGTTCATTTCTCATCTGTTCAGCTATCATTTTAGTCACATTAATTCCCCTCTCAATCAAAACTTTCTTCATCCCTTTAGGCGTACCATCAGGGAGTACCATTTTTTGTACCCTACCCCTCCACATAGTATCCCGCATCTTTGGTTGTGCCCCACCAGAATGTACATTCATTCTGTTTACATTTAGGGCATCATCAGCAAAAGCTGTGTGACCAGAACTATGGTCAAAAAGCCAAATCACATCATACAACTCTCTGGGATACTTAACTTTAACAATTTTAATAACATGTTCAACTTGGGCAATAAATTTGTCACTGTTCCAGTAACCTTTACCCTCAGCCTCATACTTCAGTAGCACACGGGCTGTCTGCTTTAAATCAGGATACTCTAATTTGCCTCTTTCGAACTCTTCCATCGTTAACCTCAACAAGCCATTGAATTCATCAACAAAATCGCTTACCATTATCCCTCAACCTTGCCCTTAAGGTATAATTAACTGGTTTTCCTTCTCAACCCACATCCAGCCCTGATCCTCATTTGAATAATATGTGCTCTCGTCATGAAAAAGCAAAACTAAGTGTCTACGTTGGGGCCCGATAAAAGGCTCTGACACTTCATCTGTACATAGAGGTGGGGGTGCATGAGTACTGGACAAAATTTCTAAATGCCTCAAATAAAGGGTTCTGTATTCGACTACATCTTTCCTCTCATGCCCATCAATGTAGACACCCTTTTTGGTGTTGGAGGGCTGAAACCCTAGCTTGTGGAGCCACCTACAAGCTGTACTCAAACTAACATTGGCTGGTATGCTAGGATGGTGCTCCCTTACCAAAGGCAACAGGGTCCCATTTGCCCAATTACAAAAATTACGAGCAGTCATGTTCGGTATACCCTTCACAGATGCATGTCCACGAACCCATTCTAAAGTAAGATCTTGATATTGTTCGTCCATCATCACATGGTACCTATTGTGTCTTCCTCTGGAATCTTCAGTAAATTCTCCACTGTTGGTCAGAAAATCTTTTCTCCTCCTTCTTATTGTCTTCTCATTCACTCCAGTTTCCTTTGCAGCTCCTGTCTTGGTTAACCCAAACCTCTGGATGTAGTTGTCATAAACTATCATCGTTACCTTCTGCTTATCTGTGCGCTTCATGTCACTAACCCAGTCCTCAAATATAGCGTGAATTTCGTCTTCAGCAATCGAACCTTCGTAACCTTCATCTTCATTGGCTTCCTCATCACTACTATTTTCTTCTAAAGGTACCGGCAAATCTTCGAACGGTGTCGACAGCACTAGTGCCTTCTCTGGTATCTTCACTCATCTCTTCCAACGTTCCAGCTCTGACCTCCTCACAAGAAACCTCACCAGACCTCAAACGCTTCTCAACTTTTAGCTTATTCATTTCAGAAGCCCTTTCCCTTAGGGACACCTTGACATATGCATTTTCCAGCTTGTTGAATCATAGATATACCATACACATTGGGATTGGAAACGGAACTCGCGCACTATAACATCCGTGTTTCGGTTTGCGTCATAGTGCGGTTGCTAAGGACGATGATGGCGAGCAGGTGTGTCCGTAGTTTATCTGTTTGTCGCTAACTTCACTTCAGGATGAAGCAGTTAAGTCTCCCAGGACAATAACAAAAGTTTGAAGAGTTTGCAAGAGCCGTATTTCGGCGAATTTTCAGTAGTGCGGACACATTGGACGCTGGTGCATGATTTATCCAGTTTGTTTAGTGACTGATTTCAACGACCCGTGACCTTGTACTGAGTCGTATATTTGAAAGAACGGACTTTAGATGTATTCCATACCATACCATACTGTCCTGCAAGTGTGTCTGCAACTAGCTAATAGAACGCTTGGTCCACCAGGCCACATTCTTCAATTCCCAGCCCAGGTCATTCTATGATTTCATAGATTTGCAGGAGGCCTGTATGGAAGCTTCAGTACTTACGTGGCATTATACTACAAAGTGGATAAACATGATTGATTGGTCCCAGTATGACTTCAGTTAATTACACAAGCCATTCACCATTGCTACAAAGTTGGCTAAAGGTAGCCGCACCAGTACAGCCAGACTGTGTTAAGTCGACAATCCCTCACACTAACTAACAAAGAAACCATACGCTTTGAATATTTTAACTGTACAGTGTAATATGTGTACGTTGATTATGAATTATGTGTGCAATGTAGCTAGCTATAAGTGTTTATGTCACTTCTTTTGAAAGTACACATACAGTTTAAACATAATTTGGTAGTGCATCTTGAGCTCTTGCTTGTTGGTCATCAGTACACTGTCATTTGGTGTTCTTTGATGGATGTCTAATCATGTGGCTTGGATGATTTCTTCAAAATTTTGTGTCTTATTAGAAGATTCTGTCTTTCATCCCCGTGCCATACAGCTTTGGCTTCAGAGCAATCCAACACACACTTTACACCCCCCAAGTGTGGTAGTAGTTGATGGTATGGTAAATTGATATCTAGCATTGGTCATGGGCCTACTAAAAGTCCACAAGTGTAAAGTGGTAAGCAGTAATTTTATACAATATGACAATTGATACAATAACTCCAAGTTGCCTATTACACTACACAGTTGATATAGATTTCAAAACAAAGCTACCTAAGCTGCTTCCCAACACAGAGAATCTGTGAAAAGTCTACAAAAATGAGACGGTGTGGCCATAACATAATTCGCTTACCTCTTGACATACTGGTGGCTTGTTTATTACGAACAACAGCCTCTTGTGGCTGCACACGCATTCCTGTTATTGTGTACAAGGCTAGGTTAACCAATTCGTCAAGTTAAAAGTCGACAAATTGCTAATAGTTGGCAAATAAAGCCATTAGAAATAATATCGCGCTCGTAACTACGGACAGTATCTATGGCGACTAACTAGCGCAAGCGAAACATGGATGATTTTTCGAGCTGGTTACGTCACATTGGGAATTTGTACAGAGACGTCACGTGAGTTACTTCCGTTTCCAATCCCGTTGTAAAGTTTAGTATATCTATGGTTGAATTGAGCCATATATGATTGAGCAAACAACAGACAGGAAGCAACAAAAGGTGCGAAATATTTATTGTTGTGATGCAATGCGCATGGTTGTGCTATGGCAACCACAAATATCAAAGACGCCGCTTGCGATCTGATTGGCTAAAATAAAACAGGTGATACATTAGCAACCATTTGCTCAATTGACGTCAAAATTGATACGTGACTTCATCACAGTAGCGCCTACGACTCGCGAAAAAGATAGAGTTACCGATTCTTGGTGAGTGCGATTACTGTGCGATAAATATTTGGACATTCTTGATGACTTGCACTATACAGGAGCTTGGAGATAAGTTTTGTATAATGTTTTCCAAGCAGGTACACCTTGAAGCTTCCACACTCAACTAAATTACTTTTGTAGCAAAGTTATGTAATAGATTACTTTTAAAATAACTAGTAATCTAACTAGTTACATATCTTGTAACTAGAAATGACTGTCCAAAAAGTAACTAAGTTACAATATGTAATTGCTAATAGCCACTAAAACATCCTGCAATCTTTGCACCATATATTCATGCTACAACCAAATTAAGTAAACACATTCTGTGTGCTGTACTCCATGATTAATTTAGTTGAAACTGAACTGAAATGGCTACTTTGCTTGGTAACTATAGTAATATTTGGAAAGGGAAGTGTATATATGCATAGTTCTATTCTTCCCTTTGTAAGGCATATCTGAGTTAAATAGTTAATATGATAAACATGTTTAAAAGTTAGCAAACAAGCTTACCCAGACTAGTTACATTTGCAAAAGTAACTAAGTTACTGTTAAATCTATATACTCCAACTCTGTCTGTGGGACAGTTGTGCAGGGATGAAATGTCTAATATCTAGGGCTAAAACGAATATTCTAAATGAAAGAGAACGAATATTTTTAGTCAAGAACGAATAATAGAATATTCTATATATAGTGTAATACTCTTATACAGTGTATATGTATTATTTCTTATTATTTGTAAAACATCATTAAAATTTGATACAGTATATAGGCAGCTTTTGAAATGAAGTAAAAGTGTCTGATGATGTAGCTACTAGAGGTGTACCGATAAAGATTTTTCAGCTGTATTGATATCTGATTAATTTGTACCTAAAAGAGCTGATACTGATTATATACCGATTAAATTATTGTATATTCGTAAATCAAATAGAACTACAGGTGTAGCTACTACATGATGTATATGTAGCATTGAGTAAAGAGAAGTGATGTAACTTTACTATATTGCTTATGGTGGTGTGGCCTCTATTACACAACCCAGACAATTAGGCACCACAAATATTTTACTATGATACATGCTCCCTTGTCCGGATTACTCCGTATTTTGATTAGTTACCAAGATGGCTGTAGTACACAGGTGATCACTTTAGTTTTCCTGTAGTGCAGTTTTTTATTCTTAAAGTGCAGCTAACAGCTGGGTAAGAATACTTTAACACTAATAGCAGTACTCACACGCGCAGTCGTATGGCTTCTCGTAACTTAGCGTTTTATAGAATAGTGTAGAGAGGCTTTCTGTCTGTTTGTAGCGAGCAAAAAGGCTTTTGATAGCTGGCCATGCAAACTAATAGATTCATAGAGCGTTTGTGCCCATTATTACTGAATATGGAAGGCAAATCAGCAACCGATCGCGATCTGATCACCCTCGCGATCACCAATCCGATTATTGGTACATCTCTAGTCCAGTGTCTGATGTTGTAGAGACTGACAAAGATTCCTCATTACTAGTGTCCGCCATCTTTACTGTAATTCGATGTTTCGAATTCAATAATTCCTTCGAACGAAGTCGAATCGAATACGAATTCGAATATTCGGTATATTCGTTTTAGCCCTACTAATATCCTGCTATACTCTATAAACTTACCTCTTAGTTTGTGGGACTGGAAACTCTGCAACCTTCCATGCATGACTTTGGCTTGTCCGACCCATTGACCTAAGTATACACACTCATTCATACCAAGTTGACTTGTCTTGGTGTCACTCACGTACATGTTAGACCAGCTTCTCTTTAATGCTGTAGCACTTCAGAAATGTGCTTCAGGTGCATGTGGTTTTCTGGTTTTCCCAGTACTTGCTGTAAGTTATTAGGTCATCAATATATATATAGATAGACTGCTGTAAATTGCTCCATTCCTCTAAGTACTTTGTCGATTAACCTTTGGAATGTATAGCTGGTAACCATCTCATTGAATATAAGCCAAATAGGGTGGCTTGGTATTTTACTCTGATGACATAGGTCCATAGTTGAAATATAACACGCTTCACCAAGGCCGTCATGATCAATTACGTTCTTCATCTATCATTGGTATGGGATGTGTAGTGTAGAAGAACACATCCATAGATGAAGTACGTAATTGATCATGACAGCCTTGGTGAAGCGTGTTATATTTCAACTATGGACCTATGTCATCAGAGTAAAATATGTTTTTTGTTCATATTTGCTTCTGGCAGGAAACATAAAAACTGGTATTCTAGGGTTTTAGAATGTATATGCTGATTTTAATTTTAGTGGAACCACTGTGTCACATTAGAGCTTCCTGTTCAAAATGGAGTTTTAGGCAAAGATTAAATAATTTGTATTCTGTGCACATTACAATTCTGATGATTACAGGAAATGCTACCCCTGAAAGTGCAAGACTCATGCAAGTTTCCTGGCTGAGAGAGGTTGACCAGTTGTTGCAAAAGGAGTAGATGATAATGTCACATGGTCAGTTTACTTAGCACATCTTCAATTTGCCATTCACCGTCCACATGCAATTTCTGCTTTGATGCCTTTGTTTCTTCAATGCACACTCTAAGGCCATGGTAAAGCTGGAATGAATGTCATCTTGAAAGTTACCAAGAGTGTGAATGACCCTTGATCAACCATTATACACCATTGCTAAGCAAATACAATGGTCTTGGCCAAACACGTTTGGTGAAGAGGAGTATGTAGTAGTGCTTATGGGTGGACTCCACATAGAATTGCCCTCCTGAATGTCCTTGATTATTGGTTGGAAGAAAGTGCCCAATATGGCTTCTGCTAATGTTACAGAGGGAAGAGCTTAGAACTACTGCTGTTCAGAGTGGTTCACTCACCCAGTGGGTTCATCAAGTAGCAGCAGCAGCCTTATTCCATCTACAAAGTCCATCATTTACCATACACAAGGATAATTTAGAGAGAACAATAACATGACAGCAAGGCTATTTGATGAGTGGTGTGCAGACATGGAAAGTAGTCACCCACAACTCTTTTACGGGAGCAAACTCTAAAAGTTAGAGGTCCTCTTCCTACAATCCATGTGATCCAATGAGATGGTAACATCTCAATGTACTTGGATAAATTACTTTCATTATGTGTGATGGCTTTTAATACATGCATTTAGGTTTATTATCTATGGTACATGTGAGGGACCTCATACAACTGGAACGTGAATGTCCTTAAAGGACACTTCATCTCTCAGAAAGCCTCACACACATGGTAGCTCACAATAGATTCATGAGCAGTTTAATGACATTGTGAAGAGTGATGGTGGAGTAATAGGAATTACTGAGAATGAATCACTTTGCAACACTGGATGATTGCTGGCTCAGATAGTAAGTGAGGTCAGCATAAAACAGTCTAGAAAACCAAAGTGCAGTCATCATTAACAAACTCCAAGTACACAGAAAAGATTTGCAAGCAATGTGAAGAATGTAGTAGATATTGTAGATGTAGTGTGGGACTCGTGCACTGGTACTGGAAATCATTTGCAAGTATCTGAGTGAACACATATCCTTCAGAACTGTAGGAGTTTTTACATGTTTATTCCAACAAAACTGAGTTTCTTGCTTCAGCCATTGAATCTGTTGTGACACCTGAGACCAAGGTATTCATCACCACAAAGGAGAAAGTGTTGTATTGACCAGCCGTTAGATGAGTCTGTTCTTCAGCCTTGCATGCAATAAGAAGCTGACCATTGTTTTATGCTTCATTGTGCTCATGCTCACCAACTTGGTCTGGAGAAGATTATGGTGCATGCAACTGAAGTGCATTTGCTTGTACTGGCTACTGTCAGAGTGATAGAAGAATGGAAAATCTGTATGGTTAGCATTTGGTTACAATAAAAATTTCAACTACATTGCAGCTCTTACAACTACAGATGAGCTTGGTGGTGATTTGGTGCAAGGCCTTGTTGTTCATGCACACCTTCTCAGGCTGTGATAGAGTCTCATCTTTTTGGGGCATAGGTATTCACCATTTCTCAGACTCCAGAGGCAATTACTGATGAAGAAATAGATAGATTTTTGTACAGCTATACTTCACAACATGTCACTGTAAATGTTGCAAGAAAGCAACTCTTTTCTTATGGGAATAGAAAGCTGGAAAATCTTCCTCCTTCAAGGGCAGCTCTATTTCTGCATGGGATATGTTCAAGCAGGCCATATTTGGGGACAAGTGCTGATAGCAAAGCTGTTGTTTCCAAGTCCTGCAGATTGGAGTCGGCAGAAGGACAGAGATGGAAATGGACAATTATAGACCATGCATACTTGCTAAATGCACTCATAAGTGAGTTTCAAAATACTTCAAAGAACTGGTTAAGTGTAACTGCAAGAAATACTGTCTTGGATGACACAAGGCCTAATTAAAGTGTACACAGTTGTGCCATTGTACATGTAGTGGACAGTGCACCGAGAAAGAAATACAATAAGTTTTATTAAGTTCACTAATGAATGTATTTTTTTTAAATGCGCAAGCCAAAACAACAAACAAAAACAATGTCCTTTATAATTAATTGAAAAACCTTGCACACCCATACTGAGTTCAAATTTAAGCAGTTAAGCAGGCATCCTTGTTCTGATGAACTGGTTCCAGTTAAATTTAGGATTGCATGTTCTAAAACCCTTATGCTTTCTACCAGAAGTGAACGTCTTTGCCACTTTACGTTACATATTCACCCACACTAATGTGTCTATCTCAGAAAGAACACTTAAGTTGGCAGTAATTTACACATATCCTCAGTGACTTATCCTTTTTCTGTATCAACTTTACTATGGAAGCCTTTCTTCCACACAATCCTTTGAAGATGGTTCTATGCATATGCTTCTACATATCATCAATCTCATTCTTGACTGATTCTCAGTAAGCATTGGGCAATCAACGTACTAGTCCAGTGGTCCTTTTAATTGGATGTACAGCCCAGTCTATACAACCTGCATGGCTTGTCTTGCACCACTTCTGGATAGTTTCTGAGCATCTCCTTTAGGGCTTCTTCCTGTAGGGGGATAGCTGTGCCCCTAATGTAGGTTGATTTTAAACTAGTATGTATGCTATCAATAGAACACCATAGAGAAATGTGATTTTGATTATCCTTTGCAACTTGTGTAGACAGATAACTGTTGCTGCTGGCAGTATACCATGCATCATGGCCACGCACATCATGTTCACATGAAAGATACACTGTAGCCTGTGGTACATGGTCACGTATTTCTACTTGATAGTAAACACTTCCAATTCATCTCATAATTTTGTAGGGGCCACCTTTACTATAATGAGCTAGCAATTTGTCTGTATCTGTAAGTACCTACAATACCAGTACTTGATCACCTGGATTTAAACTCACACTCTGTCATACGTTGTCATCGTTTCTGTTTGTCTTGTCTTGGCTTAGGTTCTTGTGGACCAAGTCAGACATCCTAAAGAGCTTCTCTCTTGCCAACAATGCATGTGAGACTACGCTGTCATCAGTGCTTTCCCAGGTATCTTGCTAGTGGCCCTATTACTGGCCAATCATGATGTAACTTTGTGAAAAACCCTGTGGGACTTCTGTGTATGCAAAGAGCAAATGAGGCAACAATTATTTGTCTCATGGGTTGCAGACGTCCTTAACATAGACCTCAATGTCTGCCGATTAAACCGTTCCACCAAACTATCTGTCTGGGGCTTATATGAATGGAGTTTACATGTGACACAGGAGGGAGGAAGTAAAATTACTCCCTTGATTATTTAAAATTTCCTCTGGCACCCAATTGCAACCTTTTCAAACAACTTAATTAATTCTGCAACAATCTGTCCAGACTTAATTATTACTGCTTCAGGATATCTAGTTGTATAATTGCAAAATATATTTATTCTCTGATTGCATGACTGTGCAGTAGTTGGCCCACTATGTCCATTGCAGTGTGTTTAAATGACACATCAACAATTAGTAAGGTAATTAACAGAGCTTGTTTCCCTTATTATTGACAGGGCCGGAGGAGGGAAAATTGAGTTGGTCAGGCCATTGACTATAATGTTGAAATTGCTACTATATACATGCCAATGAGAGAGGAGCTGTTGCACAGTGTGCGAAGCACGATCTGCGAAGTGCGAAGCACGAGCATTCTAGGGGGGTCTGGGGGCATGCCCCCATAGGAAATTTTTGAAAATTAGACACTAATATATGCAATTTTAGTGACATTTTACTGCTAGCTAGCTATATAAATATGCTCAAGCCTATCTGTTGTTCTTCAGACTTTCTATACTATATGTAGACCTGACATACAGGGGTAAGGGAACACAGCATGAAACTTGCTATATGGTTCATTTAGTTATAGCTAGCAATTAGAAGTTCAAGGGGGGCCTGGGGGTGCAACCCCCAGGAGCTGCAGAATTTTTGCAATTTAAAGGTTTGAAATGCCTTAAAATTTAAAATTGATGCTAAATTTTAAAGTAAAACTAGCTAGCAACTTGCAACTTTCCCACCAAATTTCACAGGGAACCCATGCAGCATGGCCTCCTTTAGCTAGGATATAATTACTATACAGTGAATTCACACAGCTACAATAAAAAGCTACACAGCTACAAAAATACAGTATACTACTATACTGGTTTGTATGAAGTGAACGGATCATCACGTAAATATACTGGTGGACAGTCACGAGACTAATCAGTTTTCAAAAATGGCGCGATGTGGGTGAGGAGAGTTTGCTCGGTATCTCGACAGGATGAGTGGGTAGTTGAAGAGGAGTGATTTCTACTCAACATCTCATCCAGATGGCCACCATGTAATGTATGGGTATACAGCTTCTTGCCACGGAATGAGTCGTCTGGTTTGTTACTGCCAGCCCTTCCGTGCCCAGTAAAAGAAGCCAAGAGAGACCAGCCAAGGAATGCTAATGATTATTTTATGAAGATTGAATTGTGATATAAGTGTGCTGGTTTAGAATCAAAGAAGGCACCTGCCTTACACGTGATAAATGCCAACTGTCAGCACACGTGATACTGTACGTATAGAACCCACAATCATTTCTGTACGAAACGATACGAATGCTACGCTGTACTGTAAGGTAATTTGAGATATTATACGTGTAGTTCTGTGCTTTATAGTTAGGCTGAGAAACTAGGTAACTACTCGTGTCATGCATTTTCAATAACAGCTGTAAAATGTACGTAGCTACATGTAGATGTGATCGTCCAAAGATTGCATGAGAGTAATGTAGTTAGAGCTGGTCAGCTAGTTGGTTCAACTCCAGATTATTGGTCCGGCTCAGGCCTGACCAACCGGACCGTCTCCTCCGGCCTTGTATTGACAAGTACCACACAGTTTTACAACACTCACCAATGTCTTTCTACAGTAGTACCTTTGCAACACCCCTCTTACAGTTTTCTCTTTACCCAGATGCCCTACCAATAGCACTTAAGCTTCATGAGCGAACTACCGCAAAACAGTTTTTCTACACTGTAATGGCAATACTATAATTGTTCTACTGCCATATCTTCTTGGGGGAATCATGCCCCAAACCCTCCCCCTCAGTATAGTAACCCATCTTCACACTTGACTTTCCCTTATATGTGATTCAAGACCTGACACTGAGCACATTGCTCCACCCTGTTGCTAAAACTTGCTTGATGTGTCATTTAATAACAAGTAAAAATCAATATACAAAGCACAACTCCATACACCTTTAAAGATTTATTTCTGTTAAGAGTCACTGATGTGTTTTCACTGAATGATATATACTTCTGTAGCAGTATTGTTATAAAAGGTCACTTGTGAGCTGCCATGAAAAGAGACAATATGTGGCAGCTCCTCCACTTTTACTGGCTTCATTTTGGCCAATTATTACAACTGCGATTCCATAAGCTATCACACCTGAGAATGTTTTGCAGGCCACAGCCCCACCATGCAGTTACTGCACTATTGCTTTTAGTTGTGACTAGAGTTTCATGTAGTAAAACATAGTAGTGGTAATATGAAACAATCGCTCCTCCCCCAACCGCATGATTATCAATAAATAGAGCTGATGATGCATTGGAATAGCTTTCACAGTGCACAGCTCCACCTGTTGAAGTGTTTTTAGCAAGTTGGTTCTGGATTGAATGACAGTACAGAATGGTCATAACTGTCGCAAAACTCCAATAATAATCATAATAAAACAATGTATAATGATACTGGTGACTTCAGTAAAGCTAGTATACATTACCTGTTGTGATAATATTGTAACTCTCCACATACAAGCTACAGGATGATGTCCAACCAATTTTGACAGTGCCGAAAATGACCACTTTGGTATGCAGTACCTTAACACTGACTAAATTATTTTCTAATACAAGTGTGTTTGTAAAACTATAGAGCTTTTGCTTTAACATACTGCACATGTGATAGCTTTGCCTTACTGGCTTATGTTACCTCTAATAAACTAGAAACACCCCATGACATGTGATACCAGTATTAATAAAATTTGTTCATTAACTGGAGAAGATTGCATTACTGTACATGGTGTACTCAATCAAGTGTGAAGGACAATATATGACACTATACTTTTCGCTTCCCCTACTGGATAATGTGGGTGATTGATAAACATGCAGCTTGATCATTCTGCAAATTTGAAACCTCATAATTATGCTTCTGATACTGTTAACCAAAATGTTTGTCATTAAAATAGCCACTCTGTTGCATGCCTGTAGGTGACTCTGTTGCATGTCTGTAGGTGTATCCTTACACACGTGACATTCTCATATCTTGTCATAGATCAGACAAACCAGTAAGTGTGATCATATACAGTAGCACTATATAGTCATGTAACTACATAGCAAAATTGCAGATGTCAGTGAGAATGTTAAATTATTGCAAGAATAAATCAACATGCATAGCATTACTTTTGCATGAATATATATAATATATATATACATATAACTATTTTAAAATATTCGGCACATTCTCATGTACACAATTCCTATGTAGTTTCTCAGTAAAGAACTATAAAATTGTAATTAAAGCAATTGTGTAACTATATACGTACGTAGTTAAGTCCAACAGAGATATCATGCGTTTATTGAATGAATCTGCACTAAGATCATACATGTATGCATATACTGCTAAATGGTGAAATATTTGCTTAAAACTATTGATTGAATGAAATTACATACACTATTACTAGTAATTGTATGCATACACAGTGGCAGATAATAGTCAACTTTGTTGTGAATGCCATGCAGGCCATGCAGGACTTTCAGCATGCAGAGACAACTGCAATTCACATCAGCTCCTTAGATTGTGCACTTTAGCCTTACTATATAGCTATGCCACGCGTACATAGTACATTTAAAAGTTTTACTATTAATTTGATATTGGTATGTTCTTTATAACTATGCAACAACTTGTAAAAAGGTAGAAATATTTATATTGAGCTTTATCTATGCACATACATGATTGTAGGTACCTATTTACCTGTGTGCAACATGTGATAGCTATAATAAGGCTGTTATGGCATGGATAAGAAGAGGGAGTACACTTCTCATTTCTTTGCAGTATGAAGTGATTGTGTAATTGTGTAATGGACACTTTTTCTTAGAACTGCATATACATATTGAAATGCTGGTGTTTGAAACATCATAGTGATTTCTGAGGATATGCAAGAAATCTTATATAGCCATTTATGATGTTGATACAGCACACAGGTAAAGATATACTGGCTCCTGTGTATTATAGGCATTGCAGATGAGAGGTGATATGCAGCCATTATATACATAGCACATGTTGCATCATATCATGTTATACTGGGTATTATGTGCAGTTTGACAGTTTGATATTGACTATTTAATGTGTGTGATTATGCACATGAAACAATGATCAGTACATGTAATGCATGTGTTAGTTCCGGCTAAAAGCAATACTATATAGTGGGATTCTTTTTCGAGGGGGAAATTTTTTGTGGGTGGTTGCCAATTCACAAAACTTTTCTCCCTCAAACTCATACAGCCAGCTAGATAGAGTGAGTAAATGTTTGAGTGAATGTGTCAGTGACAAAATGTATAGTGTGAAAGTTTTAGGCAGATCTAAAGGGAACTTTTCCCCCTAGCCCCTTTCTTGCCCCCTTAGATTCACAGGACTATATTGACACTAGAAACAGTAATCATGTATTTACCAGAAGTAACTTACAGAAAGCCAATTAATGGACAAATGGAAGACTATAACTGTACACTGTGAAGAAAGTGAGGCAAATAAGTTTGAATCTTTGTTAAAATCGAGATACTCTAATAGAGCAGTCACTACTCTAATAGAACAGTCATATTTTTTAATGTCATGAATTGATGATTTTTACAAATTATGATTTAATGCACTTTACCATTAAACAGGTTTTACCTCAGATAGGCTAATTAATTTGTGTGTGTGTGTGTGTGTGTGTGTGTGTGTGTGTGTGTGTGTGTGTGTGTGTGTGTGTGTGTGTGTATCATTATGTGCTTTGCAAAGCATATACTTTGTTAGCTAAATAGCTATTCAAATGTTCCCAAATTCGAACTTAGGAGGTTTAAGTTTAAACAGTTTCTCAGAAGATGTCCATCTAGAGTCTTAGAAAGTGTGTATCCTTCATTTATCCAGATATATCAAACAAAAGTTATGTCAAATACATATAATAACTTGTGTACTAGAGTTCTATTCTTATCCTCTTAGTAGAATAAGCACTAAAACTTCCATCTATGTGTGAAAGTTTGATTCACCTATGTGCATGCAGCATGTGTGCAGTGGTGAAGCACTCTTATATATAAGTATATAAGTTTATTCAATTTGATAGCTACAACTGAAAACCTTCAAAACAGTACACATGTTTCATGAGATATAAATTAAACAATTCTATAAAACAATTGATGCTTGTTGTAATTAGAGTATGTGCGTGCATGATGGTTTACACTTGTTCAATAACCATATACATATTCATGTTAGCATTTTGACTAAATAAAAAGGGGTGGTAATGTTAATGTTTGGAAGAAGTAGCAGGTTTAGTGATCAAATCAATATCCACCTCATAATGGCTGTATACAAATCCTTCTTTAAGAGTGTAGCACTTTTCTTGAAAACTTTCCAATGCTTCAAACTGAAAATCTTTATCAGATGTAGGAGAGTACTACATAAAATAATGAACTTTCAAGTATGTCACTTCCTGTACACACACACACAATACACACAACAAAAGCAAAACCTTTGGTTACAGCTAGCATGGTCATACCTTTTCCAGTGAAAAACACTGTGACATGCACCTGTACATTACTCAGGTGCTGTAAGCCAGTACAGGCACTTATAACCCTGTACCATGTGTCTCACAAGTGAAGGGCTGGGCAGCTTAAGTCCCACCTGAGCCTTCACCCACTAAGTGAGGCATTCGCTTCCCTGGTTACCACCATATAGGTACCCATTGATGTTACAGCTGTGTGGGATGCTTCCCCAGTTGACAATAAGTCACCAGGTCTCCATTAACAGTGCAATGTGAGAAACATTTCCTGCTCAAGGAAACAACAACTGGGTATAACTGGGCATCAAACCTGGAACTTTTCAATTACCAGACACAAAGCAAAGCTCATGGCAGCTGTATAAAACACAGCTATTGTTGCCGAGTGAACCAGCACTGGGATTCCTGTGTACCACTCAGGTGCTTGAACTTTGTACAGGAAAATCCTCCTGGGGCAGGGCTAGTAGTATTCCACAGAAAGGGCTAGTAACTCAGGAAGACTGTCTAGGTTTTTTAAGTAGCAGAACCCAAAGTTCCCAACACCGCTAAGCGAGACAAGGATAGTTGGGCATTAGCTGGGTGGGCTGCTTCCCCAGATAATATCAGGACACCAGGTCCCCAGTATACAGCTGGATAAACTGGAACAATGTGAGTAAAATTTCTTGCTCAAGGAAACAGCAACAACACCAAATTGGCATAACCAGACATCAAACCTGGAACCTTTCATTTACCAGGCCAATAATGCTCTAGCCACTTGGCTATGCTGCCTCACACACACACACACACACACACACACACAAGCACGCACACACACAAATTAAAGCCCATACACTACTTATAGGTAGCAAGAATCAGTACAGGCAGCATAGGAATAGTAGCCTTGTATCATAAAGGTGTTTACCTGAAATCCCACTTGAACCTGATCAATTGTGCAAAGACAAAAATAGTTAGCATTTGCTTCCCCAGTTCTTCATTTACTGAACTGCTGTTGCTGCTGCTTCTGCTGCTGCTGTTGCTGCAAAGTAAAGCCACAGCTATTGCTATCACCCAGTAAACTAGTGCAGCACTCAGGCACTCGACTATGGTGTAGGCAAGTCCTCCTGGTGCAATTAATACCAGGTACCCATTGATGCTATAGCTGGGTGGACTGCTTTTTCAGTTGACACCAAGCCACCAGGTCCAATTGTACAGCTGGGTAGACTGGGTATAAAGTTCCTTGCTTAAGGAAACAACAACAGCAAGTTGGCATAATTGGGTATTGAACCTGGAACCTTTCAATATCAAGGCTGATGCACTGATCATTTTTATGCACACACACATATACATGCACACACACACACACACACACATATACATGCACACACACACACACACACACACACACACACACACACACACACACACACACACACACACACACACACACACACACACACACACACACACACCTTGGAACCTTGGAAGCCGCCCACGGCAACAAGTACCATGATCAGCGGAGCCTCAGGACGAATCCTGGGCTAGTGACGAACTGTACACATTACAGAAATCACGATGTCTTGTCAGATCTCCTTGGCGTTTGAAACGTCTTCCACAAATGCAAGGAAAATTTCGTTCCTGGGATGCTCTGTTGGCAGCACAAGTATTTCCTTCCCTACACCGTGCTACCTCATCAACAGCTATTGCACACAAGTTAGACCACCTTTCACGATCTTGACATACGTACCACATACCAATCCTCAACACTAATTGCCCTTAAGTCAGACATCACTTCATCCCTCCATCGCTTCTTGGCACCATAAAATAGCCTTTTCTTCAATAGCTCTCCAAACAAAAGTTGCTTTGGCAATCTGTCACTACTCATACGGCCCAGGTGACCAAGCCACTGTAACCTTTGATCCAAAACAAAATCAGCTATCGACCAATACAGGCCAAACTATACAGATAACTGTTGGGTAGTAATATGATTTTGCCATTGTTGGAATTTAGACACACCCAAAATTGTTCGTACACAACGGTTGTGAAATGTGGTTAGCCTTCTCACATCAGGAGCTTTCAGAGTCCATGTCTCTGCTCCATATAGCAAAATAGAAATCACCACAGCCTTATAGACAGCTCTCCTAGTATTAATGGAGAGAGTGCGATTGAGGAAGATTGGTACCCTCAAGCAACCAAAGGCTTTGGAAGCCTTAGCAATTCTACAGCTAACCTCTGCAGTGATCTCACCATCACTTGACAACTTGGAGCCTAAATAAGTAAAATCTCTCACCATTTCCATCTCACCGCCTTCAACCACCACTGGGGAATCATCACCCTCACCAACTGCGGCTCCCACCACCAAACCTTTTGTCTTAGGCAAGCTAACAGTCAGACCATAAAAACTTGCCACTTGTACAAATCTCTTACAAACTGACTCAAAGGCTGTATGAGTTATAGCATACAAAGCAAGGTCATCAGCGAACTGTGACTCAGTCACCTGTACCTTCAATAGCCTAGACTTTGCAGTTCGATCTCCCACCAGCTTTCTACCATGTTTGTACAAAATAGGCACTCCAGCCTCCCCACTCTGACTACGCCACCTGGTCACCATTGCGTTAAAATAGATGTTGAATAAAGTTGGCGCCATGGTGCAACCTTGCTTCAAGCCATTTCGAACCTCAAAACAATTGGTAACAGCACTCCCCACCCTAACTCCAGCCTGCATCCCTTCATGGAAGGACCTGATAATGCTCAGCATTGTAGGAGGCACACCACACTTAGCCAGAACAGTCCACAAAGCATTCCTAGGTACAGAATCATAAGCTTTCTTCAGATCCACAAACATCATAAACAGTGAGTCCTCATGTTCCCTTGTCTTCTCCATCAACTGTCTAGCCACAAAAATCATGTCCACACAACCTCTTCCCCTCCGAAATCCACATTGCAAGTCTGGTAACAACTGTTCGGCAATCACCTGAAGCTGTTCCTGAATAATCCGACCCATCACTTTCCCTACAACATCCAACAAGCTAATCCCACGCCAGTTGTCACAGGATTGGAGGTTGCCCTTCTTGGGCACTGGTACGATCACAGCGTCTTTCCAATCCTTAAACACTTCTCCTTCCCTCCACACAGCCTCCATCAAAGTAAGCAACCTGCTATGCAAAGCAGGACCACCACACAAAATCATCTCTGGAAGGATCCCTGATAGTCCGCCTGCCTTCCTCACCTTCAGTCGAGACAAAGCAGTCTTCAGCTCCTCCATCGTAGGGGGATCATCGAGATGTACCATTGGCTCAAGAGCAGGCATAGCAACAACCACTTCATCATCATAGATACTCTGGACATTAAGTACTTTCTTAAAATGTTGGTACCAACAATCAATTACCTCCTCAGGTCTCTTAGTTAACTGACCATCATCCTTCAGAACTGCAGTGGGCCTCACTGGCCTCCTGCCACCATGAACTTGCTGTAACTTACGGATACAGTCCCATCTAGTTCTACCATCCTTCACAGCTTCCTCACCGTCTGCAGCCACTTTCAAAATCCACTCTCTTTTTGCATTAGAAACAGCCTTCTGCACCAAACGTTGGAGCCTTCTAAAAGTTCGTTTACGAGATCTTGTACCAACTTGCAAGTATCTTGAATGTGCCTGGTTCTTCTCCTCTATCAATGGTTTCAGCACATTGACACTCTCCTCAAACCACTCTGGATTAGAGCGGACTCCTCTACCAATAGACTCTTTAGCAGAGTTTGTTATACAAGATTTCAGATGGTTCCAATACTCTTCTGCCGTACTCTCACAGAGGCTCCAATCAGACAACTTCTCCTCCAATGACTGCACATAAGAGTCACGCATCTCGGGTATAGCAAACCTATGCACAGCAAATGGTAAGGGGCGCTTCTTAATAACAGCTGTCTGTGGAAGCATCATTCTCAGTCTGCCTCTTACCAAATAATGATCAGTCCAGCAGTTAGCTCCTCTCATCACCTGCACATCTAAACAGCATCTCCTTTGGCTGGTCCTCATCACTATAAAATCAATCATATGACAACACTTAGTTTCCGGGTGCACCCAAGTGCCATGATGTACTGGCTTCTTCTCAAAACAAGTGTTCATCACAGTGAGCTGATTTGATTCACAAAACTGAAGAAATTCTTCACCAGAAAAGTTTCTCTCTGCAATCCCACGTCTACCAACAGTTCCATGCCACAAGCCATTGGCAGGATCAAACACACCCACCCTAGCATTAAAATCTCCTAACATCACAAGGGTGTCATCCTGAGGAACATCATCCAATGTATCCTGCAATTGTTCCAAAAACTGGGATCTAACACCAAGAGGAGCCTTGGCAGTTGGTGCATAGGCACAGATAATAGTCACAAAAGTTTCATCTGATCCCTGCCAACGTTGTCGAGTCCATTTCAACCTAACCATAATTACCCTAGAGCTAACTGGCTTCCATAGCTCGCCAGCCGATCTCCATGCAGCAGTAGCTCTCCTATCCAATACAATACCCACACCTTCCCTCCGAGTAACTTCATCACCCAAACCAGGAGTAGACCTTCCAGAATGCAACATTGTATATCCACCGGTAGCTGGCCAAACATCCGCTCCAAACCATTTGGTCTCCTGAATTCCTGCCACTGACACCTTATAACGTTGTAACTCTCCCACCAGCAAATCCAACTTCCTATCTACCGAATCACACAACAAATCATCACCAAGACATTGCTTTCGACAAATACGGACATCACCTGAGTTTTCAACCAATGATCGAACATTCCAAGAACAAACAATTAAATCATGATGTTTTTAAGACGTTTCACAGTCATATAACCTACTAACTAGAAAAAAATCAAAGTAAGTCACTCTCTAGTGCAAAACAAGTGCTTTCCTTGGATTGCAAGCCCAAAGAAAGAGAACCACAATTAGATTCTGGACTACTCCACAAGAACACCAATTGTGGCTTGTTGGCTTTAGCCGGTATCTGCAAACACTACAAAGCACCGCCCAGGGGTCACCACGAGGAGGCACCAACAAAAATAGTCTTGATAAAGACTGACCCCCCCCCCCCCACACACACACATGCACTTACACACAATTTGCAAGTACATACAATTATATATATGATCTTTAACTATAGCTAACCTTCCTGAAATAGATGGTTAAGAGTAGGAATATTATGATTCCCTAATGAAGTGTAGTGTTGTAATATCATAGAAACACCTAATAATCATACGTACTTCAACAACAAGAGTGATTCCAAACACAAATGCCATTGGTACAGATTGCTTGTAATAGTAGATCAGTGCTACCGCCCATGTTGTAGTCATTGTAAAAGTCAACACCATGACACCTTGTAACCATCGTTTGAAGCAGTAAGAGCTAAATAATTTACATAATCATTTTACAATATAATATTTAATTACATTATAATGTACAAGAACTTACATGGCCTGTAAACTGTTGATATCAATCTTGTAATTCTGTTCAAATTTTTTCCGCATAACAAACAAGTACATCACATATAAAATTGTTACCTGTAGGTACGTCATAGTACAGCAGAATTAGTATATATACACAACTCACTATTACAATAAGCAGAACAGGAGCAATGAAGGTCAAAATGAAGCCATCTTCATGTGTCAACCAGCAACTATGTATATATATGTACAAGGAAAGTATACAGAGAGGAGCTTACATCTCATCATTTCCATAACTCTATTCATCTTCTTTTGCCAGTCCCAGAGGAATACAAAATATCATGTACATGAATGGACCACCTGTATGTGTACATGTCAATAGTTTATTTTGTGCTCTGTAACTGTTACCTACTTTAAAATTTATTGGATGGACAGACAATGATATGTTTAGGGGACTAGTCTGGTTAGCACAACTCTGTTGTATTACATACTGTGGCCCAAATAAAAGCTTACAAATTCACTTTCAATTTGTATATGATAGCTATTTATATGTTATGTTTATGTAGTTTCGTGAATTTATGTGTAATGTATGATTTATGTAAGTCTTACCATAACACAGTAGTGTAAAACCAGTATAAAGTTTCCAGTTTACTTTCGCGTACACTAATCAAGACTCACGGTAGTGAGTCGCGCGGCCAGTAAAGCAGAAACGCGCCGCAGACAATAAATGACGCGACCACTACGTGAGGATTTTACAAGAAAGAACGTTGTCAAATTCGGCCTTCCTGTAATCCACCCGTCACTTACGCTATCCCTCTGAAACTCTGGAGCTGAACTCATCGTGTCACTAGTAACTACCACACAAGCAGTGAAGCAAATCCATGCCGATTGTTTCGTGATCGAGGTTGCCGACATCAAAGGGGAAATTTCTTTTTTTTTTTTAATCGCATGCGGTTAGACGCAACCGCAGGTGTATGCCTTGCGTTCCTTTGTGCATTCCGAACATTGATCGCCCTGTTATCGCTTCAGTATTCACTCAATCACCTCAAGATTCACATCATCGATTTCACCATACATGATTACCCTACACGGTCGTGATTTCAGCACCAAACGTAGTTTCAGTCGTCCTCAGTCGACCTAGAGGCCAAATACAAATCCCAGATTGTTGTTTTCCGCAATACTCGCTTGGCATGTAGGGCAATGTGTCTTTAAACTGTTCTAAAAGTTTCGTTCAGATTGAAACATTTGTTTTCGAGAATGGCTAGTTTGAAATTTGAATTTAGTCGCCCCCACGTCATTTGCTCTCTAAGAATTTTACTCGGAATTTAAAGAATGACGCAGAGCACAACTGCGGTCACTTGGTATTGATGAACTGGCGTTCCATGTAGTTAATCAGTACATATAGCCACCAAGAAGTGTGCTGCCATAGATTATAGTCCATAGATATAATCTATGGTGCTGCATACCATCCTTCGTTTTGAAATTAGTCGCCCCCACATAATTTGTCGTCTAAGGGCGCGGCTTAAAGAATGACACAAGAGTACAACTGTGGTTACCAGTTGTTGACACAAGCTGTGAGTAATTAGCACATGTAGCTAGCTTAAAAGGAAGTGTGCAAAATCGCCTAATACAATTGTCACCATGCATTATTGCATTTTATAGCACCCCCACACAAAATTACACATGTGATTACAACATACAGAGGAGACACATGAATACCAAACACTTTTCACAACAATAATGTAAGAATTGTACAATAATGACTGTAATATAACTGCTATGCAAATGTTTTCCAGTGGCCCGCCATGGTAGCAAGTCTCACATGACGGCATGTATATTCATCCAAACACAATGGGAGTAACGAGTAAGTATGATGACAACAAGTTGGTATGACTCCATTTGTAGAATCCAGATGAGTGGGTGTGGCTCCAGTATGTCTAAACAGTTAACAAACATTCCTGTTATAAATACGTGCTAGAGATGCAATATAATAGTATAGTATTTAAATGCAATAATTAGAGGTGTACCGATAATCGGATCGGCTACAATATCGGCCACCGATATGGCATTTTTTACCAATATCCGTATTGGTACAGAACAGCAGGAGGACCGATATCGCTACCGATATTTATACAGTAGCAATGGTTTGTACATAAACGGATTGTGCATTGGTTTTCTACGTTATTCATGTGGCTCATTAGTGCCAGTGGCTTATTGTTCACTTTGCAACAAGCGCTACGCTACGAGAATCCATATAAATGCACGCGATTCTAGTGTTCAGTCTTTACAAATGAAGCAGTTATAGAGTACCTTTGTAATAAAAGAAGGGTCACAGGATAACCAAGGAAACTTACTGTATCAGCTTCCTCACAAGCCATTGGAATGCGGAGTAATGCAGAAATATCCGTTTTAGGCTTCATGGGAGTATACATAAAAATATTTGTGGGTGCCTAATTGTCTGGATTGCACAACAGAAACTCAAGCTGTATACCACCACAGGTACAGTATAGCAATGAATACATGCACATGTTGTACATAGGGTAGGTAATTGTACATTTTCGTGTACTTAAAATATTAATTCAAATATTGGATCAACTATCGGTTATCGGCTTCTTTGGTTGCATCAATATCGGATATCGGTACATGCCAAAAACCCATATCGGTACACCTCTAGCAATAATACATAGTCTCCATTGCATCACTATCAAACGACACTAGCTAAGTGGAGGATATTGTTGCATCTCTAGTATGTACACTCTATCAGTACAACCTGTCTTAATGGCCACTAGTATAGAAAGACAACCACTCTTGAAAAGCCAATTACAATTGAGAATTTATACACTATTACCTGCTGAATGAGTGAAGGTGGCAATAAACAAGTTCCACTGTAATTTATACACGTGATCTGATCCTGTATATTCTGTCAGTGGATGAGATCCACTTGGCCAGGACAAAATGTGACTCAAGTGTCCTGGATGATCCATACTCAGCCAACTTATGACCCAGTGGCACAATGGAACTGACTATTTATAGAGAATACAATTATATTTATTTCTAAGATGTGTGGATGTGTGGACACATTACAACACATTACATGTACATACAAGACATGCTACATACTGTTTTAGCATTTCAAGTCACCACATTATACACGTACCAGTCAACAATGCTTCATAGTGCCCATCAGTAAACCTGAAGAAAAGTTACGAAAAATAAAAATTCACATAAGTACAATGAAACCTCATTAATATGGCCAGCTGTGGGACCAAAAAATTTGGCCTGAATAACAAGGTGGCCTTATTAATGAGGTCATAAGTAATGCTTAGCTATATTTGGGACCTACTAGAGGTGGCCAATATAATAAGGTGGTCTTATTAAAGAGGTGGCCACTAAGTGAGGTTTCACTGTACATACAGTTCACAATATTGTGAACAATATTAATGGTTAACAATATACACTGAAACCTGCAGGTCACTTCTTGTGGAAGATTGCTCTCTACACAAAATGACACATTCAGAGATTGTATTTAGATGGATGATACAGTAATGCATTGTGACTTCAATACTCGTGATGTGTCACTGCTAGGCAGCAACCATATACACAGCACTGCCACATCGCACTTGCTCGCACACACAATTTTGCTAAAGATTTTACAAATTGATAATTAAGGGGTGTGGCAACTGGCTGTTTCGCTCGCAAGACTGTGTGGCAGCTGTTTCCCTTCTGTACAAGTGGCGACCAAGACAGATCCACTGTGGATGAAAGCCAGGCATTAGATATTTGGTATTTCATGTGTTGAAGACATTCCAGGGCTTCTGGTAGTCTCAAATCTCACCACAGTTTTTGAAATGCTGGAACATTGAATAAAGCATTGAAGGAAAGTGGATATCGTTTACTCCTTTGTAAACTCAGTATGATGTACCTGCTTGGGTGATTCAGTAAGTTATTTGTGCTGCACTGACCCTGTGATTCTAGCAATCTTGAATCTTCAAGGTGCACAAGGGCTGAATATCACAGCGTGGTACATGGCGCACTTCAAGAGCACAGAGTTAGTTTGAGAGATACCGATATGAGTAGAGTTGTACTGTATGGTTTTGCTAATTTTTATCTGATGCACTACAGCAGTCCCATCAATGACTCCACAAGTTCAATGCACCTACTCACCTTGAAACTGGCATTAGTAAGTATATTTACAACATGCGAAGTATGAACATTAATGTTAACTATTTGCAGATGAAGAAATGATGTGATTGTTCTCAGTATGAAGAAAGCAAGGATTGTGGGTTCTTGCTACACAGCTCATGCAGTGATGATCAGGCAGAGCAGTTATAACTGAAAACTCATTGACTATGCGGTTGTTTTACCTTTTTTTTTTCAGTTTCATTATTGTACAACTGTACTTTGTTTTGGCTCACGTGAAATAGCAACAGTATATCGAAAGCGACGTCATTAATTAAAAGGGTATTTCGGAAGGGATACGGGCCGTTTTGAGGGCAAGATGTGGGTCTAGCAGAAGCGTATACAACCGTATAGAGGATAGTATGCAGCCGTATTGAGGTATGTGTGACTCTGTGTGGGTCTATAATACGATTATACTCGTGACATATACAGAGATGCCGTCTAATGCACCTATCAATGTATTGCCCCACTACCCCCCCTCGGGCATATATGGGGCTATAGTGGGGATTTGACACAGCCGAATGTCAAATGCCCCATAGTAGGACAAACCATAGATACTACACCCACCAGGGATTGGAAACTGGTGTTTATAACACCTCTATCCGCACCTCCGTTGACACCTTTCTACATGAAATAAATCTATGCTCTGCCAAGTTATCTTCCCACTGCCGATACTGTAGTCACAATAATGAAGCAGTAACAGTAAAAGAAACTTCCAAAGAAGCACCAAAGTGGTTGCGAACAACGTAATTCCTGCGCGTTCAACTGAAACAGTAATATTTTTATGCAGTTGACACGTGCAGTGACTTTTTAAAATAGAAAATTTTGTTTTCAAGGCTATAGTTGAGTTTCAAACTGTGTTGGTTCGATTAACTGATGTCTTATCTATCAGGAAATGAAGTGATAACTTACACAGGACATCGATTCGTTACGCTAGAGCTAGCAAAAGAAGAAGACCTGGGCGGAGCGCAAATACTGAAAAACGCCTTTGTGATGAAAGAAGCTTTTTACAATTACGCTGGTTCGATTCGTCATACTAAGTTACCTGCACAGCACAAAATTGGCTTTTGTAGAAACCGCCATTTGAGACTTCCAGCTAGCAAAAGTTTGAGAGCGGCCACAGGAGTAATCGTCCTTAGCGTCCTGTCTGGCATTCAAGAAAGGCTGACAGTGATGGTTCACCAAAAGAAAGGAATTTCAACTTCACACAACTCAATATGTGTTGTATTACAGAAGTTAAAGAAAGTTCTTCTGAGTTAGCACCAATTAACTGGAGGTGCGGATACGGCAAATTTTTGTATGGGAAGTATGCGTAGTTTCCAATCCCGGGAGGTGTAGTATCTATGGACAAACCTATCGTCAGTGTTGGGAGTAACGCCTTACTTATGTAACACGTTACATAATATTATTACTTTTGTGGTAACAAAGTAATATTATAACGAAATACGCTATGAAAACAGGTAATACAACGCAAGATACTTTACTTACAAACGTAACGCGTTACCTAAGTAATATAATTACTGTAACGAGTCTAATATGACATAATATTATTACTGAAAGTAATGAAGTTACTAATCTCGTTAGTAATCCTCTGAGTAACGCCTAACGACAACGAAGTAATGAGGCCTACTGAATGAAGCTTATTCACTAGCTTCTTACTTATAACCAAGATTTGCACATTGTCTAACAACGCAATCATGTCACGTGATAAGGTGGTAGTTTCACACGTGACAGCTTAAGGCTGTGGACACAAAGTAATATAATATGTAATATTATTACAGTTACTTTATTTTATGGGTAATATGTAACTGTAACTAAATAGTTATGTTGCATGTAATTACTTTTACAAAGTAACTTGCCCAACACTGCCTATCGTGTCAAATCCCCACCATTGGCCCCAGTTGCAACGCGGGATTTGACATAGCGAAGGAAGTTACAACAAAAAATATTTGAGCACTTACTGAACGATCGTCAAATGCCCCATAGTGGGGCAGCAGTTTCGTGTCAATTCCCCCTGTAAGGCCCCACTTACGCCCGAGGGGGGGGGGGGGGCAATACATTGATAGGTGCATAAGTTAAGAGTCCAGATTTGGGACAGACTGACCTATACGTTTGGGTTGACGCTACACGTATGTAATCAGTCTTTGTTTATATGCGTGTTGTAGACGCTGCTGTACTGATCAGTCTATGCCTCTTGTTGCGTTGTGATGGTTGCAAACACACACACACACACACTGTACAACACAGTGGTTGCTACTTATAGTGCTTTAATAGTGTTAATAATCTGTGGTTAATTAACGTGGTTAGCTACAGAGTTTTAGCTATGCTATGGAATGTAACTTAGGTTGGATATACAAAGTTAAAGATAATGGCAGAGTACAAACAAATCAGACTGTAATGGTGTGCGCTATATTAGGGTGTTTTGCATACAAATGCACATGTCCATATTTATACAGAGTTGTTTGGTAATGCTTTTAAGGCCAAACTAGTCCTTGTAACTCACCATCGTTGTGTTTTATTGTTAAGATATTGTAACATAAGGTGCATGCTGGTGGGCTATGTGTACTTCGGCTGGAAAAAAAACCCTGCACCACTCCAGTCAATTGTTCATCTCATAATGCTGTATTTTATTTGCCTCTGTTTTGGTACCTGTTATGCCAAAACAAAATGTCTGATAGGATCTGTACTTGCTTTAAAATGTAGCTTATGGTATGTTAGGCCACTCCAAATAAATTCTCTGTTTGTTTCCCGTCCACCGCCCGCATCTGGTTACTGCCAGCTCTAAATATTCCATTATTCCGTATTCTTTCCATTATTTTCCGGTTATTCTTGCATACTGATAGGCTCAGTAAAAGCTATCTTGAAACAGTGTCAGCTCACGTGTCAGCAGTGCTATCAAGTCGGCAGAACTTCACGTTTGTGTTATTTTTGTAACTTACAAAGGAAGGAACAAGCTTAAGCATGCTTTTATGCAGCCTTTTTGGCTGTGCCAGGCAAATAATGGCTTGAATAGCTAGCCAATCTTATAATGAAATAATGGAAATGGACCGCCCGCCCGCATGCAAATATGCCAGAGTCCAGGACGGGAAACAGAGAATTTATTTGGAGTGGCCTTATAAGTACTTTTGTTACTAATTTTGTTGCATTTGTCAGAGTTGTTGCTTACCATGCCTCGAAAGTTCACAAGGGTTGTCCTGAAATGCTACAGCATGAAGAAAACTGATGGACAGGCAACTGCAAGCAACCAAGAAGCTGTTGAGATGGTTGATGTTGGCACCCAAACAGAAACTGATGAGAATGTACAGCCAGCAGATGCTGGTACACAGGCTGATTTATTGCAGCCTTCAATGACGGAAACTGGTGTGTAGACTGACATCCCTTCTGATTCAGAAGTTCACACATTACTGGTAACAAATGATTCAGCCACCCCATCAGAAGTTCAGAACTCTCTAATATCAAATGATTCAGCCAATGACAAGGAAAATCAATATATTTTGTGTGAGGGGAACAATGATGAGAAATTTTATCCATTGATTGTGAAGCATAATGGAATTTTCAAAGATTCAACAGGTATGTAATCATAGGCAACATTACTGCATGCTGTTCATTTATGTAGGTACAAGAGTAGTTACTTATTACTAGAGGTGTACCGATGTGGTTTTTTTGCATGTACCGATATCCGATATTGATGTCACCAAAAGAAGCCGATAACCGATAATTGATCCGATATTTGCATTATAGTTAAAAGTGTACATTTACCTACCCTACAACAACATGTGCATGTATTCATTGCTATACTCTGCCTGTGGTGGTACACAGCTTGGGTTTCTATTGTGCAATCCAGACAATTAGGCACCCACAAACATTTTTATGTATACTCCCATGAAGCCTTATACGGATATTTCTGCATTACTCTGCATTCTAATGGTTTGTGAGAAAGCTGGTACAGCAAGTTTCCTTGGTTATCCTGTGACCCTTATTTTTATTACAAGGTACTCTATAACTGCTTCATTTATAAAGACTGTGATAAGCTTTCCAGCAACAGATAGTAGAATCACGTGTATTTATATGGCTTCTCGTAGCGTAGTGATTGTTTCAGAGTGAATAATAAGCCACTGGCACTAAAGAGCCACATGAATAATGTAGAAAACCAATGCACAATCCGTTTATGTACAAACTATTGCTAGTGTATAAATATCGGTAGCGATATCGGTCCTCCTGCTGTTCTGTACCGATACCGATATTGGTAAAAATTACCATATTGGTGGCCGATATTATAGCCGATCCGATTATCGGTACACCTCTACTTATTATGATGTCTCATACCACACAATCCGTCATGTAAGTGTATACAAAGAATTCTGATATCTAGTTCCACCAAAAGATGTTCATTCTGCAGAAAATACCGTGACAATGTGTTGCATAGTGGCCTGAGCAGATTGCTAAAACAGCTGGCTGAAGGTGACTCTGCCAAACGATGTGCGATTGATAGTCATGCCAACCTACGCTATTTAAACCCAGCAGAAAAAGATGAAAGAATTCGGAACTTACATACACAGATAGTAAAAGACAGAAAGAAGATAAACCAGTTGCAATCACGATTAGAGAAGATTATTCAGATGGATGGGGTAAGAGTTTACGATGCAATGAGCAATGATCTAGTCAATATAATGCAATGTTCTGAAGGTGGCTCAGAAGAAACCTTTTTGTCAATATTTTGGAAGCAGCAGCTAAAGGCTGTGAAGGCACAGTCTTCAAGGGGAATAAGGTGGCACCCAGCAATAATTCAATGGTGCCTTTATCTTCATCACACGTCTAGTGGTTGCTACTCTACATTACGAAACTCCAGTGTTATACATTTGCCTTCAGATAGGACACTCAGGGATTATAGACACAGTTCTCCATCTACGTCAGGCTTCTCAAAAGAAACTGATATGGATTTTTTGGAAGTGGTATCTAGTCAACAGCCCAAACACCTTGCAAAGTATGTCTTGATAATTCTTGATGAAATGCATGTGAAGGAAGGTTTGTTTTTTGACAAGCACACAGGAGCCCTTGTTGGTTATGCTGACCTTGGTGAGACAAATAACATTCTACTCGACTATGAACAGCATCTTGAGAATTCTGGAAGAACACCTAGGCCACTGACGAAGTGTATGCTAGTGTTATGATTAGAGGATTATTCACTAGCTTGAAATTTCCATACATCCAGTATCTAGTACTAAAGGTGCTGATATTTTCCCTCTGGTTCGTCAAGCTATAAAACATCTGACTCGGCTAGGTCTTTGTGTTGTGTCTATCACTTGTGATGGTGCATCTGACTACCGCAAGATGTTTGCCATGCTTGATCCATCTAGTTCACTATGCTACCAGACCACAAATGTTTATAGAGATGACATGCAGCAGATGTTTTATGTATCCGATCCACCTCATTTGATGAAGACCATCAGAAATTGCTTTGCTCGTGGGAAGTTATGGGTATGTACATGTTTCAGCCACCAATGTTAAGTGTATACATTGTCATACTCAATACAGTACATAACGTAAACGACAAAGGTTGGCGAACAAAGAAAATGCATTTTATTTCAAATTTATATTGCTAGCTATATGGTAAATTCATTGCCAAACTCAACTTTTGCCGTTTATGTTACATGTTTTCTTGTACTAGTGTTTTGGGCAGAAAATAGACTGGAATTTAATCGTGGATCTCTATCGAAGCAATGCTGGTGCCATCACTTCAACACCTGGATTATGCCTTGTTCCCAAGATAAAATATGAACATGTCAACCTTATAAACTTTTCAAAGATGAGGGTGGACCTGGCTGTGTGTGTGTGTGTGTGTGTGTGTGTGTGTGTGTGTGTGTGTGTGTGTGTGTGTGTGTGTGTGTGTGTGTGTGTGTGTGTGTGTGTGTGTGTGTGTGTGTGTGTGTGTGTGTGCGTGTTATAATGGATGCCACAATTGATTTCTTTCCTTTACGTACTGAGTAGCAGTGTGTCAAAGGCATTGTATTTCTCTGGAAATGTAGATGCCTTTGAAACAGCTTATATTGTCAGAAAAATGGATAAATTTTTTGACACATTTAATGTTTCGTCATTTACTCAAGGAAAGTTTAAAAGAAAGGTGTTCCAACAGCCATATCGAAGTGCAAACGATTTTAGATTGACGGTATATTTGTGAGTATACCTGTGCAACTTTATATACTGATGTGTCTTTACAGTTTCTTGGTGAACTGCTCACCTACCTTGACTCTTGGGAACAATCCGTCAGCCAGAGAAAAAATCCACTCAGTGCAGTGGAGAGGAAGTAAATGATCTTGAGTGACATTATGCTAAATGGAATAAGGATGACAGGTATGTCACACCTATTGGCTTTTGTTGTGAGCCATATCATTGCAGCCAAATCATTTATGGAGCTCATTCCATATCTATTCCAAATAGAGGGGATCCCTTGCTTTCTTACTGAGAAATTGAGCCAAGATGCTCTCAAGCCGTTTTTTGCATGTCAACGGCAGAAGGGAAAGACCAACGACAACCCTACTGTGTATGAATTTTTGAAGAACACTCAAGCTCTTCGGATTATAGATTCGATACATGTCAAATACATCACAGGTAACTGCCGCGGGACGAAAAGAAAGTCGTATGATTTGGAGTTGGTTGATCTAGAGAAACCACTGAAGAAGAGAAGACGACACTTGTCATCTTGACACAATTCAGCTGTTCGCTGCTTTATTTTGTTACTGTGTTATTGCTATTTTATTGCTCTGTAGCATGTACTAGTATTTTGATTTACTGCTTGAAATAATATTTACAACATTGTACTCATAAAAGTATATTTACAATTACATGTCTTCTGTGAACAGTTTACTGCGCAATGGTTTAGATTTGTGAGTCCCTTTCTTGGAAGATTGCTTGTACGTTTCTAGCATGTTAGCTGCAAATGAGTTTCCTCGTATTGATAACCACTTCTTGGTAATTAATGCCAGGCATTTGTTAGTGATGTCCTCACTGAAATCAATGCCTGCTGCCAAACACCAGCTAAACAATACATCATCATCATTCAACACAGCCTCAGTAACTTTCTGCATGAAATTTGGATTCATATCTCTGGTTCAGTCTAACCTAAGGTACTGCCTGCAAACAACTTCAATTTCATAAAAGCACTGATAAGCCTCGTCAGTAATGTCTGTAAGCCCCCCTCAGTCTACAAATTTAGTCCATTCATGTGATGTCCCTCTATGACTAGAGCTGTCTTGACATATTAGTTTATCAAGCAGAGGTAGAAGCTCCTGGTTGGATGGATCAACCTTCAACTTGTGTAAAGCATATCCTCCAACATAATGAACAGCATTTTCATGTTCCAGATTTTTCATCATGCTCATTCATATCCCAAATGATTTCTTGAATCTTGATAAGTTGGTCAAAAACTTCATCCGTTACATGCTGGTATAACAAAGGAGTTATATTTATGCGAATTGCTGAAGTAAGTTGCTTCCAACGCTTAGTAAATTCATCTGATGTTTTTGATGAAAACTAGACCACAGCTTTTCTCTGTTGATACCGTGCTGTTTGTTTGCCCTGTCTACCAGTGCTTTTAAGCCACAAATTAACCAGTTTGAAAAATCTACATGGAGTTGTGTTGGGTGGCTTAACTGTTGCATCATCTCTTGTGCACTCTTCAAACACTCTTTAGCTTCTTGTGTTGGAATGGTGAAAAACTCATCAACCAAAACACTGGCACAAACTTCAAGTAGTATCATAGTACAGCTAAAAAAACACAAGTACAATAATAGTTAGCTATAGCTACTATAATAAGTATACAAGTTATCATGCAGTATGCATGGAGGGCGATACGCGAGAGGAGCAACAAAATGTAGCTACTAAGGCTAATGAAATTTGATTAGCAGTTTCGCGTCATCGCCCGCATGCCTTTGATACACCCGCATGGAATTTCATTATTGGTATTTCAGATTGAAATACTCTAATAGAGCAATCACTTTTACTCTAATAGAGCAGTCAGCTATACTCTAATGGAAAAATCACTTGTTATAGATTAGTAACATACTTTAGCTATTTAATACAAAAGTAATCAATGTAGATCTCACTGTTTTGTGGCAGAAATCTTCATGTTTGGGATGTGTGTTGTGCTTTTGGAAAATAATGAATAATAACCGCCCGCCCGTATCAAATTTTCAAAAATCTGAGCGAGAAACTGGTAGCTAATCAAGTTTCATTGGCCTAAGATGAAATGTGATGGAACAGTGACACAAAATCATTGTGCGTGTTCACTATTAAAAACGCTAAAATTATACATGCACAGCTACTTTTCACTCTACTTTTCATCATTTCCATCACCACTGGCACTGTCTTGCAACGTCATAAATGTGTCCTTGGAACTGCACCTTGCCATGCCGTCTAGTCTCTGTCCTGGATAAAAGCATTGTGGGAGCGAGTTTCTGAGCTTGTGAGAAAGCCATGAAAGTGATCGGGGTGAGGTGTGAAAGGCTGTGGTTTCCAATCCCGGGCGCTTTGCGCCCCTCTATAATCTATGATCTGTTCACCATGAAAAAAACGGACGATTCCCGTTTACAAACGTACCTGAGTGTAGGGAAGCCATGCATCGTGCTACCGCGAATCGACACTTTAGGCTGTTAGCAAAAAGAAATGGGACACAAAGGAGGACAAAGGTAAGTCCATGATGCATGCATTGTACGTACTGCGGTATGCCAGAAGGCATGTCTAGGGACGAAGCGACGTTGAACAGTGAAAAAATTAAGCCCATAGCCGGCTTGAATTAGCCGTTATCGAGTTACGCTTGCCTGCCTGCCTTGCAGGCAGTAGAAAATTCCATTGAATAAAATTTTTATAACTATTTATTGCAACCCTTTAGGATCATACTGAAGACACTTTTGGGCTTGGTTAAACCTAACCAATACTGCCAAGGTGCCAGGGTGGAGTTGTGAAGCTGGTTTTTGGGTGAATTTTTTGGCTAGGAAAAGCCAATTCTTCATGATCCCTAATATACAGTACTACTGTACTGTATGATAATTAAAACAGTTTCATAATGTTAATAATTATGCAGTGCAGTTTATAAAATCCACAACTATTATGTACACTGAATAATACACCTGTTATACGTTAATGGATTGCAGCACAGGTCCAATGTCAGTTTGATGTAGTTAACTATACTTTAATAGTGTTTGTACATATATGGTAATCAATAAGTATAGTGGCCAGGCTCCTTCCTATGACTTCTACAGCAAGTTCATGATTGGTAGTTGCTGTGATCTGATCTATGCCATATGTTGCAACTGACATCACTCCACCATGGGTTAGAATGCACCCATTTTTTGCAACTTGGCTGTTTGTGTGAATTCCTTTTTGTACTCTACACATCCCTAGTAGATTTCTTACACACAATGAAGATTATTCAAGACAGAATATAAATTACTGTCTTATTGCTTTTTGGTAAGAGTGCACATTTTTTTGTTTGAAGAATTCTAATGGAATGTTCTAGTTACTACATAATTATACTAAATCAAATACAGAATTACAATAATATTGTTATCAGTGATGTAACATTAGTGGATCCAAACATAATAAAAATGTGTTATCAGCAAATATTGTACTATAATTATTACGTGTGTGTGGACATACAAAAAGAAAGAAAAACTTTTACCTATTAAAAATCTGTTTACATTACAATATTACTAAATTGTGATGGTTGCTATGATACAAGAATTACACAACAGTATCTCCAGGGGTAACCGGGTGATAACGAGGGGAATAAGCATAAGGTTCATTATTATACTGCTCTGTCATTGGCTGGATTTCTCTTTGTGGTGAATACGGTGGTTGTGTACCAAGAGGTGAAGGGGTGTGTCTCTGTTTGAAACTGCTCTTGTCAACTTTTGAATACTGAACAGAATTCTTTGGTGGTGCTACATGTCCAGTGGGTGGAGCAAGATCTAGTTCAGCGTAATGTGCTCGGTGGGGTACACCCATAGTAGTGTCATTATTCTGATTCAAGTTATCATCATTTTTATATGGAGAATTATAGAAATCTTGTTGATAAGGTTCTTGTTCCTTGTACCTGTGGATGGCACTTCTCTCTAGTGTGTTAAATGTGCTGGCATTGTGGAAATCATCCTCCTCAGCTCCGAGGTAAGGAGCAGTGGTGGAGCTCTCCCTCTGTACAGTAATGATACAATAATATGTAAACAATCAGGAACAACATGTTGACCAAGAATGGGTATGATGGACAAGTGTAATATAAACCATGTATTCATACTATTCATTGATTGAGAACAAATGTGTGGTTTCTGGCTGGATAGTTCACATACCAACCACAGTGTCTAACTTGTTGCAAGTATACATACCCTTAAAACCCTTTATATTTTTTTCCGTTTCGCAAATATTGCATAAGCAAAACTAGAACTCACAATCTCCTATATAAATTAGTGATATGCTGTTATGCCTACACAGCAAAACTGCTTATAGTAGGAATAAATTCAAATTCAGTGTGTGGATAGTCCAACTATTAATATAGCTCAATAGTTTGATGCTTTAGAACAAAAAGATAATGGATACACCAACTGTTGGTAAAATCACCGGTGCAATGATAACAGATAGGGTGTATAAGTACCGGGACAGTAAGAGTGAAAGTGTTTCTATTAGACTATTATACAGGTCAACATCAAGTTTGGTGATATTTAATTAAAGATATGAGCTGTGCATGATAGACATTATTTATGCAGAAAGTTAGGCCAATATTAGTAAGGTATAGTTGGAAATAATTATGTGTGCTTAAATCAAAATCATTCTCTGTGATTGCGTTAACACTAAAAGGCATATTATATAAAATTTAATATATGTGCCTGGTGTATTCAAAATTTGTTTCCTGAAAATGGGTAAAATGCACCAAATATTAGCAGCACATCAGGTTGTTTATATTACTAACTTACTTGTGTTGGACTCTGTCCAGCAGAATAACTGGAGGCCATGAACACTATGCCTGTATGTCCCTCCCCGTCAATCCAGTTTGACCTGTTGAACAAGATTACTTAACATCACTAACAACCTGTCACTACAATATCAAGACACTACCCCTTCAAGTCTAATAACCCAGAAACAAGGGTGTGATTTAATTATCTGGGGCCATGTAGACCTAGTAGTGATCAACAACACTCAGTAAGGATTCCTAGCCACACCTACTTATGCATACCCCTAGCCACACCCACCTATGTAGACTCCTAGCTTCACAACACTTACCCTTTACTAGGGGAGTATATGGTTGGTCTTCGACGGTAACGTACACAACAGATACAAATGATACAGATGATCAATATTATTATTCCAAGTAGGATAGCAGCCCCTACACCAATCAGTATCCACTCTGTAGTCTCCAGACCATCACTTGATCCTGATGAAACTATTAAGGGTGCTTAATAATAGGATGTGCTTATTCATCAAGTGACAACAACAAATATAACTACATACATATACAGTATTGGGTTGTTCTGTGTTTTAAGCTGTGTCTCTAACGGTGTGTTTGTGTTGTGTCTGCGTTGCAGTTTCTGTGAATTTTTAGGCTTACCAGTTTACGGAGGATGGAAGGAAGGCTGGTCACTAACTAATAAATCAATGTAACACAGGATTCAACAGCATGACAGTCTATGTTTTACGTTAGCAATCATGTAGCTATCTTTTTTGTATTTGTGAATTCCTATGAGAGTACCTACAGTTACCAGCTAGGAAAATGTACTGAGTTACTAGTGTCGAGGAGGAGCTGGACTGAAAACTACCGCACGCACGCACGCACACACACACAAACATAAATTCCCTTTTGCTAGTGACGCTTCATTTGTGTTCTCATTTATATTGTTTTTTTAATGCTAGGCAAATGCAACGGGAACTTTTCTTTGCCCACTACTGTAGCAACTAATATTTCAAGTTAACTTGTGGTTTTTGCTGTAACTATTAATTTTCATTACTTACTCTGGGCTAGTCCCCTGGACATATCAGTTATTCTGTTCGTCCAGTAATAATGAAAATAAAATAAAAACCACATAAAACTTTTGGGGAATGCATGCTTATACAATATGGGCATGCATGGCGACATCAGGTGGGGTAAATTAATTCTTATAGCCTAAAACAACACATTCTTTAGAAGTCTGTTCACTGGGCTACTTGGAGAAGGCTAATTGAACGCTGTAACTACAGTGACAACAGCATGTAGTGTCTCCATATTTTGAGGTAGACCTTTTATTTCAATTGTGGGTTTACTCACGCAAGTCATATATGGCCTGATAGAAAATTTATGGTGAAACGAACAGAACTTGTTGCAAGTTGATAGTAGCAACCACTATCGAGTTACAGATGACTTTGTAACGGGTTTACAAGTTTCAAAGAATTATTTACATAGCTAGTTTTGGCCTCACTGTTTAGCAGTAGGGGAAAACCCTAGGTATCGTTTTAATCCTTGTTACATCACAAGTAGAATGATGTAAATTGCGTAGTCATAGGATGGATGTTTTGAATGTTACAGCGCTTTGTGCAAAGCACGCATATTTGGGCCAGTTTTCTGGCCTATGAGGGTTTAAGGGTTAAATAAAACACAATTATATTATTTAGGTG
Organism: Dysidea avara; assembly: GCF_963678975.1. Classification (NCBI taxonomy): domain Eukaryota; kingdom Metazoa; phylum Porifera; class Demospongiae; order Dictyoceratida; family Dysideidae; genus Dysidea; species Dysidea avara. Next base: position 64,581,174 of record NC_089272.1, read on the forward strand.
CTGATTATCCATATTAATCACCTTGTCATATTTAGTCAACTATGATAAATTTGTTTTATCATCATAAAAAGTGATTGGGAATGCATGTACCTCACTAACTAGATGCAACATCTCATCTCAGTATTGGAATAGAATATCCATTACTTGTACATACTAATTTAATGGTTGTACACCACATGTGGTAGCATAGTAGTATAAAGTTGTTGTGCCCACACAAATTGTGATCTACACAAAAACAGCCAAATTGTGAAAAAAGGTCCGGCCTTAAAAAAGTACCTGGATGAAAAAAGTTGTGAAATCAAAGGTGGCAGCCAAGAAATGGCTGCAATGATGTTAATACTAACACAGCCATTATTAAAATCTTTTAGCATTAACATCATAGGTTGCCTCGCCCTTCACCAACCAAGAGACGACATGTAAAACCCAAGATAGAGGCATTGTGACGGTCAGTCAAATATGGAAACGTAAAGCCGCACATATTCTCAATACGGGATAGAAGGCTATCAAAACGACTTACATGAGACAAAGCTGCACTTGAATACAAGATGGAACCATACTCTAGCATAGGACGGATCTAAGATTTATAAAGTGTTAAAATATCTTGACATTCAAAAAAATGATCGGCAGCGATATAACTGACCTAAACGTTGTCGTCCACAGCTCAAAACATTGTCTATATGCCTTTGCCAAGTGAAAGAAGAGTCAAAAGTAAATCTGAGGCTTTGACCGAATTGACTTCTGTGTTATTTAAAAAATAGGGGAGGATGGCTGGAAACATTGGACTTCAAGGAAACTACTAATGAAGATGTCTTTACTGGGGCAAATATGATGTTCCAAGGTTGGTTATATTTATATAAAGCAGTCAAACAACATTAAGGTGATCAGCTGCGGCAGTACAGTCATTCTTATGAGGAATAGTTATTAGAAGGGTGTGGTCATCTGCATACCCAACCACCAGACTGTATTTCACAACACTTGGAAGCAAGTGAATGTATAAGTTGAATAACAATGGTGACCAAATTGCATCTTGTAGATCACCTGTAGAAATAGGATAAATATCTGATGTGTCCAACGAGGTAACAACTTTGATGTATCGGTTAGGTAAGTAAGACTGCAATAAATGGAACACTCGACCATGACAGTCTATACTCCTGAGATGTTCCAAAACACCATCCCATCGCACATGATCAAAAGCTCCCTTAATATCCTAGCCTAACCTCTGCTCATTGATTGATTACAGAAACAATCGTAGAGGCAAGTGAGATACCAGCATCTGAAGTACAGGATCCTTTCAAAAATCCAAACTGCTCAGAAGGAATGAAAGGAAACATGTAGCGTTGTAATTGAGTGATTATTATTGTTCAAAAACATGAGATAAGGTTGACAATACAGCAATGGGCCGAGATCGGAGCGTGTACACTTTTTGTATACTGGGGTAATTCTACTGATCTTCCAAGAACTAGGAAATATCGCAGTATTGCAAATTTTTCAAAAAAGAGCAGTTAAAGGTCCACAAAGTGCAGAAGCACATGATTTCAGAACACTTGAACTCGCATTGTCATCACCAACAGATTTAGTGGTATCCAAAGAGTGTAGGATATACCTCACATTAGGAACTTTAATTCGAAATTGAGTCAGCAGGGACTGATGACAGTCTTCTAATGTGAGAATCAGCACTGCATCATGGTTCAGACAGTTTGGAGGAAAAATACTCAGCAAGTATAATACTTAGCAAGTACCTTTGATTTCACAACCTTTGTCACCCAGGTTTTTTAAGGCTACACCATTATTCACAGTTTGGCTGTTATTTGTGTGGACATTACTTCTTTTGTACTTTATAATGCCCCAAAACCAGCCTATGGCTGACTTTGAGGTTTGATTTTACTCACATTTCTTCTTTTCTATGTAGATACAATGATGATTATTGAAGACAAACTTATAAATGTATTTCATTGCATGATTTAATTCAATATTTGTGACCTGGTCTGACAAAATGAGGTTTATAGCCCATCAAATTTTAATCATTTCTTCAAAGTTTGAAATTTTATAACTTTTTCTGTGAACATCATAACTATTTAATTAATTAATAATTATATAATTCTACCCTTTGGCCCCTAAGTTAATAAAAAGTGTCCAGTTAAACGCGAATGCCACTATAGTGGCCCTTGTTACACACGTGTTCAAACACATATATCTCTTAAACGAAATATTCTATGAATGGACCACACTACTCTGTGGTTAACGGATATTATCTAAGCTTTATCCGAGCATTGTAGCACGATCGAGCATGACGTAAGGTGAATCCTCGCTTAAAAGAATTTTCAGCCATTTTATGACTATAGTTATGACGATACTACCTGTCACAAAGGAATACGGAATAAATAAGGTTAGTAAACGTTCTATGATGTTGTAGATCTATCCTTCGTGAGTAGTTTAATGCAAACCATGATGGAATAGGTGGTTCCTACATGGAGTAACAGGAGCCCAAGTTTGTATGTCAAACCGCATATTTTTCATAAAATAACTTTCGTTTTTAAGAACCAAAGCCACTATGGTGGCGTTAGGGGCCAAAAGGTTAAAAATTTTCATCATTTACGTAGAAATTTATGGAGATTTTTACTAATACTTACAGAAGTGCTATAGCTTACACAGAAATGAAGATACACATTATTAAACAAACACATGTATTTTCCGGCTATAAGCCCCATTTTGTCAGACTCGGTCACATTTGATAATATTATTGTAATACTCTAATAGAGTGCACATTGTTTTTGAGGACTTCCAATAGAACATACATAGAATGTTCTAGAACAATCTAGTACTTCTATGGGTAATTACAAATGTTTTGATTATAAGTAGATTTCAACTAGAAATTTCATTTATAAAGCAGAAATTAAGTGAGGTGATCAGCCAAGGTAGCAGTGGTTCAATGGTTAAGGGTGCAAGTGTTAGGTATGGAGGTCCCTGGTTCGAACACTGGTAAGGTCTTTTTGGCATTATTGGTACACCTTTTAACACTGTGGTGACTGCTCTATTAGAATATCTTGATCACACGATTTTACATTTGTTTGATTTTTTGCTTTATAACTTTTTCGCTGTAACTCTATTGCTATTCAAACTATCAAAAGGCACTGCTACGATTATCAGCCTATCTACACACCAACTTCCAAGTTATTCCTATACTCGGTTTACCCTGTAGCAATGACAGAAGTGTGATCGTTTTTACGTGTACAAACACTCATAACTCCTTGGATATTCCTCAGATTTACAACAAACTTGGTACGTGAATCCACCGTTACACACTCTTCATTTGAGCCAGAGATCGAGGCAATCAAGTTACATGTTTGAATTTTATAACAGTTTTTGCAAAGTGTGTGAAAAGAAACCAAAGCCCCCGTATGGCATAAAAAACAAAGAAATTAAAACGAAACTTTAAATACCAATATCTTGCAAATGGCTGTAGCGAATTTAATTCAATTTGCTGTGTGACGTACCCTACCTGATGGACAGCTAGAATGTAAAAATGATGTGCTTTGGAGAAGGGGCCATGGAGCTATGCACGCGTGAAAAAGCTGTTTTCTTTCTTCCTGTCAATATACTCATATGTGGCACACCTTTCTTGGCCACACGACCTCACCCAGGCTTGTAGTCACAACAGACCAGTTCAGTTAATGACCTTAAAATGCAATTAGTGATAATTGTGTATGACGTAAAATCTGAATGCTGTGGATGCCCATAATAACATTTTGAGGCCATTGGGGGTAATGTTGATAAATGATGGTTAAATCTCAGTTATTTACTACTATATACCATATGGTCCAATTCTCTGTAGATACATACAATGAAACTACATTACAGTGCTCCCTTGATTATCTGACCCCCTTGGAACTAAAATAATCAAAAGTTCAGATAACCAAAGCCAATTCAATTATATACAGAGTACTCTAATAGAACACACTCTGAGACAAGATATTCTAATAGAGCAGTCACTTCTACCAGTGCTCCCGATAACGGTTGGACAACAGACAATGTTTAATGTCTGCAGTGTATTTGGCAGGACATAATGTCCTATCAAAAGAGCCCAAGCCCAGTGTGTGCATATTTGGTTGACTGTTTACTTTACCAGTAATAGCTGTCTCTTGGTTGCTGGGACATTAAACATTCAAGCCACCCAAGAGAGTGACCACTAATGTACCAATGACAACCCCTCTGCTGTACAGAAACCTCACAAAATAAACGCTATCCTCAACACAACAAAAGGACCGTCTACAGCCAAAGTATCTTACATCAGAGAATGCCGACTACAGGAAATGTAATAAGCCACCTGTGTCCATACAAAGTGTAAGTATGTCCCCACAAGTTTGGTTTTGTCAGGACATTTTGTCCTGGCACTTAAGAATTGTTATTGGGAGCACTGCTTCTACTCAAGTGTTTGGATAACAGAGATTTGGACAATCAAAAGGAGCTCTGTAATTACTCATTTGTCTTGTAGTTGTTCACTGTGAATAGGGTAAAGGATCAGCGAGTTATAGAGCTGTGAAGTTTAAGATTTTGCTGAACAACACTTTCCATGGCTGATAATCATGAGTTTTTACATACTTAAAAACCACTCTGGTGAAGTTTAGTAGTAGAATATTCTGTGCACCACATCAAAGATAAAGGCTATAATTAACTTGATGGGCCAACAAGCAAATACTATGTTTACGCTGTCCAGGTGATCCTAATGCTTGTTTTATAAGTGTTGTTATTCAATATAAATATAAAAACAGGCAACTGCTCACATGCTAGCTACTAGACAAACATCAACAAGTATAGAAATCAATGTAGTTTCCATGCTATTTGAAAACCCGGATATCTTCTGTAATTTCTGTGTAACACAGGTTTTAATGTGTGTGGTTGTCTTGTTTTTGTTTCCCAATGGTTCATGTTCATTTTCACAACATCCAGTATTGTGCCAGAGCAATTAAATGCTTTCACCTGGTCTATTCCCTAATTCTTACAACATGCAAGATGACAACTAATAAATCAATACACCACAAGTAACATACTGCTCATTGTGATGTTCAACATCACTGAAGCTTCATCCCCTGCACTGCTACAAGTGTATACTCCAGTGTCTGCAAACTGTGCCTGATCTATCACCAGAATATGTTGACGATTACCATCCTGTGGGGAGGTCATTAGTGATTAACACTACATGTACACACACACACACACACATACACACACACACACACACACACACACACACACACACACACACACACGCTCAAACCGAAACTGCTATATAGCTTGTCCAGTATGAATTACAGTGAAACGTGAATAGTAGGCCTTGGCAACAACAAGAAGGTGGTCTTATTAATGAGGTCATGAAGTACACCTTAGCTATGTTTGGGACCTACTTGACATGGTCATTATAATGAGGTGGTCTTATTAATGAGGTCATGAAGTCACCTTAGCTATGTTTGGGACCTACTTGACATGGTCACTATAATGAGGTGGTCTTATTAATGAGGTCATGAAGTATACCTTAGCTATGCTTGGGACCTACCGTAATTAACTTTTTCTTTTGTTGTAAATAAATTTTGTATGCCAAAACTTGGACGAAAATTTCTTACACGAAATTTTTACACAAGATTGAACTACTCTAATAAAGCAGTCATTCACATAAATCACATGAAAATATTTTTACACGAAAATTATTATCAAGAAAACGAAAAAAATGCGAATTACGGTACTTGACATGGTCACTATAACGAGGTGGTCTATTACAAAGGTTACATTCTACAGACACACACACAAACACACGCGCACACACACACACACACTCCACACACATTACACGCACGCAGACTAGTGATGTCATACCAGCTTCACATTGTCTGGCAGACTGCCAGTGACATCTTTACTCCATCGTGGGTTACTGGTGGGAGGCTGACTGTCCAACTCTCGTAAACACTCTAGCATTACTCTATGACCCTCCATGACAAAAACTCTGCCACTAATCATCACCATTTCAGCTGTACGAACAATTCACAACAGTACAGGCAGAGAGGAATACAATGAGGTATACAATAATAGTGTCAATTCATTTACACTACATCAAGTGTTATTAAGATAGTTTTCATTATGTGATGAATCTGATAAATTTCTTAAAACTAAACGGTGTTGAAATGGCAGTGAATGGTGAGAAACCGTTGCCAGAACACCATTGAAATGGCAGTGAAACACAATGCAATGGAATGTGTGATCAAAACAATATTAACTGTGCTCAACAGTTGACTGTTTTATCAAACTACACATTGGTACCTGCTCTACATGCAGGGATCACTTTATAATAACAACCAAGCATTAAACATCAGTGCCATTCATGCCCTGCAGCATGCATGGTGGTAACATTTTTAATACCAACATCTTGCCAAAATCATGGGAAGCACACAGGTACCCTTGAACCTGCAGAATTGCAGTAGTTAAACTAATGTAGTAATGTGTATGCTTATAACACATAGGTGTGAACAATGTGGATGGTTTGTAGTACCTGTCCTATTATGCAGGCTATAGTTACATGTAGCATCATTTGATAAAAGATTGACCCCACAAAAGACATTATTTATTGGTACCTACCCTATAATGTAGAAGTTGCCATATTGTGCATTATATTGTGGGCATGCACATCATGTAATGGAAACTATGCATTAAAATTCATGTAACTATGTTGCATGTATAATGAATGTCACTTTTAAAGACCATTAAATACCATTAGGCCATCCTGCAAGTACACTGGAATGATGTGAGCATACAGATAATTTTAAACAGGAAAGCTGTGTGTAGCTACATAAGCAAATGTACCACTCTGCGTGGGCAGTTCAAAGGCACCACCAGTGCCATAATTTGAATATTGCACTGCTGCAGACCGCAGCGAGTGCATTATAACTTATAACGCACTGGTTGCGGTTTTGTAGACCACAACGAGTGCATTATAAGTTATAATGCACCAACCGCAGTGCAATATACAGATATTGCACTGGCTGCGGTTTTGTGCAGCATAGCACAAGTGCCGGTGGCAAAGACCACTACGACACCTCACCTAATAGGTGGAAAGACACTTCACAGATCACTCGAATTCTTTTATAACCTGACATGTAAAGGTCGATTGTGGGCCATAACGTCACCAATACGTATAATGTTTTCAAGCATGCAGCCAATGGCGATTGAAAAAGCTAACGCGGGTGGCCACAACTCTAGTCTACATATATAAACGTACTTATACACCTTACTAGTCTGGTGCCATCTTAGCCCAGATTAAACTGTAGTCCACTTCGACAATGACTCCATAAAACAAATATATTCTAAATAATACTAACCTTTATGTTCGATTGTGGGAACCAGTTTTGTCATGCCACCAGATTCGAGTTTAGCCAGTGTAAATAGTAAGAATTAGACTAGTATCGTTTAGTAGTTAGGTTTTGTCTACTTAAACCGTCTATTTAGCTGCTTTTTTTCGCTCGAGAGAATCACTATGGTGATTAGTCTGGTGCTTAGTCTATATGGCACGCTGGCATGCTGAGCACTACATGATGAGAGTCGAACAGCAAATGCAGGTTAGTGATATAACCCATAGCGTACTAGCTTTCAATATCTCAGGTGGCTGCAGTACTGCAGGGGGAACGTCATCGCAACGTCAGGCTTGGTTACCCACAATCGATGTTAGAAACCTGGCCTTTATAAGTGTTACAGCTGTCTTGTGAGGCTCTCCCCACCTATTAGGTGAGTGGTACATAACAGTTATACAACGTGCACTCGTGCTCTGCCTGTATAAACGCACTTGCCTTCGGGCCTGACGGCCCTCAGGCTAGTGCGTTTATATCAGGCAGAGCACTCGTGGCCGTTGTATAACTATATAATACAACTGTAATACTACCTGTCCATACCTATAATATTATGTCTACCACACAGGCACAAACTACATATTATGTGATATTAGTATAGTACCTGTCATGTAGGCCATTCATATGACAATTAACTTACTGACAACAAAAAGAAACTACATAATGGTAGGGTGCAGTACATGCCTACAGTGCAGGCTGAGCATTGTATGTTAACAATACTACAACATTCCCTCCTGTTCCCTTTACTACACTACAACATTCCCTCCTGTTCCCTTTACTACACTACAACCTATTGTCATCACCTCTATCCTCCATGATCCCTACATTTACAGTAGTGTATGAGTAAGTTACTACCGACTATTATCACCTACTGTCATCACCTTTGTGCAGTAAAATTAGCTACCACAAACTATTATCAACCAATACAGTGGAACCTGTTAATCAGGACACTTGAAAATAAGGACACCTACATAATCTGGACACTTGGTAATGCTCCTAAAGTATCCCTTGGCATGTAACTGAACTGAAAATTCAGGAAACTTTGATGATCAGGACACCTTGATGATCAGGACACCTTGATGATCAGGACACCTTGATGATCAGGACACCTTGATGATCAGGACACCTTGATGATCAGGACACCTTGATGATCAGGACACCTTGATGATCAGGACACCTTGATGATCAGGACACCTTGATGATCAGGACACCTTGATGATCAGGACACCTTGATGATCAGGACACCTTGATGATCAGGACACCTTGATGATCAGGACACCTTGATGATCAGGACACCTTGATGATCAGGACACCTTGATGATCAGGACACCTTGATAATCAGGACACTTTTGCTCAGTCCCTAATACACAGCCTTCACTGTAGAGTGAGAAAAACCTGTTACCAAAGCGGCTGACAAAATTTTAAAAAAAGTTGTTGAAGAAAAGCTGTAACCAAAAGGTTCGAAAAAGAAAAGAAGAAGTGATACAACTGGGATTTGATCTGTTCCCAGCCTACCGCTCTACCACTTGGACTAAATGTCACTTGTGGTTACAAAATGATTAAAAATTGTTTATAAAGGCATGCTTATGTTGAATGGAATAGGTATTTACTTGCGGTTTGCATGCCGTTTACAGAAAGAATTCGAGCGAATTTTAGTCTGCACCCTTGTACTAATTGCACTGTAAATGACAAACGACGGCAGTTAGAAGCTTCATTTAAAGCGAGGTAATTCTTAGATGATGGGTGCTTAGTTTGGCACAAAAAACGCTTCGATATGTGCATCAGCTGGCGAGAAAATCGTTGGACACCATCGGAATTGTAGACGGACAGACGACTTTTCAGCTTTATATATATAGATTTTCTGACTGTTGTAGTGACTGCTCTATTAGAGTGTCCTGGTTAGAGTCAGCCAGTCAATTTACAAATAGGAAATATTGTGTAGCATGTAGAACTGAGCAATAGTAGAAAATTCACTATCACGATAGATATTGAAGTATTATTCACGATACGACAATATCACGATAATTATACTTTGAATGATCTTCAGTCAAGTTTCTAGTATTCAATGCATGCTATGCATAATTAACACCATCATAGATCACTATTAACACCATCATAGATTACTATTAACACCATCATAGATTACTATTAACACCATCATAGATTACTATTAACACCATCATAGATTACTATTAACACCATCATAGATTACTATTAACACCATCATAGATTACTATTAACACCATCATAGATTACTATTAACACCATCATAGATTACTATTAACACCATCATAGATCACTATGTGATTGGTTTTCTGTAAGTACATCAATTAGGTAATTAATTGAGTGGGCGGCTGATATTTCTACAAATTTTTTGATACAGCTTCGCAGCCAAATTTTTCCATGATAAAGCAAGCCAAGAACAGCTAAGCCAGCTTCTCAAGCAACATTTTTAGTAAAATTCTAGACCCTTTGCAAAGCGATCGACTAATTGCATGGGCAGACGATAAATATACAGCTTGCTATGGCCTTGCAACCAATATTTCGCAAATAATCAAGCCTAAAGAGTTACAAAACAGTTAAATAAACTTGGTAACAATGTTTCTAGTAGTCTTACAGCAATATTGCGATAGTAAGCTGTAATTATCATATCGCGATAATGACTTTCTGATCGCAAGTATCGAAGTATCGATATTATCGCTCACCACTAGTAGCATGTTCACCATTCATCTTGTTAGGCATGTGTTGTATACGTTAATATTTTCAAAACTCATCCTTGTTACAGAGTGTATATTAGCATAGTACTTGATGTTTGTGTTGTCTCTGTAAAATGGTAAACTTTGACAAAAGTAAAGATTGACAGATCAGTGTATCACCTTTTAATTTCTAAAGCATGGGTGTTTCTTGTTGTATGGTAATGTGTACAGTAACTTGTTAATAATAAAGTGTCTCACCTAGAGTAGTCACAGTTAGTAGGTCAGAAGGAAAACTGGTCACTCCCATATCACTAACTGCTAACACTCTCACTTCATATGTCATATATGGCAACAAGTCGGTGATGTCATAACTGGTGACATCTGAAGTGACGTTACGTTCTGCAACATTCCTCCAAGTATCACTAGCCTGTAATCTGTATTGGATGGTATAGCCAACCACATTATCACCCTCCACTGGTTGCCATGTCAGCCGTAATGAAGTATCCATGACATCAACAGCATCAACACCTTGTGGTTGACCAGGCATGACTACATGGAGATCACATGATCCACAATTACATCACAGTTTCAAAAATTGCTCGTTTTTGGGTAGCAAGGTTACTCGTGTAAAAACTGGCAAGATAGAATCCCCAAAAATGCAGTACTTGAAATGAGCTAACAAAAGCTAGGACATGGTGTCTGAACAAAGAACTATTATAGACATTTGTGAAGCTGTTTGGACATAGAATATTTTATTTTTACCTTGACACACTGTCAATTCTGATATACAATTTGACTAGGTGAATATTTCCTACCAATAGTGACTGTACTGTGATTGGATATCATGTGACCTACCAAAATTGAACATGCTATTCAAACACCAAGGCTAGTTGGAAATGTCAAAAGTCTGACAACTAACTTGTTCTCAAGTGTGTATTCTGTATTAGACAATGGCATGTCAAGAATGCTTTGATATTTGACACCTAGCCACAAACTTCAACAAACAAATTGCATACTTTGTGGGTTCATAACAAAATTCCAGTCACCACAGGCCATTGTCTAAATTACTAAGACATGCATTGTTAGATTCTTCAGTGGATAAACATTCCTTCGGGTTGTTTATCCACTGAAGACTCCTAATAATGCATGTCTTATCTATACTAGGAGTGACCGTACCTTGAAAGATATCAACAGAATGGGCTGGAGTACTGTAGCCTTAAAACCTGACCCTTAGCTGTCATGTGAGATCACGTGACTATGGGTCATGGTAAAAGTGTACCCCAACATTTATCATAAGGTTCTGGCTGGTATATTTGGTGGTACGTCAACTCAACCATACCTGATTCCCTAACAGTCCCTCCAAGCTCATTTACAATTATGCTACAGCGTGCAGGGTTCTGCTCACACTGGTCGGCAGTGGTTCAAAGCGACCAGTACCTCTAAAAACCGACCAGTACCCTCTTAAATCTGACCAGTACAGTTTATACATATATCACCGATACACATGCAATATACCCTAATATAACACACAGCATCTCTTAACTTTAGGCCACACCACTCAGGAATTTCTGGGCAGAACCCTGAGCGTGACCCATGTTAGCTATAATGTTACGAGTTAGTGGAACGAAATAGGAAGGCGGGGGAGAAGTCTCCAAGCACTACACATAAGGTGTTTCTTAGCTGCCACTGCTACCCTGAATGACTAAGAACAGGCAGGCCAAACCTGTTGTTGGTTGTTTAAACTTGTATTATTTTAAGTACTGCAAATGTGTCATTTGTGTACTAAGTGACTTTTCTAATGTGGCCACCTGTGTAATAAGGTCACCTATCAACTTGATAATCCTCAAATGTGTCATTTGTGTGTACAAAGTAACCCGCCTAATTAATGTAACCTTTCAGGACTTTGGACTACAAGCAGAGGGATCCAGCTTAAATAATTATGCAAAACCCTGGATAAATAAAATGTGGGAGTTAATTAACAAAGTGTGGCATCATTACTTTGTTTAGAAGTTGACTAGTACAAGAATCACTAGGCATAAAATAGTAGTGATGTGCAATAAATAGATTATATCGATTATCGTGATATATTAAGTTTTATATTGTAATTGTGATAAAAATAATAATATTGTTATATTATGATATATGATGGTTCAACAGAAAATGATGTTCAAGACAGTATTAATTTCTTTATAACAGACTTACTTACAGAGGAAAGAGCATGTTAGGGACTACTTTACATGGTTTATACTCAAATACTAGCAATTTATTACCATGACTTCATGCAATTTGTATATCATGATAATTTATCATATCGTGATAAAAGGAGAGAGCAATAATTGTGATAGGCAACATACACAATTTGCTATATCGCACAACACTATAAAATAGTACTTCAGATTAGTCTAGAAAACGAAGTGATTTTGCAAAAGAAAGACATCACCTTACACAAAGCGCAATCGAAAGAACTATCGATCCCCAGCAATCCCCACCATTCACTGGTTATGTATTGTGACTACTGAGGCTCACGTGATATTCTAAACAAAACTATGCAAGCAACGTATTATCAAGTAGCACCTAAAATGCTTCTATCCTCCTCTGGACTACAGGTAAACATGTTTGTTTCAAATGAATACATTATTACAGTTAACATGTTAAATACTCACCAAATGTTAGAGTTCTCTCAACTATCATAGCAAAGTTGCCCTGTCCTGCAGAGTTGACAGCAGCTAGTTCTATCCTAAATAATGAACACCAACAACATAACACAATATGCACAACACACAATGCCCTGCTGATATGAACAAGTACAATACAACCAAGCATAGATGAACATAGCTAGATATATTAATGCTTGTGTGATCAGGGCAATAATAAGTGTCTCAGAATGATTCTACTATGGTTGAAGCAGAGCCAGATCCACCGGTTAATTCTTTTATTGTTGTTCTAGTAAAGGATGTGATCGACACACATAACATTCGATTAGTCAGAATATGACTGAGACATACAGTAGGGGACTTTTAAAAGTTCACACATGGTTCAAAAAGAACTATTGTAATACTATCGGTAATACTATTAGTAATTACCATCGGTTTTTACAATTGCCTTAGTAATTACAAAAGTGATTGCCTTAGTAATTACAATGATAATTACAATGATAATTACGATTGCTTGTGCTGTGTTGTATGTTGTACAGGTATTGTTTTGTTAATTGGCTGCTACATGACAGCTGCAAAGTTACAAATTTCACTGTCCCTGCTGTTATAAAGCTTGTTGTCAGGTGGTAGTTACACATTTAAGTTGTTCTTGCCCCTCTGTGTGTGGTTGTGTGCATGCAACTGGCAACTAGACTTGTTTTGAACATGTAAACATATTGTAAACATGATAGTAATTAAGATATGTTTGGTTTTTACCATTACAATGGTCATCATAAAACTGTTACGTTGCAATGGTCTTTACAAAACCAAATGGAAACTTTTTGAAGTCACCTACTATATGCACTCTCATACGAGGGTCATGCAAGTATTTCAGTCATATCCTCTTAGCCCTTAAAGCCGTATGCATGCAACTATTAATAAAAGTGCACTGAAAATGCATAGGCCGATATATCAGCCATAATGCATGTCCATTAATCAACCACTGTAACTTCCGTACAGTAAGTGCCAAGGCTACGCAATTGTACCATTCTATCCATGATATAATAAGGAATTAAACAGTACCTAGGGTTTTACCCTTTGGTGAAAACATAAGGACAAAACTCGCCATGAATACAAACTGTCACAAAACACGAAAACAACTAATTGCATAGCTTCAGAAAACAGTTGATAACTTCTTCAGAGTGTGTCCTATGGAGTTCTGGTAAAGACCATTCGATTCTCCATACAAGATCACACCATATAAGCTCACGTGATTCAAACATTATAAAAAATGGCTACCGATGTGACGCATGTGAAGTAACAGGAAACACAATCGCCATTTTTCGTGGCATCATAACAAGTGAGCAATTGTTGTTACAACACTTAATTTTACTTGTCTAAGTAGCCCATTGAATAAACCTTCAGTTGATATAAGGTTTTCAGTTAATAACATTAGACAAGCTTGTCTGTGCTGGCTGTTTAAAGGGCATGTGATACCTGTATTATTTATGCATTTTACGTGCTTAAATAAAACGGCTGATATATCAGCCCTATGTGGCTTTAAGTGTTAAACCATGTTACACACAATATATTAGCTTTGCTCCAAATATTTTTGTGAAACAATTGTATTTAGGGTGTATGCAATTTTTTTTTTTTTTTTTTTAAGGGAATTCCACAAAACTAGCCAGCTGTATGGCGTAAATGAATGGAGTTCCATGCAATTAAATAAACAAATTTGATTAACTAAATACTTTTGTGATTGAAATGTCACAACAGGTAGTCCATCTAACTTATCCAAATTGAATTGAATTGAATTTGGTTTTACACTCCTATATTCGGCATAGCCGTTCTTCCATAATGCTATAGGAGGAAATTTGGTTCTTTCATTGTTCTTCCAAAACTAACAATGACACCCAAATCCTATGATTTTTTAAAGTACAACTGAACACACTTACCGATGTTCTGTGTTATTCCTAAGATTAGTTGCTATATGCTTCCTCTGACTTCCTGGGAACTGTCTACCATCAACAACCATCATGTTGGTATCAACCTCAGTAATTTTCAGTACAAAATTATCAACTTCATCACCGCCATTATCTGCAACTTGTTCCCATGTGATCTCAATCCTATCATAGGACAATGCTCGTCCACTAAGATTGGTTGGTATTGATGGAACTGTACAATAGAAGGTCATGGTTACTAGTAACTATTAGAAGCAATTTATAGATGATTAAACAAATTGTGGAAGATGCTAAAATAATTAGCTTGTCAACAAAGATATTACTAAACTCACAGCGTACGCTGTTATTATCCAGTGCACAAGCCATGATGGATACATCAGTTGCCATGATGGTTTATGAAAATTTAGTTATTGTGTTTGTCCCAAAAAATCACTGTAGTCACATGTACATGACCAGCTGTGCAGTGAGTATAAATATGTTTAAAATACAGTAGCACCTCTGTGAACAAACTACGAACACAGTATTAAACCTCCATAACACCGTAGACAGCAAAACTTTCGAGGAGGAAACCATTTGTGGTTTTCGCGATTATGTTGCCAACTGTGAATGTTTTCCCCTCGAATATTTTGTGCGCAAAAAACCTAAAAGCTATATATAATTACTATACCTTTTTGTATTTTGTGGGTCTTCATAGCCAGAGCAGCGGTTTTGCAAGCTCACACATTTGACGTTCTTAAATTAGAGAAAAAGATAGTGTTTGTTTGGGAATGCTCCGTTTTTTAATGCTCAACACATGGTGCTACTTAAGTATGTCAAGTTCAAGAAACCAACTTTGCCAGATCTGGAGGGGTCCTTAAGTGCTTATCACATTTGACCAGGCGCTTAGCCACCATCTGCGAATGTTTTCCCTGCAAATTGAAAAATTTCTATGCAACCACAAAAGTTTTCCCCCTCAAAAGTTTTGCCATATACGGTAAGTTGGTCCCAACAGGCTCCATATATTTTTACCCTGAAAGAGGACAACCTCATTTATATTATAGTAACAATAGGTCCACTGTATTGCGTTGACTACTTAGTACTTACGATCAACTAGTGTAGTCTCCATTTCCGTGGTGACATCTCCCATGCCAGCACTGTTGTTAGCAGCAACCATGACATCATATGATTTTCCCTTCTCCAGACCAGTCAACACTTCACCCCTACTATCAGCAGAGTGTAGACTAGAAGGACTAATGGTGAGATCATCACTACTACCAGTAAGACGATAACGAAGTGTCCATCTTGTTACTGGAGTCATCTCATCAGTGATTGTAACCTAGGTGATAATATGGTCTTAGGCCACAAGCTCATGTGATATAATCTACATAATACGTAATAAGTAAACTAGAAGGTGTGTGTAACACAAAGACTACAGTGTGTATGTAGCAACACCAGGGCTGTGTGATGATGGTAAGACCTATATCTCGATAACTGACAACTATTTTATCTCGATAATTGCTATTATCTCAATAATGATGTGACAATATAAGACCATTTTGTGAAAATAATTTTACATATTTGTTGACATGTAGTCAGGTAGTGGCTGTTAATCAGAAATTTTATCACTTCCCCAACTAGTTGGACACCTTTCTACAAGCTTTCCATTTGACTGTGGTACAAACAAACTAGTGAAGGTCACTACCTGCCATAATACTCACTATTTTTGTGTAGTGACGTCAAGAGTTCATAATAATATGGCCCCAAAACAAATATTATGAACTCTTACAGTAAGTGACGTTCACTACTAATATTATAGTGACTATCACAACCATGTAGTGACGTTCACTACAAAAGAGTAGTGAATGCCATTACTTAAATATAGTGAGTATTGTGGTAGAAATTAGTACTGGAATTCACTAATTTTTTAGTGTTGATTTACAATAGATCACAAAAATTTACTATTATTTCAATAAGCTAATTTGTTATCTTATTTACAATAGGTGATTTAGGTATCTAAATAATCTTCTTATCTAAATTACCTCCCAGCCCTAAGCAACACTAACACCATACTACTCGTGTCTTCTTTATAAAGGACACTGTACATTTAACCTCTCTATAAAGGACACTGTACATTTAACCTCTCTATAAAGGACATTGTACATTTAACCTCTCTATAAAGGACACTGTACATTTAACCTCTCTATAAAGGACACTGTACATTTAACCTCTCTATAAAGGACACTGTACATTTAACCTCTCTATAAAGGACATTGTACATTTAACCTCTCTATAAAGGACACTGTACATTTAACCTCTCTATAAAGGACACTGTACATTTAACCTCTCTATAAAGGACATTGTACATTTAACCTCTCTATAAAGGACACTGTACATTTAACCTCTCTATAAAGGACACTGTACATTTAACCTCTCTATAAAGGACACTGTACATTTAACCTCTCTATAAAGGACATTGTACATTTAACCTCTCTATAAAGGACACTGTACATTTAACCTCTCTATAAAGGACACTATACATTTAACCTCTCTATAAAGGACACTGTACATTTAACCTCTCTATAAAGGACACTGTACATTTAACCTCTCTATAAAGGACACTGTACATTTAACCTCTCTATAAAGGACACTGTACATTTAACCTCTCTATAAAGGACACTGTACATTTAACCTCTCTATAAAGGACATTGTACATTTAACCTCTCTATAAAGGACACTGTACATTTAACCTCTCTATAAAGGACATTGTACATTTAACCTCTCTATAAAGGACACTGCACATTTAACCTCTCTATAAAGGACACTGTACATTTAACCTCTCTATAAAGGACAGTGTACATTTAACCTCTCTATAAAGGACATTGTACATTTAACCTCTCTATAAAGGACACTGCACATTTAACCTCTCTATAAAGGACACTGTACATTTAACCTCTCTATAAAGGACACTGTACATTTAACCTCTCTATAAAGGACACTGTACATTTAACCTCTCTATAAAGGACATTGTACATTTAACCTCTCTATAAAGGACACTGCACATTTAACCTCTCTATAAAGGACACTGTACATTTAACCTCTCTATAAAGGACACTGTACATTTAACCTCTCGATAAAGGACACTGTACATTTAACCTCTCTATAAAGGACATTGTACATTAACCTCTCGATAAAGGACACTGTACATTTAACCTCTCTATAAAGGACACTGTACATTTAACCTCTCTATAAAGGACATTGTACATTTAACCTCTCTATAAAGGACATTGTACATTAACCTCTCGATAAAGGACACTGTACATTTAACCTCTCTATAAAGGACACTGTACATTTAACCTCTCTATAAAGGACACTGTACATTTAACCTCTCTATAAAGGGCACTGTACATTTAACCTCTCTATAAAGGACATTGTACATTTAACCTCTCTATAAAGGACATTGTACATTTAACCTCTCTATAAAGGACATTGTACATTTAACCTCTCTATAAAGGACATTGTACATTTAACCTCTCTATAAAGGACACTGTACATTTAACCTCTCTATAAAGGACACTGTACATTTAACCTCTCTATAAAGGGCACTGTACATTTAACCTCTCTATAAAGGACATTGTACATTTAACCTCTCTATAAAGGACACTGTACATTTAACCTCTCTATAAAGGACATTGTACAATTAACCTCTCTATAAAGACACTGTACATTTAACCTCTCTATAAAGGACATTCCTATACACCTCTACCAATACAATTTTACCTCTGAAATAGCACACAACTTCTTCATAACAATAAAATTTAGGAGGTCCGTTACAGAGAGATCCCAGTGTATCCCCCTTGTGTGTAGAATGTGCAGTAAATATAGTGGAACGTCTCTGAAGACAGACAACATGGCGTAATTCCTTTGTCAAGAAGTTCCTCAGTTAAGCTACTAATATTTGGGACCTAGATGGATGTCCTTTATAAAGGAGTTGTCCAAAATTTAGGGGTGTGTCTTTTAAAAGTGGCCACCCTGTACATATTTGGTAGTATGTCATTAATGAAGTAATACACACTCAGTCAACATCACATCACCATGGTAACACATTATGATATTCACTCACATCCCAAGTGACATTGAGACTGGTCGACGACAGTGCAGTTACTGTAACAACTGGAGCACCAGGAGCTATAGATAAAGTATCAAGACATAATTTACCATATGAGACATGTGTGCCTTGTGTATATCCTTAAGTATCAATTTCTCATCATCCACTACACTACCTCCCTTACCAACACATCAAATGACTTTTAGTACCAACACTGATGACTGATTGCAGCGCAATTTTTCTAAAAAATTACAGAACTGAACGAATTTTAATTGTTGCTCACTTGGCACACAGGAATAGGTGTACAGGATACAGGATTGGCTGTAATTCAAGGCAATAACGGTACTACCATATAGTGTAAATATTTCAAGGTTGAGCAATGTTGCTAAAAATAAAATTTTCAGGATTTGCAAACAATCCCAAAATGTATTAGATTATATGAAGGTCTAAATATTTCAAGGCTGAAATTTTCGCTGATAACCCACCCCCCAGTGAAATCAGCAAAATTTTCCCCCTTGAAATATTTAGGCTATAGTACAGTACAGAATAAAACTGTGCTATTTGTATGTTTTTACTAGATGACTACTCCACTGACTGATGCCTTCAGCCAAGCATAACTCAACTACAAAAACATTTAACAACTCATGGATGGATTCTTGAAATTTGGCTCACTTGTAATACTGCTTGTAATTTTCATGAGAAAAAATCCACTTTTCTATTTAGCTGTTTTCTCAGGGTTCAGCTCAACTTGTACAATCCATAGCACACTACTACAGCTGTGTACTGGCATAGCACAGAATGGTATTGGCCGGACAAAACATGTGCCCCAAACTATCAATTACTGGAAAGCAACATTGCTATTTCGCCTCACTACCAGCTTTGTTCCACCGGCTCAGCATGGAAATTGCACGATTAAATATGCATCCTGACTATCAATTACTCAGATGCAAACAGTCATTACGCTTCATTTTCAAGTACATTTTACCCGCTATACAGTGTTACAAATACAGAACAGTACAAGAAGAGTCCTACAATCAATTCAGCCACTGGAAACTACGGACAATTCTTGTAACAGCCAACAGCAATGAAGCCACACTAAGGAGAAAGAAATGGGACACAAAGGTGAGTCTATGATGTGATGTAGCTGCTCTGGTTGGCAAAAACACATCTCGGGTCGAAGCGACGTCAAACTGTGTAGATATCAAACCAATAACAACAAGTCCATGATGTGTGTATTGTACACCACATGTACTGTGGTATGACAAAAGAGACCTGTCGGGCTGAAGCAACATTGAACAGTGAGAAAATCAAGCCTGTATGTAACCTTAGCTGTTATTTGTCTAAAGGCACAAGTACAAAAGTCAATCAATTAGTCAGTCAGGCATCCCCTACATGTGCTGGAGACACAACCAGTGTAGGATAACAGCTTTAATAGGCTGCTATTTGATAAAACCATGATGATGACATGTAGAAGCCATACATTAGTAGTCATAGCAACAAGGGGGAGTATGTTTTGGTGTCTCTGTGGTACCATGGAATATTAGTAGGGAGGCCATACAACCATGTGTTTGTGAGAAGTACAGATCATAGAAATGAAACAAGGGAGGACATCTATACCTGCAGCTATACCAGTGGATATTTCAGAGAATCCATAACTGAATTAGGGATTAAATGTCCACTAGTATACCTGCTACCAAGGTGATGAAGGTACTGTGAGGATGTGATATTTTTTATGAGAAGTACAAACCATCATGATCTATACTGTAAGATGCTGCGGTAATAAAGGCCATGTACAAACTAGTAGTGACGTTCTTGTGAGCATCCTCTTGTGAATATGATTTTTTGCTTCTACCCACTCCACACTGACTTTAGACCAACCAACCTAGCATACTTTGGGGATTATTAACTACTCCAGTGCCTAACTGGTAAAGTTAAAATAAGTGACTAGATTATGGAGGTGTTCTTGTTTTCAAATGTACAAGTGATGTTGTACACATTACACCAAAATGTCCAATCTATCAAAGATCACCTTGTACCACAGTGAACATTTTGTTAAACAACAACACTCAACATCACCCTGGTGTTACATACCTCAAGCAAGTATTAATACTTACAGTATATACAGTGTACACCTCTCTTAACAAACTCTCCAAATAAGGACACACACCTCCGTAATAAGGACAAAGATTTAGGTCCCAACAGGTCTGGCTTCAAACATTTTTACCTGAAAGAGGACAACCTTTTTATTGTAACAAGAGTACGTAATAATAATAAGAGTAAGGAGGTCATCCCATGATGTACTCTTGTAGTAATCGAATGGAACAAAAATTACAATCCCAAAGTGTCCGTTATAGAGAGGTATCCACTGTTGCTTGTAACTATAGCAACTCACGTAAAGGTATTGTGTTAATCATCTCCATGGTAACACCACTACCACCAACACTATTAAAAGACTGCAGTGACACATTGTATTTCTTATTAGGAGATAATCCATTAATAGTATATGATCTAATAGATGTGGTGTTTATTGATGTAGGGGAGGATCCTGGCATGTTTAATTGATATGTCACCATCACCATGGTGATCGTATCAAACCCATCAAATGGATTAGTCCAAGTTAATGACAATCGTCTTGCTTCACTTGTTATCATGACATTAGTGGGTGGGTCAGGTGGTACTGGTGATAAATGTATACATTAGATAAACAAAACAGCTATGCATATCTAATGTTGATACCTCAATATCTCATGAATGGAATGACCTCATTATACTATATTAACAACATGTTAAACTACCACAAATTCAAGCCACACATTTCCTGTGTGAAAGTACAGGTTCTCATATGTCATCTTTTCAATGGCTGCTCTTCACACAGTCATAGATGAAGTTGTGGGTATTTGCAGTAAAAAACTGCACTTGTGCTTTAGAGCTGTTTACGTGGACAGTATCAACAGAGTTTTAACATAGTTAATATAAGCAGCCCCAAATGGATATGAAACTAATAAGAGCCACCTACCTGTTTCACTTTGGTTCACACCCCCTATGAAATAGCTGCCAACTTTACATATGTGTTTGTTTGATGATGGCAGTATTTAATCGCCTAGAAATCTTTGTGAGGACTTGTTAATCATTGTAGTATGTTGTGAAAACATTAATTTGGTGACAGAGTGTTTGAGTAGATTATTAGAGGCAAAGACAATTGGTGATAAAATACAACCCAAAACATTTCTCACAACAATAGAACACGATAAGTAAGCAATAATTGTAAGTTCTTCTAAGCATTTGTCTGAAAACATGAACATAAAAATGACTCCCCAGGAATTAACATAGAAACTAGCCTGTCTCCATAACTTTTGCCAGTGAAACAATTCATCTAGCAACTATATAAAACCTAACAATGGTTTGAACTTGACACAACTACAAATATAAGAGCATGATTTTCTGGTGTGAAACGTAACTGTTGCCCTCTATAGTAACATATGTGCTCATGTGATTAGTTTCATATCCATGGGGGATATTATCTATGATGTGAACATACAGTACATGCTCCCAATTATCTAGTACACACCTCGTACTCTTAGCTCAGAAGAACCCATAGAAGTCCCCAGGAGATTTGTTGCTGTACAAGTATACATCCCAGAATTAGCTGATGTTACCATAGTAATGGTCAGTGTGCTGGTCCCAGTACCAGGTGTTGCTATGGTAACACGGTCAACACCATCATTGAGCATGACTCCATTTAATGCCCATGTTATTGTGGGGGCGGGTAGTCCTCCATACATACACTGGATCATGTGATCCACACCTTGTGATACTGTCATTGTAGTTGGTGTTGTTGATGTGGTAGGAGAGTCTGTACACAAAGTAGAAACATACTACACACATACATATTTATTAGAGTCCAAAATGACATCACAAATGTAAAATGGTTATCAACATGTAGGTATCATTCGAGTACAAATATTATTCAAGTACAAGCACTGAACAATAAAAGATTTCTCCACAAGCATCTGTACTAGAATATATTAAGGTGCCATGTATATACACACAAAGGTACTAAATAAAAGGAACAGTAAAGGTACTAAGGTAGTTAGTGACATGCACACAGGAACTAAGATACTTAGAAAAGGAACCGGTGTCTACCTGGCTGTCCTGTACCACATTAACACTGCTAGCATGTTTGTGTTCACCAAAGCCCTTTCCCTTAATAATAGATCTGGGTACACTGGCCAGATACATAACATTTGCCTGGTGTCCTGATTGACAGCTTTTACTTGATTTAAAAGCAAGGTCCTAAAGGTACACTAGTTTGAAGTGACAAACATGACAACACATCACTAGGAAACCTTACTAAAGAGGTAGCATGATAAGATATCACTAGTTGGTTGATGGTTACATCATTCACTGAATGGAATCAGACAGTGACAACTATGTAGGGTTTGCCATGTATTGTGCTGAGGTGGCTCAAAGAGGGTTCTGGGACACACATGGATACACTACCAATTCACACATTAGAATACTTAGTATTGATACTGAGGTGTTGGGGGTTGAATAGGCTTTCTAATGATACAAGACAAGAACTCTTAAGAAGTGGACATTGTTACACAAAAGTAACTGTGGAATCCAGAGGACAAACTACACCACAATGTAATATAGAGGGAACCATTACACAAAATACAGCAGGGTATTTAAAGACCTCATTAATAAGACCACCTCATTACAATGACCACACTTTTGGTATACCTAATAACAAAACATCACTGTACCATTATACCGAAGTGTATCATGGTTACTAATCACTCAACACCAAATATACACAATACTAGCCATACAACAGCCAGTCCTACAGCTAGCTATCCCATATACTCCAAGTTTAGAGTATACTAACCATAACAGTATACAGTATATTGTACTCCCACAATAAAGTGGATCACTCCTTATAATGACAATGATATGATTGTCAGTTTGTGGGTTCACATTAATATGTGAAAATGGTGGGAAAGTGTTTGCTGGTGCTTCACTGGTTGATGTTCACTGGAGTATAGTATAATTTGTTTTCCTCCTATTACAACCAACAACACTACATAATATTATGGTAATGCTACCCTGAGATCAGGTTCATTGATACACACTAAACCAGTTACCACATAGCAGCCAGTTATTTTTCACGTTCTCTCAGGTGGCTTTTATCATAGTAATCTTGCAATCAAGCCACTTTGTACCATTAAAATTGGCAACATTTTTTTATCCCATAAAGTATCTCAACTATTGAACCATTCTTTAGGAATTTCAGTAACTGTTGTAACACCTTAAACATCTAGTCATTCACTTGTTTACCTATCCAACACATCACATACTTCTGTATGTCAAATAGCCACACATCAGATCCAGCATTAATTGTAAATATAAGCTACTTGCATGTGGACAATTTAAGACCTGACCCAGTTTAGTATACAACAAAAAGATTTTCGTTTTTGCAATGTAGAGCCAGCCACCTGTTGGGGCCTTTCTCATTATAATAAGTCCAAAGAGGCTTCACTGTGCTACTTTCACACATGTATCACAAGATCAACAACATGTTTGAATTGATAAACATTTCTTTTCTAACAAATTGTCACTGGAACTAACCCATTATTGATACCTGACATACACACAGACCAACAGTCTAGTAACACATAAACAAGTGATTAGATCAACACACTCTGGTAACAACAAAACAAGGTGTAGACACATGTCACAAGTTAGTCCCCAAGGCAATTAGTAACACAACAACAACATTATCAACAAGACACAACTACACTCCAGTAGCTAATACACAAACCTAAGAGAAGCCACAATGTGTTAAAGGACTGGTTTACTGGGCTTTGTGTCTTGTGTGAGTTATCTGGAGATGGATGATTGGTACAAGGCTTTAGCCTAAACAACACACAGAGCCATGATGTTGATGAAGTAGCAACATCTTCACAATCACACCTTATCAACAATTTGAGTGATCAAAAATTTGAGCCTTTCTCAATAATTGTTGCCACACCTTTAAGATTACAGGCTGCTGCTGCTGCCACTACTGATGATACAAGTAATAGTTGTAACATGGACATGAGGGCATACATATCATCAGGCAAAGCCTGAATACCCTGTGTTAAGCTAATATGTAACACCTATCAGGCTGATAGCCTGTACAGAGCAATCGATCACCCAAGCCAATACGACTACAGCCACTGGATGTATTATTTATGCATACCTAAAATTTTTGATTATGGATCAGCAGCTAGTACGTCCTGGTTATGTTTGTTTATGATGAATGGACATGTCCTAGAGATATCACGAAGAATTTCGGTTATGCAAGTTTAATGTTATAATCAGTGCCATTGAATCGTTTATGGAAAAAGTACAGAGTTCACTAAAGGCCTGGATAGGCTTGCTTGTAGAGTGGTTACTCCATGCAGAGTGGTAGCTTCGTGATGGGAGTGTGTCCATATCCGAAAACGTGTGGAAACGATTGGTGAATAAGGTATAGCACTAGTTCTCATCTTAGCCCAACATTTTCAACTCGTAGGATGGCAAGGATAACAAAACACTCACCGTCTGAGTGATTTTCATGGTGAAATCCAAGTCGTGCATCCTAATCACATGAGTATTAATCAATCCCCACAATCGATTTCGGCATATAATACTGCTCAGTTGTAGCACAGGCTACATTTCATATGTAGCCCGGCTAGCTGGACTACATACGAAAAATAGCCCAGGCAGCTCCTGATCTGAGGCGTGAAAAGTTACATTGTATGTATATTAAACTTAGAATGGAACTTCACTCTTGGAATGTTCAAAAAAGGACACCATGATAAGGAGAGCATTGGCCAATTTTCTTCCACTCGACATAACATGGGTGTGCTACTTTCTACAAAGATTTCTAGGGAGCTAGTCAACCCACTCAAGGGCATGAAGGAGAACAAACAATGCTTTAGGCTAGCAACAACAAACTACTAGTAACTAAACCAGCTACTGGTAACCTGTGGCCACATGTTGTCTTTCTTTACATACTTGTTTGTTATTAGCTAACTACACAACATCACAAAACAATCAATGACAAATGTACTACATGGTTAAACCACTCCTAATTAATGATTAAAGAAATCCTCCTGACATTTTGGTCCCACAGTCTGGCTACATACAGGCCTAATAGTTTAGTCCCAAAATGTATGCTATAGAAAACCACATGAAGTATTCATTTCTATACTCAACCACAACACATTTAGCTGGCTAATAGACAATCATGAGCAGTGAAGACATCTCGGGTTTCCTATACAGGCCCAGTCAGACAGATACTGACTCCTCCAGGTGAATATTAGTGGACTTCAACTTCATGGAAGCAAACTGTCAACTGCTTTACATTACATATACCAACAGAAGCCATGGTGTACACACTGGTGTTATTGATCAAGAACATTGTTGGATGTACACAGATACCAGCAGTAGTATGTTGTAGTGATGTGACAATGTGTGCGTGGTGTATGTGTTTGAATGAGGCTGGTATCCTTACAATGAAATCACCCCAAAATGTCTCAGAACTCTGTAGGTTCATGGGGTTGGCCAACTAACTGGGGAAATTTTCATGCCATCTAGCAGACATTACCCACCCACTCCGGGGACTACTTAGTTCCAACGAGCTTAGCTATGGGGGGCTTGATCAGTACATGTGCTGTGTTAGTGCATGTACACCCTTCCTTCCCTGGTGTTAACTGGAAAAGCAAACGCTAACTCTCCATGTCTGTGAAGGTACACAGTTTAAGTGCCCACACCTTTACCTGTCCCACACCATTACCTGTGTGACATGGTATATAGCCCTCTAGCAGGATACTAGTTCTGCCCCCGGAGAATTTGCCTTAGTCCCTGAGTACCACACAGGTGTCCCAGTGTTAGTTTACTGGGTAGGAGTGACCATGTTAGCACAGTAGCCTAAGGCTTCGCTTGTGTGTGTGTGTGTGTGTGTGTGTGTGTGTGTGTGTGTGTGTGTGTGTGTGTGTGTGTGTGTGTGTGTGTGTGTGTGTGTGTGTGTGTGTGTGTGTGTGTGTGTGTGTGTGTGTGTGTGTGTGTGTGTGTGTGTGTGTGTGTGTGAGGTGAAGTGTGTAGCTTATGCACACGTGTGTGTGTGTGTAGTGTGTGGTGTACAGACGTTTTCAGGTCCGTTGTCAGCAAACAGCAACTAATACCCATAAATTTGTTTACAAATTACTGCAGGAATTCATTGCACATGCACGGACAACCAACCTGAAAACCTCTGTACATGTCTCAGTCTCACACATCAATGATAGTCTATTCAGGGCGCCCACGTACTACCAGAACATGTTCCCATTTGAATGGTACCCTCAATATGCACACATTAAGGTTACATCTTGTTACAATATCTATTCTCAATAAAGTGTTTATAGCAGTATCATGTCTTCACTGAAGCACCAGTGCTACATACACCATACAACTAGAACTTTTAAGGATTCATCCTCTGCTTTGATGAATAAAAAATCACACAGGTCCTTGTGGAGCTATTAAAAATTTCTTCTGTAAAAGTTTCAAAGTTTCCTGTTTTGTACTGTACACAACTCGGCAGCAGTGTATGGACAACAATTAGAATGTTGTGGGCAAACACATTCTCTATATAACAGAGACTTTGGGACCACTTACTTTGGTATATACAATTTCATAGCTGTTGTCCTTTCTCAGAGTAACATGGTACTGACACATTGGCCCACTGGAATAAGTACACAGCAGTGAACTCTGCCAAACTCTTTGCACATAAAACAACCACTACAAAAATTCACATGTGTGACTTCATGACAACAGGCCAATGTGTCATGTCTTCACTCATCGTGTTTTAAAGAGAAGAAACTGGCTGTGCTCTAAGCTTACATGTTCGCACAACACACATACTAACAAGTATATCACTTACACTGAACTGTAATGGTGACATCAATACACAATCTGCGAAAATCGACATCAGTCACATAACAACATTCATACACTCCGGCATCACTACGGTTAATGGGGCTCAATGTAAGTGTTAAATCACTCGAAGCATCCACGCCATTTCTCCTCCAAAGCACTCCAGCCGGTGGTGGAGAAGCTTCACTTCTACACATCAACACTGCACTATCACTCTCATTGTAAACAGTAGGGCTATCAGTGAATGGGTCAGGGCTTCCTGAAATGGTAGCAAAAAAAATTAGTTCACTAAACAACAAAACATGCACACTTTTACTCACTGATTATTTCGACTGTAACTAAGAAAGAACCAGCGAAGTCACTACCCATCCTACACCGATACATACCCCCATCATCCTCAGATACATCCCGTAACAGCAGTGATTGGTTAGAGAGAATGTTCACACTGATAATGGCGTTATCTTTAGTCCACGTGTCAGCATTTTGTACAGGACAATTTATACAAAGATCACTTCCAGCCTCGACACGTAAGGTACTGTCATGTGGCGGGGACTGGCATTGTTGAGAGTAACCTTCTCGGAGAGACAATGGCAGATAACAAGACAGTTACACATGGCGCACACTCGCTGATAACACTTGTTTCACTACAGAACGATACACTAACCTGATGTTAGGAAGGAGATAAACGCGACACACAGTAAACCACTAGTAGACATGCCCTCTGCTTTTCTAATTTGAATCCGCAATAATCTAATATGTAACACGGATACTAGTAATTTCTGATACTGGTAACAACACAAAACGAACGCGCACGCGACTGGCAATTGTGGTAATGATGGTATGTAAACCACATACCACATGCAGCTGTAACGTCTATTCCACTAAAACTAATGTCAAAATAGCTACATTGTAATGAACAATGAGCCACATTCTTCAGAATTGACACATATCTACTCCTATGGGCCAGCTTACTTAAATTATGGAATGAATTTGCTGAGTCAACCATTAGCTATAAACAATTTAATTGTAAGTCCCTTATGAGATAATAATTGAGTATTCCACTAATTAGCTAACCACTGAACAAATTTTTCAAGTTGCTGTACTCAGAACTGATAATTTGTGATTAATTATACCAACACTTTATAATACATGTAGGCATTCCAGCCCGATTTTTAAATTTGGACTTTTATATGCTCAGAAGATAGAGTATTGATTGCCGATCTCAGAAATATATCGTTTGTTGGGCTACTTTGGCATGCACAGTCAGTGTTTAAAAACTGAAAAAAAAGGTACATTTTTTCTCCAGGGCTCCCCATACATTTTAAAGGGAAAAATGGCACAATTGAATCAGGAAGCCATATGCATCTAGCAATCTGGACTATCTTGAAACTGCAGTTGCTTCTAGCTGCAAGTTTATACATGTAATGAGAGTAACTTCAGATCTTATTGGATCTCAGCAGTCTTTGTATGCTTTGTGGTGAGCAAATATGTTTCACCTACTGCACACTTCTCAATACAATGGTGTATACCCATAGGCAAGTGGCTATCTCAAGTAAGTAAAGACATCAAGTTAACAACTTATAAAGGTAAACAACTAAAGTGGAGGTGCCACAATGATGCAACAATACCTAAGGTGGAGTTGTGGTTTCAATTACGGCATTGTTATTCCGACTTTGAAGTGGTTTATACTTTTGAGCTGATGACACGGCCATCAGAAAATTGCTCTGGAGCTGAAAATCGCTAACCCAAGCGAAGTAACTACGCACTTTAAAGTAAGCACCAGTAACTATCTTCCATCTGGCAGTACATTTTTAAACGTTTTGAAGTATTCTACATACATTACAAGGCTTGAAAAACAACACAAAACTTATTTATATATAACACGCATGATAAAACTAAGATTTTCATGATGATCAGCGTGTGGACAAACCCCATAGTGATTTTCATCCTCATTGGATCTCGGACAATGGAGCAATCCCAAGTTAAAAGCGAGTTGTTATTTTGTGCCTGGGTTCTATTGGAGAATATACGGAGAATTTTTTATTAAAAAATCTCAGATACTGGAATGCCTAATATAGTAATGGGTTTCTTGATGATACACTGACTGATAACACCACTATCATTGTAGCTATACAGTAAAATCCAGTACCTTTTCAACGGTACTGAGGAGGTAGCATAATTACCACAACATTGAATGGCTCACTATAAATGTGTTATGGTATATTTGCTTAAACGCTGTGGCATTTATTAATTAATTATTTGGATTTGACCACCATTCAATGCTCACAAGCAATGTTAAAGCCCTTAGTTTCAAAACTCATGGTGGCACTACCACTGCGGTATTTAACCAAGTATGTTATAAATGACATTTTTGCTGAAAATAATGAGCAGCCAGCTTATCTCAACATGATGTGTATGAAACCTGAGGTGCACGGCATCTAATCAGTAGCTAATCTGACCTGCACAGATCTGAAAGTTACCATAATTAATCTGAGCTATGTACCTATACATTCTAGAAAAATTTGTAATCTAAATTTTGTAGCAGTACAAATATCATAGCCATTATACTTGTTTAAGATAGTCAGTCAGTCAGTCAGTTAGTCAGTCAGTTATTCAGATAGTATAAAATTCCACTGAATAAAATTCTGTAGCAAAACCAATTGAAAGTGCTTGCAGCTCAAATTAAAGGCTCAGTATGGCTATACAGTATTCCATGACTTTTGATAAACTTTCTCTTAAAGGTTCATAGCCATCATTGCTTGGCAGAATTCTAACTGCACATAATGACAATCAGTGAAGAAAATGGATTGGTCATATGATTACATTGATACATGACCAACCTCATGCACATGCACGCATATCATAGCTAGTAACCTTGGTATTAATACAAGACAGCCACGACATGAGAGAATTACAGCTCCTCTGGTGTACACTACATATGTACTATTGCTATTGCCAATGCTCATGATATGATAACAGGAGATATAACTCTAAAGCATGCAGTTACTTGGTGTATGGTTACATCTGAAACACACAATGTACAAACATTACACAAGTACAAGCGCATGTAATCTTCTACCATAGCTAAAGGGTGAAGGTTTGTGAGACACTAGCTAGGACACATGTGATCGCTTGACACACATACAGTTACTAATCTATTATCCCCACAAAAGCCACTATATGAGGCAAGTGCCTATAGCTAACTCCAAAGAGCCACATGCATAATCCTTACCCTGACTGCCTACATTCATCCTAGACTAGCATGACAACCGTCAGTTTTCTGATTTCAATAATTATATATATAATAAAATACTTACTAGAATGTAGTAGAAGATGGAGACAAGATTACATCACGACATATGACTACTACTATACTACCACAACAAACTCTACAAAGTTGACCCTTAACACACACCAGTACCACTATAATTATACCGATACCACTATAATTATACCGATACCACTATAATTATACCAATACATCCATATGGCATAACCAAACTTATCAGATATCAGTTGTCCCAACATAAAGTATTTGTTCAATATCCATGATGATCTGTACAGTTGGAGAGCCATATAAACTGCGAGCTATTGAAAGTTATACAATTGTACACTTGTTTCTCATAGCAACATATTGTTGGTTGGTATAGTATTTAGGATAATTGTCAATTCTAAAATGTAACCATGACACTCCAGCCCCACTGGTACTAACCCAGATAGCATTAGTAGACTTAGTGCTATGTTGTTGTTCAATCCTGGAGATTAATGCCTTGCCAACTGCTTCTAACACTCTATCTCTGCTGTCTTCATTGTTCCTTGTCTCACGTAGCCAGCTAGCTAAACTGGCATAGTTCTGTTCACCCTTAGGAGTAGGAGCAATCAAGATGGCGTCTCTTCCTAGATTGGGGAATGTAGCAACATCCGATGAACCTGCTGCTTGAAAGTGTTCAGAGAATGCGGTGAAGTCCGGAGCTGTTCCCTCTAATATACGAGCTTGGGTTACACAGAATCTCAGCGAGCAACACGACGCTGCAGCTCGCCGTACAAAAATCGGAGTACATTCCCAGAATATACCGGAGGTGTGGCTTATCTCGTCTGCGCACTGCAACAAGATGCGCGCCAGTTCTAGTCTAAATGTCCTGTCGTTTGCTAGCAAATCCATAAAATTCCCTTTCACTTCAAACTCGTAACCCATACAATCTGTAGTTGTCACTGGAATGATTTCCCAACTTGACGAAAAAACTGAATTCGACATTTTTTGCTTTGTGCTTTCCACTGGACTCGTTTCCACCTGATCGTGAGTTACTATTCGATACACAATATACACACTAACAGTAAACAGTAGTAAGGATGTTGCGGAACAGAACAGGAACTGTCTCATTTGCGCGCTCCTATGTGTGCAGCGACTGAATGCCCCAACTTATTAGCATATACTATGCATAGTGACTCACGTGACATTCCTAAGTGGATTCTCCTTCACTCTATTTCAGAAAGGCTTCTGCACCTGTAAATGGCTGTAAAAGATATTCTAATCGAGCAGACACCACTACTGGGGGTGGTGGCACAATTCCGGGGAGTGGTCCAGCCGAGTCCAGCACTTTACAACTCGCTTTAGCTATACAAGCCGGCCGGGCTATACATGCAGTATCAGTATAGAGGTATAGATGCAGTATAGAGGTACGCCCTTTTTTTGAGCAAGCTCCACTTAGTTAATTTTAAAGAACAACAAAATCTTATATCCTTTCAGTCTACCAAGAGTCCACTACTATTTATGAACTCTTGTTTCCTTATATTGCACTAAAAGTACATATAGACTAGGTGCATATACCCCATGCAATGAAGCCATGCATACTTATGATGGTTTTTGCCCAGACAATAACTAGCTACCACAGTACAGTCCAGTAAAAGTGTACAATCACAAACTTTGACTAAAAAGAAGTGTTTATATCATAAACATGCCAGTTATATCTGTAGTCATAGAAGCTTCACCTCAGACTCTTGTAAGATTTAAATTCGTTGGCCTGTTGTGATAGAACAATAGCTATAGCTACTATATGACAGCACAATAGCTACCACTGCTAAAGAATCACTTTAATTGAAGTAAAGTTAGCAATGCTTATGCTAGATCCAGGGGCATGTTTCCTAGAGTTCCAGAAACCCCTCTGAAAGTTTAACTTGTGGGTTTGCAGCAGGACCTTAGTTTGGCAGCACAAATGTACAGAGTAAATGGAACAGGGTAAGTATGTATAGTATAGCTACAGTGCATTAGGAAACTTACATTGAATCCTCAAAAGTACATAATATTATAGGAGAACAAGGCCAAGGGACTTTATAAAAGCTGGATCGAGATACTCTAATAGAGCAGTCAGATGTATGCTAGTAGAGCAGTCTAACTATTTACAGTGGAACCTCCCTTATCTGGACCTCTATTATCCGGGCACCTCCATTGTCTGGACAGCCCAAATTGGTCATGTGGCTTGTAGTTTATTGACCATAATGAAGTTTGGTTTAGATGAAAGCACAAGGAGGGAGCGTAAAGGTTGCTGTTTACCTGTTTGGTGGCTTGTTTATTCTACTACTAACAACTACCACTTGTTTGCTAGGTGATAATGCATTTTTACAGCCCAGGAGAGTGACCATGAATGCTCTGTAGTGACTTCCCCCTCTGCCCACTAAACTGCATAGCACTAACTGATAGCAATAGCAACATTACTTGTATTTATGTTAGTCACTTTAGCATAATAGCATGTTATTCTTAGTTACGGATATTTCTGAGATACGGACAGTAGTATGTACCAGACTGCCCAGACAAGAGAGGTTCCACTGTAAACAGAACATTCATTAAGAGATTATTAAAAAAATGTCTAAATCTTAATTGATATGTACATTGTATAACATTTGGGTTACTACAATATCTGACCAGCCATAAACCATAACTGACATTTGTGGCTTATAGGGAACGAAGCATGTATTGAAATATCTTATACCGGTACTACACTGTATATACCCACTAGTAAATTTTAAAGTTCAAAATCTCTCAGCAGCTGGGAGCTGTGTCTCCAGACCCCTGCACTTATAACTTACTACCAAATATGAAAACCACCTTGGATATGATCCTGAGATCTGTAAATTCAGTCAAATTATTACCAAATTTAATCACTGAAAGCTAAAAGTTTCCTGTGGGGCGCGCCCCAGACCTCTCTAGATATGTGCTCCACAACCCAGCCTATTGCATCAAACAATTGTCACATTTCTCAGCCCTAATGCTCTGTTAGCACCCCCTAGATCCACCCCTGTTATAACTAGCTATTGGATTTAGTTTTATTGTAGGTTTCTGTAGCTTTTTGTTTAATATGAAAATTTTACTTGATTAATTTCATGTACTTATTGAAATTTCAGCATAGCTACATAGTTGAAAATTCAGTTGCAATCAGTTTTAGCTAGTTGCATGAGTCTTAAAAAGTAAGTTGCATGCCCAAATGACTGAAATTATACTGTACACCTTTGCAGTTTGGGCCAGTATGTTGGTTGGATTGTCTGCTTTCATTACACTGCATGGGTGACATGTGGTAGTTATAGTACACAACGTTCAGATACATGCATGTAGCTACATGCGTATATACCAGTATGCATGTGTATAGCTAGTGTCTCATAATAATACTATATGTGTGGTATGCAAACAGAGAATAATAACCCACAAAGACACTATATTTACACTGTGTCTATATAGGTTTTGCATTTTAACTTCACTGAATATAATATAATTCTAGTCTATTTTATTGAAATTATACACTGACTTTTTTGTGGGGTTAAGACCATGAGATTTGAAATTAATGATGCAACTTCCATGTAGCTAAAGCTAAAACAGAAACTTAATTGTATAATGTAATTTAACAGTCACTGACTACTAGAGGCTAAAATTAAAAAAGTTTAATCGTAAGACTAACATAAGACAATAATTGATGATATTTGTTTTAATGCATTTGCAAGCCTTTATGGTAGCTATAAGCTGTTGCTATAGTTAGCTAGCTATACTGATGTGTCACAGTTTCACTGCCCACATTTCATAAGCACCCAGCTATGGGAAATCTATATAGATGTACACATCTACATAAATATGTTTCACTATCATGATGGTTTACATCACATAGCATCTCCTTCCTGGGGATACAACTATAAGTCAATTGTAAAAGGTCCACTATAATTGTATCTGGTATAAGGTTATAGTTACTTGGCCTGAACAGTCTGCTCCACAGCAGTAGCAATGGCCTAATCAAGCAACTCTGAATCAGTTAGCCCTCACTTCCCCTTCACAACAACCGCTTGGGATATAGAATTCAACCATGTATATGTCATTGAACTGTCCGCAACAAATTCATGAAGATCTGTGTCTTCATGCAGGATCAAAGGACCAGAGCTAATGTTCAAGGGGAACTGCATAGTGCAAAATGTTGTAGTGATCATACAATGTATAGTAGTAGCCATTCATTAACTACTCCACACCTGCATGTTGAAATAATGATATCATTCAATCATCAAACTGTGTCTCTAGTGGCTACCAGTGTTCCCACTCCTCCCTGACTGCCCTGTATCCACTCTACACCCATTGTCCCATTTCCAGCTTGACTTTTAATAGCTTAATGCTTTAGTCCATTGTTGTGTAAAAATGTCATCAGAAGCTGCCATATGTAAAAGTATGCCATGAAAAGGTGGCACTGTGCAGAAAAAAGTCGTCTTGGGCAGGAATTGAACCCTATAAAGCTGAAAAACTATATGTCCATCTGCATTCTTTACTCATGACACTGCTAACTCAACAAGTATCATTATCTGGAAACTCCAAGTTTGTTGTTACAGATCGCTGCATGCTTCCATTATTTCTCTATAAAGGGTTATAGGCATTGGTGTAGAGGAAAACGTGAACTACATTGCTGTAAAAACCACAAACAGCCCAAGCATTAGCGCAAAGAACTGTTAACTCAAAGGTCAATATATATGATATATAGATATATACACTTGAACTCATATCATAACTTACATGGTATTAGATGTACAGGATGAGTACAACATTAGCTCTACCCACTGACTATTCCACTATAAAGATATACATGTAGTATAGCTACTGTCACCATTATTATCACCCCGTATGTTCATTACATTATATGGCTGTAAAACAATCATGCCACTAAAAAGGCAAAACACAGATATATATACTGGTTAAACATACAACCACACACTGGCAATAGTATTGTTAGTGTATTAATCGAGCTTGTCCCATTTCCACTGTAGTCAGACAGGATGAGTCAGCATTCCTTCCTTCAGTAAATCCTCCAATTACTATAATAGCATTATCGCTGACTGTTGCTATAGCTACATGAGATTTAGCAAAAGGTAAGCCATCAATATTTCTCCATGACTTGATCCGGTCATCATACATCTTAATATCAGATGTTGTTGAAGTACGGCTTTGATCTTCACCACCAACTACCATTGGTGGGGATGAGTTGAGTACTAGTGCTGTGTGCCAATGGGTGGATGCAGTCATTGTAATCCATTTGGTGGGTACCTCTCTGGTTTGTTGTTGATCACATGATTTTGTGATATCATCAACTAGTATCTTGTAGGCATGTTTGTCACACTTCATGTCATCATCATTAAACCCACAATGACTAAGTGATCATCAGCAATGATTGGTGTAAAGCCGTACATCGGCACAGGAAGATAAATAGATACCTTCTTCCAGTGAGAGTTCTCTACCCAGTTGAGGACCTCAATGTCATCATGCATCATGTCATCAGATCCTCCCCCAGCAACAATAACATGCTCCAGGTGAGTAACCACCCCTGGTTTGCTCCTAACTGAGAGAAGGTTGGGATAATAAGATGTCCAAGATTGAGTAGTTTTATCAAATGTGGAAACTTTATTAGTTCTTTTCTTAGTAGCAGACAGACGTCCTCCAATAATAGCCAATTTGCCACCAATGATGTGAGGAACACCATAATAGTGACCTGAGGTAGGTAACTGACCTCAGTAGTCAGGGTTGACATCATAGACATATATTTGATGATACACATCATTAATTGGGCTATCACCACCAGCAACATAGACCTTCTTGTCTTGTACTGTGACATATGCACCATACAATGGAACAGGAAGATCAGCCAGCTAAGTCCATTTTATACGGTAGCTGAGTGCTGACATTAATGGAGGTTCCTCCTACAATAAAGCAATAAATTAAGTAGCTATATAGTAATCATATTATCAATATTTTCATATAATCATTGCAGCAATACTGCATGATAAATAGAAATCAAAATAATATTGTATACGTAGAGTCTGGTTGTTAGGTGCATCCACTTTAAACTTTGCAAAATAATTTGTAAGCACATGTGCCTAATAAAAAACCGGCCTTATCAGGTAGTATTTATGGATTCACTTTCTTGGGGTGGTATGATTCCATTCACCACATTTGGAGTCCAGATTCTCTGTACAAATCCTTCATGTGGAACATGAGTTTCATACTGCAGAAACATGGCAAGCATATATAGCTTATTATTATAATTGGTACCATGTGAAATTTGTGCCTTGCCTCATTGACCAATCCCTAACAATTTCTCTCTTGTATAGCTGCACCTCACGTTGGTGCTTCTTGTTCATCCACATGTGCCATCAACCATGAATAATTATAAGTACAAGAAACGAGTATACAGTGAAACCTCATTAATAGGGCCACCTCTGGGACCAAAAAATAGCCTGAATAAAGAGGTGGCCTTATTATTTATTATTATTATTATTATTACTAGGACCGCATCACATACAACCAAGTACATACACCAACGTGACAGCCCCCCAGTGAGGCTATTAGGTGGTGAATGCATTATCCCCAAATCAACTCAATATGTCACAGTAGTGACAGATATAACACAATAGTGGCATCGTAACTAAAGGCCACCAGTAGCTAAGTGCCAGTACATCATTGGTGTGGTATAAATGGCGCAGTGATGTGTACAAAGTATATGTATACAAAACATACAGGAGAGAACTATACATTATTGCAGTATTGTATGCAGCAATACAATATAGGCAACATGACCATGCAGATAAAAATTATTAGCCAATATACAGCAATGCATATCAACATCAACTAGAGCTAAGTAACTTGAAGGTTCATCAGTGATGTAGCAATGGCACAGTGATGGGTGACACACTATAGTTATGCATACACAACTTTCAGGAGATAGCTACACAATGCTGTAGGCGTATGCAAGCCAGATGAACCAGATAAAGGAAGACAGCCAAGCCACTAGAGCCTAGTAGCTACGCCAGGTGAAGGCAAAAAAGATTAAGCACGTATTGAATTGCCTGACACCAACACAAAGAAAGTTCGCCATGCCAGCTACACAAGACAAAATTGTTTACTTGTATTTTAACTGTAAGCTTATTGTAAAGAGCGTGGCATATGTCAGTTTAATGTTTTCTTGTATTGTTTATTTACGTGAATGAATCTACTGGCAGCTGGCATGGAGACTTGAGATGTAACAAACATAAAAACTTACTTGTAATCTTCTTGTTTACACAAGTGGCTTCTGGCTCTCCTGCACGGGCATCACTAATCTTCTTCGCTAATCTTCTTCGCGCAATATGTAAGTAATTAAGCAAGGGTGTGGTACTGGGCGTTATATAGAATTACACGTATGGTCAAGTCATCAGCACAAACAGGAGCGACGATTATACGTTTGTGCCTTCATTCACAGGCGAATATATCCCCGGTTAGTTCATGTCTCTAGGCCTCGTAGTTTTCTCAAACATTAATTATTAATTATTTAATTATTTATTTATTTATTTATTTATGACGTAATTTTAACCGCGTTTCGTATTATTCTTAGTACTTGGTTGTATAATTAGCACTTTACATTAATGAGGTTATGAAGTACATCTTAGCTGTGTTTGGGACCTACTAAAGGCAGCAGCAAAGGGTTCCATGCAATCCCTTTTTGGAAGGGCCTTAACATAATTATATAGCTTGATGACCTGCTGCCAAGTTTTCTCAAATTCAGTACACCATATAATGTATATGCACAGTAATAAAGGTAAATTCTTCATTTGTAGTAAGTGCATCTAAAATAATTATTGATTTATGTTTATTTCTAAACGCTCATTTGAATTAGACCCTCTAAGTAGAGAAAAGAGAAAAAGTTACAGCAAATCTAATGAGTATGTAATTATTAAACTGTTAAAATAGTTGCCAGACAAGTTAATCAAGGACATAGCTACGTGTCATGCAGGAGTGTTGATTTTTGTGATTCGGTGAGCTTCAGTGGAGATCCTATGGTTGTCACCTTTCTATTATCACTATACATGGCATATGAACGATAAACATTAACAACCTAAAAGATCAGGGTGGATATCTCCCAAGAAAAATGTTAACTTCAAAGGCTGAATATTAGCATATTTTTATGGGTTTAGGATTGTTCTCAAAACAAGGAATACTATTTAAAAGAGATTAAACTATCTGAAGGTATCTCTGCTTGTTGTGCATGCTATTTTGAATGCAGAATTTTGAAATAATGTTTTCTGAAAGTTGAGTGTGCTGTAAGCTCTCAGATATTGAATAGCCATCACTATAATATATGTGGTACATGGCCATCACTATGTGGTACATGGCCACCACTATGTGGTACATGGCCACCACTATGTGGTACATGGCCACCACTATGTGGTACATGGCCACCACTATGTGGTACATGGCCATCACTATGTGGTACATGGCCACCACTATGTGGTACATGGCCACCACTATGTGGTACATGGCCACCACTATGTGGTACATGGCCACCACTATGTGGTACATGGCCACCACTATGTGGTACATGGCCATCACTATGTGGTACATGGCCATCACTATGTGGTACAAGGCCACCACTATGTATTTTTATCAATTTTACCATGAGGGAAGGCATACACAAAAGGCAAAGCCTGTACAAGGTGTCAGCCCAAAATATAACATTACAAAAACAACAACGAAACAAAGAAATTTACAAAACTACACTAAATACAAAATACACAGAAACAAACAAAAGCAACATCAATTAACACACACATAACAGTATAAAGAATGCCGGAAAGATTTGGGGTTGGAGTCATTGAGAATGTATAATGGTATGGAATTCCACAGAAAGACAGTATTGATAAAGAATAAATAACGACGAGAATTGATTGTTGACTGAGGTGGACACAATGATAAATGATGACTTCTGGTAGATAAAACTGTATAAATTTAAAGTGAAAATTGAAATTAATGGATGTACATTGATGGTAAATATCATGAAGAAAAGATATAGAAAGAAACTGACGTCTTGTTTGGAGGGTTGGAAGACTAAGCTGAGAGCAGCAATCACTTGATGGAATGGTCCAAGAGTTTGGTGGAGGACTCCAGCGACTGCCACAAATCCACCAAGCTGCCCTATTTTGCAGGGATTCAAGTAATTGGTACATCGCCATCACTATATGGTACATCGCCGTCACTATGTAGTACATCGCCGTCACTATGTAGTACATGGTCATCACTGCATGTGTGGTACATGGCCATCACAATGTGGTACATCACCATCACTATATAGTAATCGCCATCACTATTTAGTACATGGTCATCACTGCATGTGTGGTACATGGCCATCACAATGTGGTACATCACCATCACTATATACATATATGGCCATCACTATGTTAGGGTCCGCAAACCGAAAAATCGATATCTTCAAATCCGGTTTCAACTTACAAACTAGTGGTGTGCGATATCAAGGTTTTTATTTCGATATGATATCGATACGATATTGGGGTAAATATCGAAATTTCGATTCGATTTTCGATAATTTTGAATTGTGTGGGTGGTGTAATTGCGTGGGCGGCTGATATTTATACATATGCTTGAAATACAATTTACACACTAAAACTATTGCATAAAACTAATAATAAGCCTATAAAACTGGTAGACAAGCTTTTAAAGTGGCTAGATAGTACAGAACCAACCTTCATTTCTAGCGTGATTGCGCAATCACACACTAAATGCTGTAGATTTATCGAAAAATATTACCTTTTCGATAAATATCGAAATCTGCTAAAACAGTATGGAAAATCGATACGATAACGATATCAACAAAATTATCGCGAAATCGATTTTTTTCGATATATCGCACATCACTATTACAAACTATAACTTAGTCATGCAGTGTAGGGGTAGGTCTAATCAAGAAAACACTATACAGTGGCAGCAAATTTCGTCCATCTCTTCTAATGAAAATAACACGAAATAGCTACCTTGAACTCGATCGATTTTTCCACCGTCGTAATTTGCAATGTTATTCTTTTGGGCCAAAACTCTCTCTCAAGCTTTGAGAGGTTGTCCACTCTTAGGCCACTCCAAATAAATTCTCTGTTTCCCGTCCACCGCCCGCATCTAGTTAGCTACTGTTAGCTCTAAATATTCTATTATTCCGTATTCTTTCATTATTTTCCGGTTATTGTTACATACTGACAGGCTCACTTGAAACCATGTCAGCTCACGTGTCAGCAGTGCTATCAGGTCGGCGCAAACTTCACGTTTGTGCTATTTTTGCTGCGTAAAAAGGAAGGAATAAGCTTAAGCATGCTTTTATGTAGCTTTTTATGGTTGTGCTAGACAAATAATGGCTTAAAAAGCTGCTAATCTTATAATGAATAATGGAAATGGACCGCCCGCCCGCATGCAAATATGCTTGAGTCCAGGACGGGAAACAGAGAATTTATTTGGAGTGGCCTTACTATGGAGTATAGGTAGTGTAAAATAATTAATTAATATTTGGTGGTGCATGGCGTCGCGCACATCGCCGATCGGCTAAGAAAAAGACGTTACGTGATCTGGAGCACACTGAGCAGACTTGCAGGAAATACTGCAACATTTACTGCTGTGATCACCTCCAAGTCAAGTACCTGTGTGCAGAATATGGTGTGGATTGAAGTTTGCTGACCATCTGGCTGAGACCAGCCTGGCTCGATTTAGCGAAAAATTCCTCCACGATCCAACAAATACTGCAGTCTCGTGCAAATTAACGCTTTTAGGTGTGCTGGAGTATGGAAATGATTGCTCAGAGCAAGTATAAACTAACATCGATGGCTTGATTACTGATGGTAAATTTTACAGTTATATAGTAGCTGATAGCTAACGCAATTTATTGTGCAAAACTAAAACTCTTGTAATGAAAGTTTTATGGCACTCAGCATAATATTGCTGACTTGATATGATTATAAATCACTGTGAGTACAGTAAGAAGATCATTTCTGTAGCAAGGATGGAGTCCAGAGGTCTTGAGTGCAAGCCCAGATAGCTATGTACATGCAGGTCATGCAGCATAGTTATAATCATGCACACCTTTTTGATAGTTAAATCAGAGCTTATGATTATCATGATCATCTATTTTCATGTGATACTCAGATGCAGTAGCATGCAAGGTCAGATGGTATGCTCCCCAGACAAGTTTTTACATGCCTAGATATCACATCTGCATGAAAAACTATATTATACAAAGCCATGATATTTCCTGGTAGTTAATTTTGTACTAAAGTACCAACTTATTCAGTCTCAATCATGTATATAGTAGCTATTATCATATCCTGTGCAAGACATTAAAAACATAGTATTACTTCCATGACACAAAATCTCTAAAACTGAAGTTTAGTTATTTGTGATTTGGAAGAAATTTGATTTTAATTATTATAATGAGATGCCATTCAAATGATTTGCTGGAACTTGAAAATTGACATAGTTATAATGGATTAGATCAAACATTTAATAAGAGCAGTATAGTGACATGTCACTGAATTTAGAGTAATTATCACGATGACTTTGTTGTGTTAATATATTAAGACCTTTTTGGCACAAAATTCAAATAGTTCTATGGAATTGGAGCAAACCCTTGGTTTCTACTTTTGATAGCTACTATAATTATTGCTAATACTGCCCCCATGCATAAGTGGGCTCAGCATATACATACCAAATAGTAGTACATTGCATATCAAAATGAAAATCCAGATGCTATGTCTAGACTATACTTTAATCCTGATGAGTATGAGGAAGAAGATATTTTTCAGAAAAAGTCACAATGATTTTATTATATATAGCAAGCAATATGCCAGCATTAAATTATATAGGTCAATATATACCAATACAATATAGCTACTGTACCTATACTCCATAGTAAGAGTGGACAATCTCTCAAAGCTTGAGAGAGAGTTTTGGCCCAAAAGAATAACATTGGCCATCACTATGTGGTACATGGCCACCACTATGTGGTACATGGCCATCACTATGTGGTACACGGCCACCACTATGTGGTACATGGCCATCACTATGTGGTACATGACCACCACTATGTGGTACATGGCCATCACTACGTGGTACATGACCACCACTATGTGGTACATGGTCATCACTATGTGGTACATGACCACCACTATGTGGTACATGGCCATCACTATGTGGTACATGTCCACCACTATGTGGTACATGGCCACCACTATGTGGTACATGGCCATCACTATGTGGTACATGACCACCACTATGTGGTACATGGCCATCACTATGTGGTACATGTCCACCACTATGTGGTACATGGCCATCACTATGTGGTACATGTCCACCACTATGTGGTACATGGCCACCACTATGTGGTACATGGCCATCACTATGTGGTACATGACCACCACTATGTGGTACATGGCCATCACTATGTAGTAGATGGCCATCACTATGTAGGGATAGTCTTATGTGTGTACCCTATGAAATCTTTCAGTTGTACTTGCAAATATTTACCAGCCTGAGGGAAAATATTGTGTATTAGGCAGTCTGAGATTGAATCTGGAGACATTTTTGATACTTTTTAAAGATCAATATATGTGCAGTGTAGTTGTCACTCACAATTTTAGGGGGGGGGGGGAGTCTGAGATTTTACAGGGGGAATTTAACAGCCCTAGAATAAACACTGTAAAACTTTTCATCACATAGAATTGGGCTTTTAGTGGCAACATTTTGGCATGCACTCTTCAATGACAATACTGTAC
Organism: Dysidea avara; assembly: GCF_963678975.1. NCBI lineage: Eukaryota > Metazoa > Porifera > Demospongiae > Dictyoceratida > Dysideidae > Dysidea > Dysidea avara. The sequence continues at coordinate 64,624,965 of NC_089272.1, forward strand.
TAATCCTTTTTAGGGAATTTCCATATTGCACTGTTCTAGTGAAATCATGAAAGTTGCAGTAGCTTTCAGTCAAGATCAGACCTATAGACCAAGAGGACTGGTCTACAATTCCAAGAGACTGGTCAGTAGTTATCAGTCAATATCAGATCTATAGATCAAAAGGACTCTGCAATTCCAAGAGACTGGTCAATCTTTTGACTAATAGAACATCAATGAGATCATTTGTCAATACTCTAATAGAGCAGTCAGTGTATTTATAGACAATTATTTCATTAATCTTCCCAATAAATAGTAGTCATGAGTACATTCATCACCTAACTCATTATATTCACGTTCGCCTGAGCCCTCATTTCTTGTTAATAGCTCTTGTTACATGGGCCAGCTACCCAAACATTTAGTTACACTGTGAAGCCCTTCAAATGTCAGAACTTTGAACGCTTTGATACGGACAAGAACAAGTGAGTTTTAAAAAAATGCTTTGATACGGACAAGAACAAGTGAGTTTTAAAAAACGCTTTGATACGGGCAAGAACAAGAGAGTTATGAGGCTTTAAAAGCATCCCATACATTTAGTATGGACAATACAACATGAAAACATGTTTGCTCTACAACGGAAAACCATTGGGCTATATTTGGCAGGGGCTCAGGTGAATGTATACCAACTATAGTTGTATCTAACTTTAATTAGTTTTTCATGCAAAATTCTTCCTGTAACCATTGAAGAATTAGAATGTCTACTTTACTCTGTGAGCACATGACATATCTTTGCATGTATATGATTTTCATGGAGGGTTATCAAATTGGCAGGCGTAGGGTGAACTGTTTCATCTCCTAATCTTGCATGTTAATTGTTAATTGTACACAATCTTGTTTTCTGTATGACACCATGGTAATTTCATTCTATTTTTCACACACTACTCCCTGAATATATGAGCACAAACCACAAACCCTGCATGTTGGGACTAAAATGTGAGGCCAGTTCATGACGATTTTAATGTTACTGCTAACAAAATTATGTAGTCACCAAAATTCAATGGAGTCACCTGTATAAATCATGAATGCTGAAAATTCTGCAGTATAAACTCTAGAGTCACCACTGATTCAAATTGTTTTCTAAAGAAATCATTGTGTGTAATTTAAAATGACATGTTTTAACAAACACAAGTAGTAGTAGAAAGGAAGCTATACCTCAACACTTTAGTATTATGAAGTTCTAATTAGAGAAATAAACAATTCTAATCTATTTTTAGTAGTTACAAGCAGACCTAAATAATAATTACGCTCACAAAAACCTACCACTGTAATTTATACCACCACAGATATCAAAAGGTGATCTGCATAATCTCAAGAAGTAATTATTTCATTTCCACCCATTCCTTGCTCCTTATACCTACAGTAATTTTCCAATGCCTGCCCCACACAGTAGCCGAATAATTGAGCACAGTAAATAATTAGAGTTTAGCCAACTTCAGACACACTACATATTAATTGGTGAATTTCAATTCAGGGTCCATGCACCTCACCTATTTGGATTCCACTGAACTACATGTACTACTGATGGCTCCATGACAGGCTCAATCCTCCATGTGAGGGTGAAATATATACCTATAATCACACAGTCACACCAGCGTTGAAACCGGGTCGGGTCATCCGGGTCATCCGGGTCACATTTTCTCGGGGTCATCCGGGTCTGACCCGGTTTACAAATTATCCGGGTCTGACCCGGATTGGATCACGTGAGAAACTAAATTGATCGTTTAACGACGTGGAACCTATAAACGTTAGTCGCGTAGCTCTTTCGTGAGCCACGCCCACTTATCGCGTTACAAACATACGCTCAGCCACGCCCATTTATTAGTAAGTGCAGTCTGTAGCATGTAGCTGTGTCCGTTGCTGTCTACAAGCTTACGTGGAGCCACGCCCACTAATCGATTATTGTATGAGTTGTATATAGTCTAGGTCTAGTCTTGCAGCAGGATAAGTACTTTTGTGAGCCACACCCATTTTATTATATTGGGAAAATGCAATACTAAGTATGTACGAAGCCACACCCAATTGCTGTCTTTAAACTCACAGTAACTACGTGGAACCAAACCCACTGACTGATTTTAAATTATAAACTTACCGGCGTAGTTATTACATAACTACTAGTTTACTCAACACGAATCGAACGCTAAAACGTAGTCTCGCTCGCTCAAGAATACCCGAAACATAGCTCTTATCGCGCGCCTCGGCTTAATTTAATCCGGGTCACATCCGGGTCAAATCCGGGTCTGACCCGGATTACTATCCGGGTCAGTGGGTCATCCGGGTCAGTAGTAGTGACCCGGTTTCAACGCTGAGTCACACAATGAAACAAATGATTATATGAGACACCTGATAATATGGAACACCTGATTATATGAGACACCTGATAATATGGAACACCTGGTGATATGGGACACCTGATAATATGGGACACCTGATAATATGAAACACCTGATAATATGAAACACCTGATTATATGGGACACCTGGTAATATGGAACACCTGGTAATATGGGACACCTGATTATATGGGACACCTGATTATATGGGACACCTGGTAATATAGGACACCTGATTATATGGGACACCCAGGCATTAACCAGACCCAGGCCAGACTTGTATATATTCAGGAGTGTATCCAAGGCAGTTTCCACATTAACTATAATAGATGCTGGAGGCTCAGCCCCTGACAGAATTTAAAATGCTTTAGATTAATCATTTCATGAATAGTTACGTAAAAGCTATTTTCAGTTTATTAGCAATGCTTGGTGTCCTATTTTGCAAATTCTTCAATTGAATGAAAACTCTAAATTTCAAGAAGTTTTGCAGTTATGTTATTCCATTTTAATGTCATATTCCATTTTAATGTCATATTCCATTTTAATGTCATATTCCATTGTGAATGTTCTATTAGAGTAATTTTGACTGCTCTATATTAGTGAAATGTAGTTGAACTCTCTACAGAGTGACTTGATCGAGCTGATCTGTCTACAGGGTGATTTGTTTCCAGCTGATCACTCTACAGGGTAACCTGTTTCTAGCTGAACTCTACAGAGTGACTTGTTTATAGCTGATATCTCTATAGGGTGATTTGTTTCCAGCTGATCTCTGTACAGAGTGACTTGATCTCTCTAGGAGGTATGTATATACTGTAGGCCACATAGTGGCACATACTATATATATACAACATGCCAAGTTATTACAAGCCACATCTCCACTACATACAAGCAGCAATTGTTTCCCATGCTTGAGAAATGAAGATAGATATCCTAACAGTACCCATTTTTCTGCAGAGTAATAAAATTATGGTTTGTACATCAAGACAGCCTCTTTAAAATGGAAATCATAAAGATACTAAGGACTATGTTAGAGAAGCTATATAGTTATAAGTATTTTAAACAAGGCCGCAACTTCTAGTGCCTGCACAGTTTCTGCAAAGTCCTTCAGAACCACCTGGCCTCACACTACAACTTATAATCCCATGTCAGGAAATGACTTGGTGGAGAGAATCAAAAACTTTATTAAATTTGCAACACTCCTATGCACAAGTGACAGAAGAACTATCAACTACAACTGTTCACATAATTATTATGCAATCAGCAAAGGTTGATGTCATAAACAAGATATCCTTTTTGACCCATATAGAACTGCACTCATTCTTGAGCATTATATATTACTATGACCAATTTAATTAGCAACAAGGTGTGAAGTGTTAAATGATGTGTTACACAAAGATTCACAGTGCATGCATGGTGTTGGACCACACTCACAAACTATATAAGCTGTGAAGATTCTCACTATTAATTGTCACATTTAATCAAGGGAAGCAAAGCAGCTGCGTACACACACTGCTCACTCATTGTCAGGGCTCAAGATTCTGGACTCCCTAATGTTGAGGGGCTATAACAAGGATGCTTCCAGGATTGCCACGGAAGCCATTTTTTGTATGATGAAGTGTTGTCATGGAGACCTGGTGCTGGTTGGGAATGAGGCCAAGGGTTTCAGGAAACCCCATTTGAAGTTTAGATCAAAAGTTTCAGCACTTAACACACTATGTTTAGCAGCATATAAGTAAGTGAGTATCAGTACAATTAGTTAATTCACCTCCCATGCAGGGAAGGATCTACAGAAGGGAACTGATTCATCTTGGAAGTTTTGTTTTTAAAGATTGAGATACTGTAATGGAGCAGTCAACTATACTCTAATAAAACAGTCATATTAATATCCAGTTTAAGAGAAATTGGAAATGATGTAGAGTATCAAATTTCAGGACATTGGCTTTGAGCATTATAAATGTCAGTGATACAAAACTGGATATGAACTTGTACTACTAGTCTGTAGTTTTTGTCATGTATGGGAATAGATAGACCTCCTGTATTTATATCATACACTTGAGTGTACAAGACACCTTGACACATGCTAGTAGCTACCACGTAGCTGCAATATTTTGATTGTTTACAAGTCATTCCATTTTTTCAGTGGATTCACGTCTGTATGCATAATAGTAGGGTCTGTTATGACAAAATTTTGCCAAAATTGGGACACGGTGGATTAAAGCACCAAATTTGGTACAGTGATTCCTTAGGATGTATAAAATGATTTCAGAAGGGGTGCCACCATGAATTCACCCTGCACCCCTTTGTACAGACAGCTAATTTTGACAGTCTGTGAAATTAAAACTCATTACATTTACTGTTTTGAATGACTTGTTTTCCCAACCAGATTCCTAAAGGTTAATGGTTACTGTTTGTGAATGGGTAGTCCATGACATCCCATAATAGTTTTATTAAAATATTATGTCTTTGTGTGAAAGATACATAGCTTAAACAAAACTACTGGTTTAGCGAAATTTAAAATCGCTAAAATTTAAACATGACTATTCATGAAGATTTTTCACAATAATAGCTAGTTACTTATTTTTTTTGTCAAAAAGCAATGTTTATGTTTCCACTACACCGACTGAGTACTGTACACAGAACACCAGTTTCCTGGATACTTGACCTCCTGAGGTTGTAAATAGGTTCAACCTTTTACGCACATAACTACAGCCAGAATTTGCCATTTGCACAGTTCTATTTGCTAATGAAATTTGCATACAATGCTGTTCTGTTATTGAAACTCTTAAAAAGATGACAAAAAATAGACTACCTGATTTTTTGTCATCTTTTTAAAGAATTTCAATAATAGAACAGCATTGTATGCATATTTCATTAGCAAATAGAACTGTGCAAATGGCAAATTCTGGCTGTAGTTATGTGCGTAAAAGGTTGAACCTATTTACAACCTCAGGAGGTCAAGTATCCAGGAAACTGGTGTTCTGTGTACAGTACTCAGTCGGTGTAGTGGAAACAAAGATGGTGCTTTTTACAGAAATTAAGTAACTAGCTATTATTGTGAAAAGTCTTCATGAATAGCTATGTTTAAATCGCTAAACCAATAGTTTCGTTTAGGCCACGTATCTTTCACACAAAGACATAATATTTTAATAAAACTATTATGGGATGTCATGGACTACTCATTCACAACAGAAACTATTAACCTTTAGGAATCTGGTTTGGAAAACAAATTATTCAAACAGTGAATGTAATGAGTTTTAATTTCGCGGACTGTCAAATTTAGCTGTCTGTAAAAAAGGAGTGCAGGGTGAGTTCATGGTGGCACCCCTTCTGAAATCATTTTATACATCCTAAGGAATCACTGTACCACATTTGGTACTTTAATCCACCGTGTCACAATTAAATCCATAAAGAACCAGACTATAAGCCCACTATTATGTTCTAAGGAATGATAGTACCACTGGGTCTGCTGCTGTTGACGTGAATAATCCTATATGCCCCATGTGAAGGATTATAATAGTTAGTGCCACGCCCATTGATGGAATATTACTGATAAAAGTTTGGAGCTGCCATTTCCATGACGTACACTACAGGATATAACTGATCATGTTTGCGGGTACTGGCCAGACCTATACTGACTAAGAATCTCAAGTAGTGACCTCTCTGATTGTGCAAACTATTAAAATGTAATAGAATTTCATATTATATCTATAGCAAATACAAGACACACAATTACAATTCTACTCTAGTGGTTAAATTAGTTGAGCTTTTCCCAGTTCAGCTGTAGTCAGACTGAATGATTTAACATTACTCCCTCCCATAGTACATCCTCCAATGATTATAATAGCATTGTTGTTGATTGTTGCTACGGTAACACATGATCTAGCAGAAGGTAAGGCATCAATCCTCCTCCATGATTTGCTAGAGTCATCATACACCTTAATACTTGATGTTGTTGCACCACTTAGATCCTGTCCACCAACTATCACTGGTGGGGATGAACTGGGGACTAGAGCTGTACTCCAGCGAGTAGCAGAAGTCATTGTTATCCATTTGGTGGGTGTTTGTTGTTGGTCACCTGATCTTGCAATATCATCAATTTGGATTTTGTAGGCACCACTGTAACATTTCTTGTCAGCACCATAGTAACCCACTATGACCAAATAACCATCAGCAATAATGGGAGTGAAGCCAAACATTGGCACAGGAAGATTAATGGACACCTTCCTCCAGTGAGAGTTCTCTATCCAGTTGAGAACTTCAATGTCATCTTGTGCTGGTATAGTATCATCTAATCCTCCTCCGGCAACAATAACATGCTCCAGGTGTGTAACCACCCCTGGTTTGCTCCTAACTGAGAGAAGATCAGGGTATACAGATGTCCAAGTTTGATTAGTATCATCAAATGTTGAAACTTTATTGGTTCTCTTCCTAGTAGCAGACAGACATCCACCAATAATAGCTAATTTGCCACCAACGATGTGAGGAATACCATAACAGTGACCTGAAGGAGGTAACTGACTCCAATGGTCAGTGTTGACATCATAGGCATATACTTGATGTATAGCATCATCAACTGGACTATTCCCACCAGTGACATAGACCCTCTTGTCTTGTACTGTTACATATGGATACCACATTGGAGCAGGAAGATTAGCCAGCTGAGTCCATTTCATGTGGTACCTACCACTGGTAAGTGCTGGAATTAATGGAGGTGCCTCCTGAGGTAATAATAAATCAAGTAGTCAATTAACTACCAATATCTATCTACTTCACATGTACTATTGTCCATACAGTTAGCTATTGTATAGTGGGAACATCTACAAAAGAAAATGGAACTACAAGGTAGTGCAGCCATCTGTTAACAAAAATATTGTGATAACTTGATTTTATTAATAACATTCAATGTTCAGTGGAAAATGTGGATCATTTTGCACATTCCTCAAAATCCATTTTATTGCTTTTCTGTTATCTTAGGAGTTTTAGTCCTTTGTGATGGAGTTATAATGTTAGACAGTTGAAACAGGAATAAATTTGATTTGTACAGCAACAATATGGCAAGTAAACTACACACACTGATCATATCTCACCTTTACAGAATAGTACTAGTCCATATAATATATAATACAGCATTAAATAGAACAAAGGTGGCTGGGTATAGAAGTTCAAAAAAAATCACCAAAACTCTAATTTTAGTCTCACTGCCTGCCTAACCATAGTCGCAACGCTAGAGGCCTAACGAAGTGGTACACGGCCACCATTTTACGTCACAATTAACAAACTCACCGGTGGGATGTGCCTTAGGGGTTCTGGCAAGTGTCTGGCCCTCTGCATCTTGTCTGTTCTTTCATCTTCAATCAGGCTGCTTGTCTTCCCACATCAAGGCGTTAATTTTCCGTATTAAAACCTTCTTTCAGTGGCATACTTAGACACCATTTCAGAACTGAATTTCAGAAGCGCTTCAGTCACGGCGCTACTATAAGAGGCATACTAGCTAGATATCTGCAGCTTTGCGATCGGGATCCCATTCGCGATAGGTTCGCAACCACACCCATCAAATAAAGATCCAGGTGGATTAATAGTGATAGAGTACAGAGACCACACCTCTTAACAATCTAGCTATTTACTTCACAGTAAACAAATAACCTCACAAGCATTGAAATCGGGTCACTACTGTTGACCCAGATGACCCGCTGACCCAGATGACCCGCTGACCCAGATTTGACCGGATGTGACCTGGATTAATTTAAAGTGAGGCATGCGCCAACTGCTACATTTGAGTTCCAACTAGCACGTTAAGCACAAGGGTGTCTATACTTAACAATGGTAGTCAGTGAGCATGATTCCATGTAAGTTTACAAAAAGCAAGATACGTTTCCTGCAAGTAGGTGTGGCTTTGCACGCACCTAACACACCATAATTTTTTAAAGTATGACACATTCCCGATATAAAGTGGGCATAGCTCGCTACAATATCAATCAATTAGTGGGCGTGGCTTCACATAAGCCAGCAGGCAGCTATGAGCATGGTTTCATGCATACCTGTAGACTTTAATATCACCGATAATTGGGCATGGCTGCACGTATGGTTGTAGGCAGTCATCCGATAAGTGGGTGTGGCTCACAAAAGAAGCTGAGTTGCATCAGGACTTGACAATGACGCGTTTATACACTTCCATTCCATCCAACTAAACAATTTGCTTTGCACGTGATCCAATCTGGGTCAGACCCAGATAATTTTTAAAGCAAGTCTGACCTGGACAAAATGTGATCCGGTTGACCCGGATGACCTGACCCGGTTTCAACGCTGGACATCACCCCTTATTGGTCTAGCAAGCTGCACACCCCTTGAGATACTGTAATACAACAGACATTGTAATAGAGCAGTCACAAGTTACACTGTAGCTAGCTGTGCTACAACAGAAAATTAGTATTTTTTAAAATCTTTAATTTAAGGAATCTATGCAACAAAAATTAGTAAAACAAGAGATGAATGATGATATTACAGTATAGCTCAGTGGGAAATCCCTACTTTGGCATATTAGCTTGTTCAATGCCAAAGTAGGGACTTCCCACCAAGCTATACTGTAATACCATCATTCATCTCTTGTTTCACTACTTTTTATTGCATAGATCCCTACTTCATATTTTGTTAAATACTAGTCATAAAGTGTTCTCCCATATCCACTATATGGTACACTACTAATTAACATCACTAACTCACTATTCTCAATTTTGATGTTTTCATTGTTGGTCCTTCTCCTCCTAAAGTTACTCTGTTAAGTTGACTGGCTACTTGTTGTGTTTGTACATTCCTTGTGGAGGACTATATAGGACCATATATGGTAATACCATTTTTTGTAACAAACCAAATAATACCTACCAGCTGTTGTTTTAACTGATCAACTTCAGATTGCAATTGATAAATTTGCCCATCTGTTTCCTTTCTCCACAGCTCATATTCTCTCTTTAATTCTTTGATCACTTCATCCTTCTCATTTATTACCTTTTCTTGTTGCTCCACTTGTTGGTGTAGAGTGATAACATCTTGTGGGGACTCCTTCACATAAGCATCCTTGTTCACTTGAATCTTCTCACAGACAGCCGCTATGGTTGGCCTCACAGCAGGATCAAAATCCAGACACTCCTCCACCAGTGGCCTCAGTGTTTCGGCCTCTCCTCTCATCTTGTCCAGGTATTCCTGGCGACGTTCTACCTCGGACAAGGCCATCATCTTCCGAGTCTTATGATCATACTGTACCAGCTCAGATGGACGAGGCCATTGTTGGTTAAATGTGTGGAGGATTATTCCAGCAAAAGAAAACACATCCATGGGAGGACCGTAAACTGGAGTGTTGGCTAAACTCTCAGGTGGCATAAAATCAACAGTTCCTGGAGCTTTGGTCATTGTCTTTCTACTATCAGTTTTTATCACCTTGGCCACTCCAAGATCACTGATCTTTGCCACATGATGTGCCGTCAATAAGATGTTGTTAGGGGAGAGGTCTCGGTGAACAATGGGAGGATCATGATTGTGAAGGTAGCACAGACCAAGGGAGACATCAAGGACAATTGAAAATTTTATATGGCCAGGAATTTTCTCATGTTTATCCACCAGGGAGGTCAAGCTTTCCGCCATCATCTCCATAACCATTACGGGTAGCTGCATCCTTCCCTGTAGCTGTATATCGCCCATCCCTGCCACAGAGGGATAGTAAACACCTAGGAACTGGATGACGTTTGGATGACGTAACGTACTGCATTGGTGACACTCCCTCATAAACGAATCGACAGTTCGCTGCATTTGCGCTTGCCCAACTCCTTCTACCAGAATGGAGTGGATCTCTTTGGCGGCACAAATTGTCCCGTTATAGTTGACCGCGTAAACTCTTCCGTAAGCCCCGCGTCCCAATTCATCACGATCAAGTACTGTTACTCCCTTTAGAACTAGGCCGTGAAAATCATCACCTGAATCCATTTCGTACAGAAAATCGGCGAATCTCAGTAATTATTGCAATTAGGTGTGGCCGATGAAACACCCGAACACGTGATTTAGAGTATCGTGTGACCACAATTATCATTTATTATCCCATAGATACTAAAAACCATCACATATTTTTCTTGGCCAGGAATTGTAGTGATTGGTCAACCGAGCACTTAACTTAATTTTTGTCTTGTAATTATTATTGTTGTTGTTGTTGTTGTTAGTCTTTTTATTTCAGTTTACATGTAGCTACACACTCCTTGCCGTGCCCACAAGATCTCATTTTGCTTGATCTGACTGTGGTCGCACGAGACCAAGGACAAATAATGTATCATTTTACTTGACTAATGATAGTTCTCTCCCTTATTCCTTCTTCACAGAATTGCATGTCCATGCACCACCAGGAACCTGCTTTACAATTTATTTTTTTGCCACAATCCATCAACACCAGACAACACCACCCACTTAAATTTAAAATACCTCCAATTATCTATTTTTACAGAACTGTTAAAGAATGGAACGAGGAACTCCCCCCTTCATGTTATGACAAAGACTTTGCAGTGCACACACTTTAACCAGTTACATGTAATTACTTCCCCTATAATCTTTTTTTTACCACTTTTTTTTTTCATTGGATGTAATCAGCATTGTGCTGCCTTTCCAATTATCATAATCATAATTATATTTATTTTTTACTGATTTACAATAAATGATTGGTTACTCATGTCTAGCCCTGCTGCATGGTTTCTCTTTCAACTGTTCCAGTGTTGTGCATGATATAATATCAACACTTAGAGAATTCCTTTATTGAAGAGGAAAAATAGGAATTTCAGTAGCTATTGGTTGCTGATAACTCATTTGGTGACCTCTGCATCCTCTGGTGTAGTGGCCAGTGTAAGATGGATATTGGCTGGTATGTCGATGTTTAATGTATTAATTATTTTTGTGTAGTTAGTGTATTTTTGTATTAATTGCTGTGCTATACAGGGGTGTAGGGAGGGGGGGTTCCGGAGGGTTCAGGAACCCCCCTGTAAAATTTAGACTTCTGCAAGCAGGATCCTAACACACCATTTAGTAGTGTGGCAGGACAAAATGAGTGGGCAATATAGTGTAATGGCACAGCACAACAATTGATAAAACTTACATTCATCTCTCAGGGAAGGATTTAAAGAGGTAACATGACTACTTACATGAGCCCTCTTTAAAAAGATCGATATACTCTAATAGAGCAGTCAGGTATATACTCTAATAGAGCAGTCAGGTATATACTCTAATAGAGCAGTCAGGTATACTCTAATAGAACATGCATGTAAATATCCATGTCCATATGAAGTTTTTCAGATATTCCAACATTAAATGCAAAACTTAGCATGACCTTATACTGCTATAACTTTGGTGTGCAGTGTTTAAAGATATAGAGCTCCAGTAATTTATCACTTGTGTTATGCAAAATAAATTCATGCTATGCATATTTGTATAGTTATATTGTTTTGATTGTCATTTGTATCAGTGGATTCATGGCTCCTATACCACAGTGAGATGTAACCATCACTTACAGATTACTATATGTGTCTATGTGTTATGCTCTCTGTTTCCAGTAGGTGACTGTATCTAGTACTACCTTCATCCCAGGGGCACTTAATGCATCATAGTTAATGTACTTTTTGCATAAAATATAGCAATTTGCTGAGTTTTGATTTATTAAAATATTGAAAGTCTCTCAGCAGCTGGGGGCTGCACCCCCAGACCCCTGCTTCTAGTAACTCAATGCTGGTGCTGGAACCCCCCTTCAAAAAATCCTGGCTACGCCCCTGCTATATATTGTGTATCCTTGTGTGTGTGTGTGTGTGTGTGCGTGCGCGCGTGTGTGTGTTTATTTGTGTGTGTGCAGTGTAGTGTAGTGTGTAGTATGTGTGTAGATGTGTGTAGTGTATTGTAATGAAATTGTATGTACAGTACTTGTATGTATGTTCCTGCATGGAAGAATAGCTTATAGTTGACCGCAATAAACAAAAATCAATCAGTGAGGTTGTGTAAGTATCTGACTCACTCCATGCACTTCCTTTATTGCTATATTATTATTTCTAAAAAATGCTGAAACAAACATACTAATCAATAAGAGTATGGCTCTCCACTAAATGCATGCAGCTCAGTGGAGACAGGAGAGTGTTCTGTTGACTGCAGCTTTCTGCTCCCACAAATGGCTAGTACAGCAGAACGTAATGGTGAGAAAGATAAAGCACAGTGCATCCACAAGGGCATCTGGTTGTAAGAGGTAAACCGTATTGTGCTTCCGTGATAAAAGAACTGCCTGGCAGATGGTTGTAGAAAATGGTAGCCTTCTTGCCCAAACTCTTGAAGAAAAAAAACAAGCTGTGGCATGAAAGATTCACAGTCAACATTACATATACAATCTCCATATTCACGCTTCTTCTCGAGCTCATGCATGTCGGCAGAAAAGGGAAACAACTTGGGTCTGACGATAGCTTAGTGCATACCCTAACTGCGTCAAACAAAGCACCTTGTCACCTAGCTGCCTCAGAAGCTTCTTGCATGGATATCAGCTCTTGCATTATTACTATATATGCATGCAGTTAGCTGAAGATGGTGTAATTAGTTCCTCATTGAGTGGCAGTAATGACAGTAACATCATAGCGCACCATTCTGCTGTTAAATCTCACAGTTCACTATGGTGGATAAACGTCAAGCCACCATGCCAACAAATCATGGCATAATCAACACTAAATGAAGTTCCACACGCACAGTGACTTGGAGTATTTGCCAATTGCCAGCCACACCTCAGACACAGTGCATGCATCTCTTATTCTTGTTAATTCAAATGAAATCCCTACTCTTGAAGTGGAAGAGCAGTTAACCAAAGTGAAGAGCATTAGGCTGATTAATTCAGTGGTTTGTTGAAATATTTAACGAACCGTTCATTGATCAAGCATTTGTTGAAATATTTATTTATGTAAATAGATAGGTAGTCTTAGGCCTATATAGCTAAAACCTGGCCTCTCTAGCCCAGGGAAATATCATCAGTAGCCATTGTCAGACAAAGAACATGTTTCTGACTTCCTGCTACACAGGCTCGTAGTAGCCTTCTTTGCAGGTCCCTATAGTTACTAATAATCAACCCCTAAAGAAAATACGAGAAGTTATGATATTTAAGTACAGGTTAAATGCAGAGGAAATCCTGGATCCCCCAGGCTGTGTGGCTCCTTGGGCATTTGCCTAGACTAGCTGTCTGTAGATCACGTCAGGGATATTTTCTGCATTTGACAGTTTTCGTAACATGTTTCCAACTCCCTGCTACACAGGTTTGTAGTAGCCTTCTTTGCAGGTCCCTAGTGGCTATGACAGTGACAAATAAACATGCGTTCCTCAAGCACATGATTAAGGATCATAGCTATATATGAAAAACTTGAACTGCAACAAAACCAACAAATTGTTTAACTGTAAGACTGGTGCAACTTGTCTGATAGCAAAGAAACCTAAATTTATCCCTCACAACTTTACAATTGGATTGAGAACATCCTGTTTAGCAGCCACCATTTCATCATGAGCTTTCAAAACTGAAATTAAAGATTCATGAGTCAAAATTGAGACCAAGGGGATAATAACTGTAGCAGAATTCAAATAATAGTAACTGATCAGCAACCTTAGGTGGTTCCACCAATCCCAGCTTCCTTCCTGAATAGGCGAACTCAGTAATTTCTGTAGTAAATTATTAGTAGGCGCCTGATCAGATAAGGTTGGAAGAAAACTTGTATTGATTAGTGTGTCCAAAGTTTCAAAAAGATGAGAAATGGAAGGCTTGCTTTCAAAGCCTTAGATATAATTGTGAGGAAAAGGTGGCATGAGGTTGAGACCTGGCAATGTCGGTAAGTAACATCAGTTCATCACGCCAAGTATGAACTTGATTTAACACAAAAGATTTGACAAAATCATCAGTACCAATAGCGGAATCCAAGTATCATCGTCCATCACTACAAACATTAACTCTAGTACCTTGAAAACACTGATGTAGCTAGAAACTGTAACAGAACTATTCTTCGGGAGTAGAAAACACATAGATGTAAGCATCCATAATCAAGACCATGTGACAACAAACACTGATGGAGATCTTGAAGAGAGCCACAGGCACAAGTGTCATCTGCATACCAGCATGGGTAACAGAATGAGTGTTTAACTTATAAATTAAAAGTAGAACTCACAGAGCATAGATTGGCATACACATAGGGTCCCCCCTCAGTTGAAAAAATGGATTCATCATCAACAAAAAGTACTACAGGACTTTGATCAAAAAATCACCAGCTGCCCATAAGTCCACTGAATGTGAGTTTGCCATTTGGCTTCTAAAGAATCAGGATTGGAAACAGTTGTCAAAGATATCATTTCCATAGAGGATCCATTACAAGAAATTTGAGACTGCTTTATTAGAGAGTTTTGATGATATTTAAAAATATTTCTCCTGTTGTCTTAAGAGTAATTCAGCAGGAAACCATATACTTGTAATTCCCTTACAGGTGGTCAGCTAGCAGCTTATCTAACTAATGAAAGCCATATAAGTGCCAAATATATTCATAAGAGGCCTTGCGAAGGCACATTGAATTTCTTCACAAGGCATTTTGTTAATGTGATTCATTATTGCAATGAATAATTTTACCTATATGTCAGCTTACATTACACTATAAGAGGACTGTAATAGCAGAGATCAAAGACACTTAGCTATGCTCTGATGCAGGCTGAAATAGTTTTAAAACTCTCTAATAGAGCATTCAATAATGACCTCCATTTCTTGTAATGCCTTCAGCAAAAGCATTGAAAAGTCTAGTCAGTTCAAAAATAAAAGTTCTACTACAATGATAAGAGGTCAAATCAAAATAAATTTCTCATCCAGACAACCTCCCAGCAAGCTTCTTACAATCTTGAATCTTCAAGCTTCTTACAATCTTGAATCTTCAAGCTTCTTAATTGATGTATAGACTACCTCACCAATAATTAATTAAAACTTAAACTCATACTGCATGGGGTTTTCCTGCCAATTCAACTGTCATGCTGACCTCACTGCTGTCTAACTATGCCTGAACTACAAATCAGGAAACAATATGAAAAATGTGACCAGATCTGCTAAAAGTGGTCTTATAGCTTTTCCAAATTTCCAAGTCAAGTTATGGATTGCCAAGTACATGCAATTGGAAAGGTTACAAAGATGTAGTGAATACTGTAAATGTCACTGTATATTTTAGTGGCTGTCACTAAGAATTTCCAGTTATGTTCACTATTTGCCACAATATCCACTATACTTATTGTTTACAGTGAACCTGAATGAGATAATATACCTAGATGCCTGCTGAAACAACTTAGCATGGAGTTTTCCCAAGCCCTGGCTCACAATGATTTTTCAACAGCAATGGAATAAGCATAAGGCTAACAATGTCAAAGGTTTTCTTTAGCAAAACCTATAAGTCAAGACTCCTGTCCTGATAACATCAAGAACAAGAATTTGATTTGATGTATTCATTTAAACTTTGAAATTCGGCCAAGGTTGTTTCCATTCCAGAGTGTACACACAGTTACACACATTCCAGAGTGTACACAGTTACACACATTCCAGAGTGTACACAGTTACACACATTCCAGAGTGTACACACAGTTACGCACATTCCAGTGCAAACTATATACATACAAAAGCACAACATAATTACATGCCATACAATGAATGATCATAATTATATGTTATGGAAGGAGGACCAGTTTTGGAAGAATTCATTTGGAAAGGAGTCCCACTGTAAGTTATGATAATCTACTATGAAAGTTTGCTAAGTTCGTGCGTGCGTGCGTGCGTGCGTGCGTGCGTGCGTGCGTGCGTGCGTGCGTGCGTGCGTGCGTGCGTGCGTGCGTGCGTGCGTGCGTGCGTGCGTGCGTGCGTGCGTGCGTGCGGGGGAGGGTGGTTATTTAGTACTATAGCAGTGTGGGAAAGTCTAGTGAAATACCTTTACTAACACATTAGGATCAGCCAATAGCTTACTGAGGATCAGAGATATGATCGTACTTTCAAGGCACATCATAGGCGGCGGAAAGGGGGGGCTAGGGGGCTGAAGCCCCCCCTCGGTCTGCTGAGGAGGGGCTAAGCTCCCCCTCAGAATGATATCACACCGAAATTATCTTTCTTGGAGTGGGGCTGAAAACCGTGATAAAGATCGAGATACTCTAATAGAGCAGTCACTCTAATAAAGTAGTCAGTGTGTGGCGAGCTATGTAAGGATTTTTAAGTAGTTGATCAGCTAGAAATGGTAGCTGGTGAGGTGGAAAGCTCTTGTCAGTTGGTTGTGACCTTTTTTTTTTTTTTTTTTTTGGTCTCACCTTACCAAACTATAGAAATAAGTCTGGGTCAGCCCAGCCCCCCCTCATATCAACTACTTGCTCCACCGCTGAGGCACATGTAATCTGAACGGCCTAATTGTGGAGCCATGTAGGGATCTTGGTGTAATGCAGGTCCTCATACTGGTAAAGCATAGCTGAGCAGAGAGAAATAAGTGGTGCCACAAGTACCTTTAATATCTGTGTTGACAGAATCTTTCTGTGGTAGTTGATGGTATGTTAATTAATATTGTAATAAGCTATACTCTTTTGGACATCTGCCACACGTGAGGAGAATTCAATGTGGTGACAAATACTTTGGTGTACTGACATGTGACTGTTAATTGTTACTAGAGACATAGTTATACTAGTGAAAAACCACATGACACATTTATTTGGCTAGCCACCCACCATGCATGGCTTGCAGCCACTCAAACATGCAATATTTAATATATTAATCTATATTTTGTTACAATTGTTATTAGCTGTGCCATGGTCACAAATTATCTGCACATGTGAATTAGATCATTGCCAATCAGACCCAGTCTATCCCCTTTTATAGTAGCTAGTACCACTATGCAAGCATTTTTACCATAAATGAATTTATCTAAGATAATGGGCTGTATTACTAGTATGCAGAGAAGTTCTTAGGGGGTCTGCATTAGAACTGAGTCAATTTTGCATTTATACACCCATTATACTTTTGACAAAAATGCCAGCCCATGATTGCCATAATTGCATGCCATTCGGTTATTCAATGGAGCAAATCTAAATTATCATCTCCTATAACAGAGGAATGTGTAGTATGCACTCAAGTGCACAGATACCACACACAGGTGTACTATTGCCAATTGTGCCATATAGCATTACATTTGCTGCTTTTCTCACTTATTATATGTCAGCATAACTGACTCAGGCCTAATATCAAATGACTTGCAGCATCATTATAAGTTACAGGCAGCTAGAGCTGCATTTTTCAACTGGATCATTTTATATCAAAAATACTTCCATTCAATCTCAGGAGCACCCCCCCACACCCCATACTACTGGTTTATATTAATTCTAAGACCCATAGTATGCTGTGGTCTAGATTCTTGTTCATTGTGCTGAGAAATACAGATGTACATGGTTTAACCACTGGTGTGTCAAAAGCCATATATGATCACCCTGTACTAGGATTACAAGGTTAATGATAATGCTATACTCATTATTAAGTGCGTGCCTCACTTGCACACTATACAAGCTAGACAATAACACTGTCAGCTCTTTCCCCAATGTAATTCTACAACAATGGTAACTCTCAACTTGAAATCTGGGCCAGCCACCACTGCTTAAAGGTTCTTAGTTTACTAGTTTGTTAAGCTGCTTTACTGTTGTTGTACTGATAGTAAAATGTCAGTAACTTTAAGTATATGGAACATAATTGTTTTACTAAGTTTTAAACTCTCAGTAAACATCAGTGAATGCAGGTTTACTGGAAAAACTACTAAAATAACAAACAATTAACTGTTCCATATACTGGGGATATACCACTCTAGTAAACTAAGAAACTTCAAGCAGTGCACCTCCCTTGGTAAATTTCTGGATCAACACCAGCATTAACTTGTGCTGACAAGTCATTTACATATGCATAAAAGAGCAGTGGTCCAAGAGCACTTCCCTAGGGAATGCTACTTGAAACAATGAAACTGATTCCCATTCAGAAAACTAATCTCCACTCTTAACATGTTGTATTTGGTGACTAAAGATAATCCATTAACCACTTTCCCCAAAACTCCTGGGTTGGACAGGTGTTGTAGCGATATTGAATGACCAAGTGAATTGAAAATCTGGGATCAAGGAAAGCAGCACAGACTCTATTGTCATGGGCTTGAGGATGTCAACTGCATATTATAATCTGATGATCAGCCATGTCAGCAGGCACCTTAAATATAATCTGTTGCTGTACAATAAGGAATTCAGCTAATCACTGACTGGGGAGTCTAGAATCTTTGCTACAGTTGGTACTACAGAAATCAGATGCTAATTGCTATATTTTCTTGCATTTCCACCTTTATGTCACATTTGAACATTTCCATGCTAAAAGACCTATTATAATAATTTTTTAGGTAAATTTCAGTGGGATAGTGATCTGTAATCTTTTTGTATATAAGAAGAGAGCTGGGATACCTTTGGACCAGTAATTTCTTTGTATAATGATGTTACATGTATAAAGCCCATAATACCGCGCCTCTGAGGGCAAAACATGTTGGAACTGAAAGGTAGAGGAAGAATGAGCAAAACCTGACAAGGAAACTGGAGGCTTATAAGAACAAGCGGATTGATGATCTGTTGATACAGCAACAGTACAAAAAATTTTGATAGATCTGGGTCCAATGATGATTTGTGAACCAGTGGTCATCAACCAAGTGCTGTATTTACCTCTTTCCATAGAGTAGTTGTGAATTAAGGAAAATGACAGGACTTGAAAAGTAGCTGCTTAAGATAATACAATTTGGCTATATATGTGAATCATAGTCTTCAAGCTGTTTTTAAGGTATCTGTAGTGGAGGCCATCTATTACCAATTGCAAAGGATGGTATTATCTACGTATCACTTGACTACACAACAATCATTTGGTCACCCAGAAAACATTCAGACCCTAGAATCTATGCAAAGGAGGTGTGCACATTCAACATGCTTACTAGAGTGGAATGAACATGGATATTTACTAATGTTATAATATGAGTAAATCACTACCTAGTAGACATTGACATTTTACTGCCACTGTAATCACTGTACATGGGAATCCAAATTCTTACAATTATATGTAAGAATTTATGCTAATGTGTCAAGTTGAAATACGAATTTGTGGGTTTATACAGTCAGTCACTTCAGCAATTTCTTCTGATTTTCAGCAATCTCTCTACCTTTTTAAATTGTTAAATATATTATACAGTAGTCCATTAGAACTTTATTGAAATCCTTTTGAATCCACGGTTAGAGTATTTCAAATAATTTCAATCTTGCTCGCAATTGAATGAAAGTCAGGATAAGATATCCTATATAGTATCATCAAAATATAATATAGAAACTTTATTCATTAAGAAGGTCATGTAGATGGCTTTTAGTGGCTGTATTTTGGCATATACACTCTTCATATTGGTGTTCCTACTATACAGTGCTATCATACTGTGTAATACTACAGAACTATGTAATAATCCTGTTTAGGACATTTCCATATCACACTGTTTATGATCATCCTCAGTGGTGGTTCAAAAGCTGACATATTGCAGTGCAAATTATGAAAGTCAAGATCAAATCTAGATCAAGAGGACTCCAAAATCCCAAAAAGCTGGTTAATCATTTGACTAATAGAAAGTTAATACTCCAATAGAGCAGTCAGTAGCAGCCAGTGTTCTAATAGAGCAGTCAGTACACTAATAGAGCAGTCATAAATAATTGACAGACCATCTCATTATTTTAACAGCTGGCTAAGCAGGTTGGCTAGTAAGTTTAGCAATATTTGCAGCTCACTCATTAGCAGTGTACATGCAAAACTCTGCTTGTAATTACACTGAAGACTTATGTGATCCAGAATCTCTACTTTACTCTGTGTGTACATGACACATTTTTACATACATGATTTTCATGAGCATACAGTAGTGGGGTACTGATCAAAATAGCAGAGGCAGGATTGAACTGCTTGCTACATCTTCTAATCTGCATGTTAACTGTACATAATCTGGCTTTCTGTACGAAACCATAATAAATTTATTATTTCAACTTTTATACACCACTGCCCTGAATGTATGAGCACAAGCCACAAACTATGCATGTAAAAGATGAGATCAAAATGTGAGGCAAATTGCAAGCTGTTGAAGTATCACTTAATACTACTGCTAACAAAACTTTGCAGTCACCAAATTAATGGAGTCACCCATGGATGTAATATGAATGCTGCAAATCCTGCAGTACAAACCCTAGACTCACCAAGTCATTGTGTAATTAGCTTAGCTATCTATTAACAAAGAGTTTGTATAAATGGGTTAAAGGCAAGTGGACATAATTATCAGCAAGGAAGCCATCTAGAGATATTGAGTGAAATCATACACATGCAAGCCTAGAATTTAGATAGAATCAAGAAATAGTCTATTAGTAGTTACAAATACTAATTCACAAAACCTCTAATAGAGCAGTCACTACAATTTATGCCACAGTTGCCAAAAAGTGATCTACACAATCTATAATCTAATTCTCAAGAAATAGTTATTTCATTTCCACCCATTCCTTGCTCCTAGTTTTATATACCAATTGTAAGTGATCAGATGCTAATGCTTGGGAGGGATCTCTGTACGTTTAACAAACAGTTGGAGTTCCCAACTTTGCTAGCAGTACAGGCATGCTTCGCATTAATCGATGAATTCCAATTCAGTGCCCACACACCTCACCTAGTTGAATTCCAGTGTGGTACATGCACTACTGAGATGCACAGCTGATGCTGACAGGCTCAATCCACCAAGTAAGGGGTGGAATTCCCAGTCATGGCAGAGAAGAAAAAAACTCAATGTAATCAAACTACAGTCACTGTACAACAGCATGCTGCCAGACTCATATATATTGTAGACTAGACATACCATGGTCAAGGAGGTATGTATGTAATATATATATATATATATATATATTGTAGGCTAAACCACATACTATTATTATTACAATATGCCAAGTTATCACAAGCCACAACCCTACTACATACAAGTATAGCAATTGCTTCCCATTCTTGGGATATCCTAATGGTACCCATTTTTCTACAGGATAATAAAATTAATAAATAGTTTGTATACATCATCAAGACTATATACCTCTTTAAAATGGAAATCACAAAGATACTAAGGACCATGTTATGTCTTCCAGAGAACTAAAAACATTTTAAACAAGGCTGCAACTTTTAGTGCCTGTACAATTTCTGCAAGTCTTTCAGGATGTCAGAAGATGAGAAGGTGACTTGTTGAACTGAATTTTATTGAACTTGCAACACTCCTACACACAAGCAGCAGGGGATTGTAATGAGAACTTTCAACTACATATTATGCAACAAACACTCCTCTACAGGCTTGTCACCTCATGAGTTGCTAATTGGATACAAACCCTCATCCTCTCTTGCTCCAAACCAAAATGTACACAAGGCAACAGAACCTGCTGGTTGCCATTAAAAATTTAGATCAGGAGAAAATGGTAGCTATAGTTAACTATATATGACAATATCCCTACTCTGATACATTTTCTGGTACATATGCAGGTTGCCTGTTTCTTTTTAAATTAAATGCACTAGGCTTTTGTTCTACTATGTGACTGATGTACATATTAGGGTACTATTGTAATTTATTGGCTACTGTATTAAGGTGCCTACTTTATGTTGGTGTCTATCTCATCATTTGAAGCAAAATAATATATCTAAGCAAAACTTCAGGTGGTGTTACCTCATGATTTGTTGAGTAGTGTGTGGTGTAGTCATGATACTTTACACAGCCACAACTCATAATGTACTATCCCTAGTATATCTAGCATTGTTCATATATCTAGCATTGTTCAAGTGCCTATAAAACTTCTGTATGGTTTCCTTGAATGAAGACCAGAATAACAGTCATGCATGCAGTCATCCAGTATATTCAATGACCAGGATATGCAAAGTGCAGAGAGTACATGGATTATCGACATTTTCATGGAAATCCTGTGACTGCCAGTGACACAAATGTTTGGCACTCTTCTAGCTGCAGCAGCTACCCTAGCAAGAGAAGGAAATGAAATACAAATTATTTGTCAAATGTCAACAGTAAATTAATTTGATGTAAGGAACATAACTGCATACTGGTAAATCCAACTCTGTGATTGCCTTACTTCACCTAGCCACTACAGAAACACCACCTAGTAATCAAACACAATAATTATATACACATCCTCAAGTGATATAATTATAGTAACACATACAACTGAGGTCCCATCTGATACTAACTCCAGTTGACAACGTGATCCAGTCTGAGTACTGTCATCTTTCCATAACCAACTAATATACTCTAATAATAAAACAATAGACAACTACAGTAGCATACTCTAATGCTACAATCACCACACACAACTTATATTACTATTATCACAAGGTCTCATTCACCCAATCTAACCCAAGTGATACCACAAACCCAGTCTGCAAATATTATCACCTTCCTTTGAACACAATAAATATTAATAAACAAACAACACATCAATACTAACAATCACAGCTAATATAACCCTAACCCATATATTATAACCTAACTCTAAATGCTACTACCTGTCAACTATTAATTAACTTCCACAGCCCTACCTAACTGGTGTACTCACTGAAACAATATACAGCATGGTCCTATAACTTGAATAAGCACCCAGATAAACAACATGGTACATCTCACCTTTTACAAATTTACACACAACAACTAAAATACCATCTAACCCATACCTACAACTAACCCTAAATTCTACTACCCTGTCTATTAATTTTCACAACTCTATCTAACTGGAATACTCACTGAAACAACAAACCTCTCAGCTCTAACTTATATACACTCTCTAACAAAACAACCAGGAACATTTCATGCCCAACTAAGGCCACTTCAACTAAATCTTTTGTTTCTTGAACTAGTGGGTCAGTAGGTAGGAGGTATAAATAAAATAATAATAGGTGGTAATATTCTGTTTTTTAACTGAAGTTATGGCAACACATGTAACTATGGCGTTTAATCGCGTTCAATGACAAACTATTAGTTATGGTTAGTACATTTAGATGATCAAATGTCCATCCAATGTCTGCTTTTACAACTCTTCTTGTATTAACCAAGCTCGCCCCATGCATAGCAGATATGGATGGCCAACAATAATCATTAGTTTCAGTACTCACACTCAGATAAACAAAAGAAATGTTTCATACTCAACAAATACAAACATACACAACCATATTATACTGTTCAGCTAACATGTCAGTTTTACTCAATTAATACACACCACAACAGTACACAATAATGTAACCACATATTTACACACGCAAACAATGTGCACTCCAAGAATGATCAAAATAGCCTTGCATAACCAATTAAACTAAACAAATTAAACTAACACCAAACAAAATAAAACTGAGCACAGTGAATCATGTAACCTAATAGCTGTGCTACAGTGCATCCCCACAAAACAACTAGCTAGGAGCAGCACCAGGAACTAACTCATTTCCAACGAATGATGCTGTCTCAACACATCCCCCACGCCAGCGGGCGTATATATATTCTGCTTACACTTGTGCTAGGGCCAAATTCCCTGGTCTCAATTGTATATTCTCATTCTAACCCTAACTGGATTTAGTAGCTAAACCCAAACCCTAATCCTAACTTTGGATTAACTTTTGGAAATGCTTCGTATAAGAAGGATAAGTCAAGAACACTACCTACACCTGAAACAGATAAATGCCATAAAAGAAGCTCCACAGGAATTTTTACTGTCTATAGTCCTCACATCATGTTCAATGGATTTTATATCTTGACAGATTATGAGTTTCCACATCATCTATTTCAAATCTTCAAAACTCGCTTTTCAAAGCCTCCTGGGGTGTTTATATATGACCATGCATGCAGAATACTGCTTAAACAGAGCCTTTATTCTTGAAACACATCTTTACATGGATTATTTTTTACTGGAGAGGACACGTTGGATAGATAAATACTACTCTATGGATATAAAAGCAATCAATTTACAAGTAAATGAACAGACAAATTCTGGTCTACAACGGAAAAATGGACAGCTCATAATCACATACATGAATTATTCAAACTTCACGTATGAAGAACATGGAAATCTGTACCAAACTGAAACTTTGAAGCTTTAGTTGGTATATCTCATTCAGCTAGCTATATAATATATATGTATAATAGAGGTTTTTTAGCAGAGTACATATATATTCAGGGGCGTAGCCAGGGTTTTTTGAAGGGGGTTCCAACAATAGTATTGAGTTACCAGAAGCAGGGGTCTGGGGATGCAGCCCCCAACTGCTGAGAGACTTTCAATATTTTAATGAATCAAAACTCAGCAAAGTGCTATATTTTATGCAAAAAGTACATTAATTATAATGCATATAAGTGTCTCTGAGATGAAGCTAGTACTAGATAAAACTACCTAGTGGAAACAGACAACATAACAGATGATATGACATAGAAACACATTATAGTAATCTGTAAGTGATAGTTATCTCACTGGTATAGGAACCATAAATCCACTGATACAAATGTCATGACATACAATCAAAATAATTATTATAACTACACAAATATGCATAGAATGAATTCATTTTGCACAACACAAGTGATAAATTACTGGAGTTCTATATCTTTAAATACTGCACACCAAAGCTACTGTAACAGCAGGATAAGGTCATGCTCAGTTTTGCATTTAATGTTAGAATGTCTGGAAAACTTCATATGGATATGGATATTTACATGCATAGCATATACCTGACTGCTCTATTAGAGTATATTGATCTTTTTAACAAGTTTTGAAGAGGGCTCATGTTACCTTTGTATAACCTTCTCTGAGAGATAAATGCAAACTTTATCAATTGTTGTGCTGTGCCTGGCCATTACACTATATTACTCATTTTGTTCTGCTACACTAAATGGTGTGATAGGGTCCTGCTTGCAGAAGTCTAAATTTTACAGGGGGTTCTTGAATCCCCCCTCCCTACGCCCCTGAATTATTAACAATAATAACATGCAAAAATCTTAGATACTACAAGTTACTGAAAAAGGTAGTTTAAGAATGTATGATTTAGCCAAAAGTGGCAACATTTGATAGCCTAAAATGACAGGTTTAAGGACCAATAAAATATACCACAGATGGCAAGTTATTGTGGCAACATTAGTAGTTGCCATTTTTGACTACTATAAGGAAAATTATTGCTCAGACAGAATGGCCAATTAAAAGTAAATTTGATTGGCCATATCTAAATTGTATGGCCATAAGATGGAGGTGTACTATCCTGGTGTGCGAAGCACACCCTGCAGTGTGAAGCACAAGCCTCTAGGGGGGTCTGGGAGCATGCCCCCCAGGAAAGTTTTGAAAAGGGATTACTCTGAGATTGAATCTGAGACCACTTTCAGCTACTTATCACTGCACTTTATGCACAGAGAATTAATTGTGTTTATTAGTAATACATGTACAAAATTTGTATTGCTGCATACATATTTTACAAATAAAACTATTAATCAATGTATTGTACAGCCAGTTTGTAGACTTACCTGGGCTAAATGCTTTATTGCAGGTGGTGTGTTGAGTCAACACAGATTGAATTATAACTATCCAACTAGCTATTGTTAGAAGTTTCTTTTGTGAATTGCAATAGATCAAAACTTACCCTCAAACTTGCCATGTGCAGAACACTTTTATCACCCTCTGACGCTATGTTAACTTATCTCTGAACTCTAACTGCACACACGTGATACATTACATCATAACAATAATAACTACTAACAGTCACTACAACTAATTACAGTCAATTCCTGACAGAGACACAGTTTGTGGAGGGCAGCTATTGTCAGCAGGTAGTCACCTTTTTATTGGTCTTCACTTCACCAGTGACCTTACAGCTGGCCTGGCCCGGCCCCTCATGCACTCTTTGGCCTGCTTCATTGCCCCTGGCTCCTGTACTGTCCACCCTGTGGGTATCAGTGCATGGTACCCCTGAGTCTAGACCACTGTACTGTTGTACACTGTCAACAAAATAAGACGTCTCTCTCTATGATTAGAATATCCATAGATAGTATATTCTACATATCCTGGGTACAGAGAATATACTATCCATGGAATATCTTAACAGGCAGAGAAGGAGCCTTTCTGAAGAGGAGTGTCATGTAGCTATGCATAGATATAATACAATAATAATATGTGGAAATATCTCCAAATTGCAGTATTTTAATACCTATTTTTTGGAGTGCACCCCCCACACCCCCTAGTTCCAGCATGCTTTGCATGCTTGTAGGTGTGCTTTACACACCTTCACACAAGAGATCAATCAGTACCTTGAGTTCCCCCCTTTTGTAAATCCGCCCCTGTCCCTCACCAAGCTTCTCTTGATTGGCTCAAGCATCATTATTTGTTTACATCAATAGCTAGCTATATGAATTACCATTCGTCCTTCACTGTAGTACATGTAGCTATTTTTCCTTAACTGGAAATTACACTCGTGACCATTTCTTAGGTGGTCAGTTGCCACGACGATCTGGTTGACATGGTCATAAAGCATTGTCACAGAACATATTATGCTTCTAGTGGGATGATGCTGTGATGATGAATTTCCATCCTACGTAGCTTCCAGTGTGATCATTTCACTTGATCTAATACTTCAATTTGCACATGTAGTACTATCCAGTCTGCTTTCTCAGGACAATGTGTGATTTATTATTTAATTTATGTGTGAGTATTGGTGATATTAAAAATTTTTATCAATGAGTACTATTCAAATGGTTGTGAAGAGCATTCAATAACTGACACTCGTCAGGGTGGCCTTAGTAAATCTATTGTCTCCTTTGTGACAATAGTCAGAAAGGCTATGAGTAATTCCTCTGGTGTATATCTGGTTCAACCCTGTGGTGGGTAAAGGATTAAAAGTATTGTGTGGGTTATAGTTGGACCTCTGGTGACTGTCCCAAGTATAGCTGGGTGGTATTGATGTGGCCCAATAGGGTGCTTGGGTAAGACTATTTATTATCTTGCATTTATGTACAGGGGTTCCAGCAGCTGGCAGTGGTGGTACAGGAGTTAGGGCTGTGATGTATGTATTATGAAAAGTCTCAGGATCAAGCTCAGAAATTTCACATTATTTTTCTTTTCATTTAAAGTTAATCACAAAAAGCATCAAGCGTTGTGAAATTAATGCCACCTAGAAGTCGGTGCACCACACTGTTACAGGAAGAAAGAATATAATTTCACACACATGTAGCTCAGTGATCCCTAAACCGACTGGAACCAATTTTGCAGTAGAGATGCCCGCTAGATAGGGGAGTCCACTTGCCAAATTTGAAGGAAGTTGGTGTATAGGTGGATTAATCATTGTAGAATAAACTTTCAGCAGCCTATAGCTAGGAGAATTCATGATAATAAACTAAGTTACACTGCAAAAACGAACTATGTGTAAACCAAATGTGCTCAATCAAGACACCCAAATACAAACATAGTCAAATGTACATAACAAATTATTTATCTTCTTCCTGTAGCTTGTAAAGAAAAAGACAAATTAGCTTCAAAGCTGTTCGTCTGGCCAGCTCTACTGTATGCAATTACAAAGAGAAGAGATATCTAAACCAAAACAGCCAAGCTGTGAAGAAGGGTGCAGCTCCCAAAAAGCCAGAGTGATAAAAGGTGTGATGATGTATGCCCATCATATTTAATGATGGCCTCCAAAAAGTAAAGATGACAGCCAAGAAATGGCTGCAATGATTTCAATGCCTATCATTTCTAATGATAGCCAGGGTGAAAGATGTAAAATCAAAGGGGACAATGATCATTAAAAATGATAGGCACTGACATCGTTGCAGCCATTTCATGGACACCATGCACCTTTGTCTGCCTTTTCTGGGGGCTGCACCTTTTTTTACAGCTTGGCTGTCTTGATTTAGATAAAGGTCATTATGTTGCAGCTGCAGGTTGTTTGCTTTAATACTATATCCAGCCATTAAACTAACAGAATATTGATTGTTTTCTATGTAAACAAACAGTTTTATTGACAAGGTTTAAAAAATAGGGTTTAAAAGGACCTTTTATGTGCCTTTTCTTCTAATACATGTGCTACTAACCCCATAAAAATTTGGTGTTTTAATCAAAAAATGAATGATTATGTCAATATTATAGGATCAATTGTATATGTATTTGAAAGGTATGATAGTTGAATTACACGCACATGCAAACCTGCACAAGTTGCAACAGAACTTTGGAATACTCAATAAGTCATGATCACATAATGAGAAAAGTAAACATTAGACTACCACCTTGAAAAAGACTGAAAACCTCACAATTATTAGTTTGCCATTATAATAACAATAGGTAATATTGCTATTAATTTAAATTTTCTAGGCTGTATTAGTATTCAGAGTATATAGCTGTAAATGTGACCAGATTTTACCAAACCAATCTAAATCGCACATCAGGCAAAATCAATCTAACACCACCAGTGAGCTACACTATCATACTACTAGTTTTGACACTCAGTACTACTCAAACTACTCGAGGCTGGTTTTTAACTGACGTCTTTTCTGGGTGGTGTAGAGATCTCGAATGGCAGTTTCAGGCCTTGTGAAAGGTCTGGCTTGGCAAGAATCAGTGGTTTACTGGTGGATGGCCTGATGATGTTGGCCAAACGTTTTTTCTGTTGATTTTGCTGTATATCAGTTACTAAGAAGCCAGCACAGTCCTTTAATCTTGTGTCTGGACTTCAGTCATGGTCTACCTCCATTTTGAAGTCTTGTCCACCCCACCCTCCTTCCCTTTGTGAGCACTCATGATACTACTTTGCTCGTCCAAATGTTCAGATATTTGGTGGGAAACTCTACAAGTACTGGAAGTAGTCTGAAGGGTAATAGATTGATGCATCTCTTGTGTAAATTTCATATGCTTGCTAGTTATCCTTGGCAAGTTATGCTGACTTGAATTCTTTAAACCTAAACTTCTAATGTGCAATTTGGAATGCTTTTCCAAAATTCAGTCACAAGTGGTCCTTTAGTAATACAGTAAAGGACACACACAAACTATGACAACATTAAATGTAGTCATCAATTTCCATCATAAAATCATTATTTCTAAAAAGTAAATACATATGTACTTAGGGTTAGGGTTAGCAATAACCCTAACCCTAACCCTAATACATACGTATTCAAGGTATGAATACGTATGTATTAGGCCACACCAAGTCAAACCTTAGTTTCTGGTCACCCGCCCGCATGGTAAACCTGAAACCCTAGTTTATGAGGACTATTATTAATATTACAGGCGCTTAAGTGCACGTGACCCAGCAAGACACTTATTTTTTACTGCAAAAGATCGATATACTCTAATAGAGCATTCAGGGATTCCAATAGAGCAGTCACACTACTCTTAACTCTAATATTAGGTATATATTAGGTATATATGCCACACTAATAAAATGTTTCTAACTATAGCTAGTTTTGTCCTTGATTATATAGCTGTTCAGATTATAACTGTTACTAATGCTTCTGTAACCAAAGTAATTTCAGTAGCATTAACTACTAGTCCATGCAGATGGGCCATAGCTTTAACTTTATAATTCAAATGTAGTCCTCTAATGATTAGCCTAATTCCTTATCACTGAACACTACAGGGGTATGGAAAGCCGGCAACATTCGGTGAGCTTAAACTTAAACTTTTCCATAACTAAAATTAGATTGGCAAGTAGAAACCCTTATAGTTTAAACATTCCCAGATGATCACTAAAAAACAGTAGTCTGGAGCACTCAATGACTCAAAACTTTGACAGTTACTTTTCTCAAGGTTACTGAATAGAAGGCTGGAAACACATAGCTAGTGGGCTAAGACTTTACATTTGAATGAAGAATATAGAAGTTAAATTTCATTGTGTATCATGATCATTTGAACAACTTAGCTATAAGTCATAGTAATACTTTCCTGACATAGCTAATGAGACATTTATTTCACTTGGAAAGCATAAGTAGCTACATGAGCAAAACATTTCCTATAGTATATTCTAAATAAATAAATAAATATATACTGATCCATCAACAACTTTCCTAGTGCATTTTTTACCGAAGCACAACTACTTATGTTGTTGGTTAAGTATAAAATCAACATGAATTTGCTAAATTGAGCAAATAATAATACCATACACAGTATATTGTCACAGTAGAGTCTATAGTCCTGAAGTCCTGATCATCCGCCCGCCCGCATCCATTTGTAGGCTTGGGAGTGACCAGAAACTAAGGTATGACTTGGAGTGGCCTTAGGCTTTAATACGAAGGCTTTTGCAATTGAATTCGTCCCGTTTGCAATTGAATTCGTCGGTTTTGCAACTGAATTCGTCCCGTTTGCAATTGAATTCGTCGCTTTTGCAATAGGATTCGTCGCTTTTGCAGTTAAAGTTCGTCCGTAACAAGCATGGCAGCTGGAGCAAACACGAAAACATGATGTAGCAGCTGCTACAAAAACTTGTTCAAGTACAACAGTAGTAAACAACTCTTTATATTATTATTATTATTATTTATTATTATTATTTTTAATTGGTACAAGGAAGACAAAGTCTTATAAAAACCAATCTCAATACATCTAAATAAAATCAAACCGGCGGTCATATAAAAATACATCTACTTTAGTCTTAAAGATCAGTACATTAGGTGCAGATACAATTTCGTGGGGTAGGGTGTTCCAATCATTGATGATTCTCTGTGAAAAACTATGACCTCTAATAGCAGTGTTAAAGCGATTTTTGTAGAGTTTGAGTCCATTTGATCTGGTGGGGTTGGTATTAACAGTAAAAAAATAGTCTTTGCCCACAGATACTAAATTGTTCAGGATTTTATAAGACAATAATTCTTCCTCTACAACCTATCCAGCAACATTCCGAACTCTACTGCGCCATTCGCGATGGGTGTGGTCACTCGCGAGCAAGCTAATTAACTTGTCAGACAGTTATCAACTTCGCGTACTACCAGCTCCAATTACCTTCTAATGTCTCAAGTGTAACTCTCCATGGCATAAATAGGTTTCTTGGAGCGGTTTTATTTATGACGAATTGTAATGCAAACGCGACGAATTCTATTGCAAAACCGACTAATTCAACTGCAAAACCGACGAATTCAATTGCAAACGGGACGATTTCAATCGCAAAGGTGACGAATTCAATTGCAAAAACCTGTAATAACAGTTGCTTGTAGTATTTTGCACGTGATCTCCCGGTTCCCGGTTTTACCAAGCAATCTCCCGCTCCCCTCCCGGTTTTACCAATACCCCTAAGAAATTAATTGGTACTTCACAATGAAATCTACTTATCACGTGCTTAACATTATTATTCAGAAATCACACCTCAGTACTACAAACTGCCAAAGCTCGAACAGTTGAAATGACGGGAACGGCGCGTCCCTTAGAAGCACAGTCAACAAATCAACTTGACGATCCTGTTAAGTATGGAATGTTATTCGATTCTGCAAGGTGGAGTTATCCTGTACACGCTTTTATTGGAAAGATAATTAGAGGTAGCTAGCTATTAACTATAATTATCATGGGCGGATCTAGGGGGGGTTCAAAGGGTTCCATGGAACCATCCCTTTTGAAAGAACCTCCTTACTCGAGACACTCTAATAGAGCAGTCAAGATCGAGATACTCTAATAGAGCAGTCACATAGTCTTAAGAGGAGCAGTGTAGCAAGCTATGTATGGGTCATTCCATACCAAATCAACCAAAAAAAATCTTGACCCCTTCAGATTTTCATGAAATTTGGCATAGATATGAACTCTACTAAGAAACTTTCTCACACCAAAATTTGGCCAATTCTATTGATCTCCCTTTAAGATATGACCGCTCAAAGTTTATTAGATAATTTTACAGCAGCTTACACAGGTTTAATAAAATGGCCATAACTTTGTCAGTGATTACCACACAACCTTTCTGTTTAGAGTTTTGAAATGCTTATTAAATTCTCTTTCAGGTGATATATAATTCAAGATAATTACTCAAAGGAAAAGGTCAAACCACAAAAATGTGACGTTTTCCTTTGATCTTAGTTTTTTCAAAAACGGATATTTTAATTGCTTTCATTTTTTGTTGAAATATTCTTCTAATACCCTTCTTTCATGACAGCAAGTTTGAAGTTGGGATGGCGAAGGGATCATGAGTTATGGCTACATATGTAATTCTTATTGATGTTTACATGCTACCAGGGTATAACTATGAACACTACTATAACAATACGAAATTTTAAATTCAATTATAGTATGGAATCTCATCAGAATATAGTCAAGTTGTAATACACATACAGTTGGAGGCATAGTACACAGGTATAATCACAAGATTAAACAGAAGTATCAATACTCTCCGTTGCTGAAGTCACACCAATGTACCCATGTTAAGTATATCAATGCAGTTATGATAACTGGTGCAAATGCTGTCAAAAGTCCATAGTAGAGATTTTGTACCATACATTGGGAAGGTTTGGTGCTTGAGTTTGGTGAGGAAAATAGTTCGACAAAATTGTGAAACTTCATAATAGGAGGGTTTTAATTTGGTAAATTGACCAAACAATTTCTCCGCTAACTTTTCTGTTATTATTCTATACAGTCCCTGTGTGACATGTATAATTTCTTTTGCAGGATCTGTATGTAACATTTTTTGACATAACAGCTATACTTCATAAAATCACAAGGAAAACTTCAGATGGGCAGACATTAGCATTTCCTTGTCATCACAGACACTATAGCAATTTAGGTGGTAGAGTATAGATTGTCTGTGAGATCAAAACCTCTATATATTTACTCTGTACATTGGCATGAATTTTCCACAATGTTTAACCATAGATAATAGAGTAATAGGGATAGGAAACGCAAGCGATTTCCGGTTTGATTTCCGTTACGCGTGACTTGAAAGGACAAGACAGTTTTGTGAGAATTAGTGTTCTAAGCAGCGTAAATAGTAATCCAACAGACTACAGTAAGTATTTAGACCTATGTGAGAGATTTTGGCGAGAGAATTCAGACCGTAGATTTTATAACAAAGCGTATCGCATTAACCGTGATTGTTACACGCTGTCACACTTTCGCTCATCGTAACTTCATGCCTCGTCCATACCGCTTCTTTTATAGCCGGTTCCACTTTCGAATCTTGTGGTAAGCTAGGCGTGTCACCAACACAGTCTTTTACCGTTGCGTTGTACTGCAAGGTGGTTTAAGCTTTTGGTTAAAAATGGAAGATACTTAGTCGTTTCTTCAAGCAACAGTTCCTGTTTTGCTCCGATATTTCCTCTGGTTCCCTCTGTTAAATGGTAAGGAATAGGTTTATCACAGTTAAAAGGATAGAATATATTTACGAAGAAAGTAAAGTGGTTTAAAGTAATTTTTGGGCCGTTTTTTTCACTTTCAATCTCCTTTAATTTTGCGTATAACTTCCTTGAGGGTTGGTACCATCCTATTTCCCTCGATTACTTACTTGAGTTCACTGTAGCGAAGTTTCACAGTCGTTGGTTACAAAATTCTGTCGTTACAACATTTTGTTTCTCTTTGATACAAGTGCATCAAGCGTAACGAGTATGTTCGTGACGTACTACACGGAATTCCAATAGAAATGTACGTATTTTGTGACGTCACGTTATTGCGTTTCCTATCCCTATTACTCTATTATCTATGGTTTAACACTTAGAAGCTGCACCACTGGAAAGCTTCATATATGGACATTGGCATAGACAAAAGCATCATTGCATATTTCAAAACCAAAAGATAAAGAATATTTTCATTGTCTGAAACTTAGTATATCAGTGGGTTACATTCATTACTGGACATATGTGTAGCAGTTCAGTATTCTGATTAATCCTTATTGATTGTACAACCTGACAGTGGTACTATATATGTCCAGCAATGAATGGAATCCATAGTATGACTGTATTTTCAACAAATCCTTACCATTTCACACACTTTTTGTGTTGCTTTTCATGAACTAATGAATGAAATTTAGGCCACTTAACTTATATAGATTATCATATTGTTACAATTGATAAAATTATAAAATTTTAGTCTGCATAGATTAAGCAGTGTACCCAATCAAACAAGCTATGCTAAGTAACTTTTGTACGTATATTATAGCGAAAAGAATTTGGATCCCTATGTAAGTATGTAGTAGTTAATGCGTATTTAGCTTTTCACATAATTACTTGCATAACTTATTCTAAAGCAGTAATTAAAAATGCCCTGTAAATTTTTTTGCTTTACCACTAAATGTTGTATACTGTATGTACTGTAGGATATCTTAGAAAAATCAGGAGTTGTAGGTCAGTAATTTACTACTCATGCATACTTAACTCAAAAATTAATGAAACTTGGTTTGGTTTACATTATCGGTGCCCAAGTCATAGGCGGATCCAGGATTTTTGGTGACTGGTTTCTGATCTAGAGCATTGCTAAATTTTTGGGTGAAGACCAAAAAAAAGGTGATCACCTGCTCAGAATAACTGCCCTCCACTAACTATTTAAAATATTACTGATGTAGTGCATAAAGATCCTTACTTATAGCTATAAAGCTTGCTACATTGCTGCTCTAATACTGTGACTGCTTTATTAGAGTGATCGACTGCTCTATTAGAGTATCTTGATTTGAACGTGACTGGTTTCCGGAAACCTCATAAACCCCCCTGGAGCCACCCCTGCAATTGTATGTAACTGCTCCAAATTTCATGATCATTATAGCACATTCTATTACTGAGTTACAAAATTTTAAAACCATTACTAGGTTTTGGAACAGTGCACTATCCCCCCCCCTGGAGTTTTCTTTGCACTGGTACTTTCTTGTGATTTTATGAAATATAGTTGTTACATACATATGTCAAAAAAAAACTTTGCATACAGATAGCTATTACAAAACAAATGATACAAGTCAGAGACGCTACGGAACAACAGTACAGTTTGGCAGTAATGAAAATTAAAACCCTCCAATTTTAATGGAGGCCTATTATGAAGTTTCACAATTATGTCTAACTTTTTCCCTTACCAAATTTACAGTACTAT
Organism: Dysidea avara; assembly: GCF_963678975.1. Taxonomy (NCBI): domain Eukaryota; kingdom Metazoa; phylum Porifera; class Demospongiae; order Dictyoceratida; family Dysideidae; genus Dysidea; species Dysidea avara. The sequence goes on from NC_089272.1 coordinate 64,660,456, forward strand.
AAGATAATTTATCACCAAACCTTTCCAATATATGGCAAACAATCTCTATTATGGACTTTTGATGTTATTTGCACCAGTTATCATAACTGCATTGATATACATAACATGGGTATATGTGACCCAGTCTGAGATATCACCCATGTCAGCAGATTCGATTTTTCACCCAGGATACAAAGCTACATAATAAACTATCTAATCCTACATTCAAAATCAGCTAGACTTGAGTGGTCTGGTTTTGCTGGCTGTTTTTCCCAAGCCCAGTGGTGATCCATACATACGGTGTGGGGCCTTAATGGAACTCTGGTCAGCCTGGGGATGACTGTATGTGGCTGTACAGCTCTGTGGTGTTGAATAAGTACCTCTGCTGTGAATTTCCGTTCATTTTAGCCAATCAATTTTTGAACACCATCTTGCTCGCCTTCCAGGCCCCCCGCTTCCCACCGCTTTTGCAGCTCGCCTGATACAGTCAACCTCAGTTTAAAAATGGCAGGAAACTTAGTTGTTGGCTACTTACACAGTGGATGCTCTGGAAGGTAACTGGTGTTTCTCAATACTTTCAAATAGGCGATAAGACCGGTCTTCCCAGACTGGGTCACATATTGATGTGCCTTCGACAATGAAGAGTATTGATACTTCTGTTTAATCTTGTGATTATACCTGTGTACTATGCCTCCAACTGTATGTGTACTTGACCACACTCTAATGAGCTTCCATACTATAATTGAATTTAAAAGTTCATAGTTATACCCCGGTAGCATGTAAACATCAATAAGAATTACATATGTAGCCATAACTCATGATCCCTTTGCCATCCCAATTTTAAACTTACTGTCATGAAAGAAGGATATTAGAAGAATATTTCAACAAAAAATGAAAGCAATTAAAATATCCGTTTTTGAAAAAACTAAGATCAAAGGAAAAAGTCACATTTTTGTGGTTTGACCTTTTCCTTTGAGTAATTATCTTGAATTATATATCACCTGAAAGAGAATTTAATAAGCATTTCAAAACTCTAAACAGAAAGGTTGTGTGGTAATCACTGACAGAGTTATGGCCATTTTATTAAACCTATGTAAGCTGCTGTAAAATTTTCTAATAAACTTTGAGCGGTCATATCTTAAAGGGAGATCAATAGAATTGGCCAAATTTTGGTGTGAGAAAATTTCTTAGTAGAGTCCATGTCTATGCCAAATTTCATGAAAATCCGAAGGGGTCAGGATTTTTTTTGGTTGATTTGGTATGGAATGACCCGTATGTAGTTATAAGGAAATATAGTTGGTGAGGGCATCTATGGTGAGAGGCAGCAGGTGATGACCTTTTTTTGGTATTCGACTTATAGCTAGGCTGAAGTTGCAATTCCAGAGTGGAACACCCCCCTTTTAAAATGTCTGGATCCGCCCCTGCTATACACTGTAGTTATAAGTTGTTATCGTGGTACCTTGCTATCTAGTTAGCTAGAAATTCATATATATTATGTAAGATGCTGATTCTACACAGAAAGAATCAAAGGATCATTATGTACCTAGCTACCATTTTGTTGTAGCTACCTTTCTACATTTTAATACAAGTACTTAATCTACGTGTGCACCCAGCAATCTCCATGTGGTAGTTCACAAATCTTATACTAGTATAATATATATATTAACTATAGAATAGATTAAGGAACATTTTATAGAGTACAGTGTATGATTAAAGTCGGACTGCACAATATTATTGACAGTGACTCCTGTGAAATTAGGCTTATGATAATTAAACTGTACGTTGGGGCATGATAGCTGTTTAGTCAGAGTCTCTTAACTTGCCAATGGTTGGTGGCTTTTGTATATTTTTGCAATGTCAAGTTACAGGGGCAGTGGAGCAGGCCAAAGAGTGAGGGGGCCAGGCCAGCTGCAAGTTAAAGACCAAAAAAAAAAAAAAAAAAGGTCACAGCCAGCTGACAATAGCTGCTCTCCACCAATTACATCTCCTTATTTATAACTACACATACATAGCAGAGGAGGTTGGACGCGCTCTAAGCACCACATAAATATATTGCTCTTAATTGCATTCTTTTATTTGGTATTTCACGTGACCCTCAATAGTCCTAGTACAAATTTGAAAAACGATGGGGTTGACTGGGGTTGATTAGATAATCGGATGGTGCTTCACGTAAGCTTCAAGGTGATGTACTTTGTTTTGTAAAAGCGCTTGGTGATTGGGGTGAAATTAATAAGTTGCGGTTTGGTGTGTAGAACTTCTCCAGAATTGTCACGTACGTACTCTATAATCAGAACAATGATACTTTACCGAATTAAACTGAGATCGATGTATAAACCTCTTCAATAAAACGAATTTCGCATAATTTGTTTCAGGGGCGCTTAAATCGCGTCCAACCTCCTCTGCATACATAGCTAAGTAATTTGCTACACTGCTTTTCTGAATACTGTGACTGTTCTATTAGAGTATCCATATCCTAACTGTTCTATTAGAGTATCTCGATCTTTTCTTGCAAACACGTATCCCAAAAAAGTGGGGGGCCATGGCCCCCCTGCCCCCCCCCCCCCGTCCCCACCACCTATGTCAAATTATCCACCTCCCGCAAGTGTATAGCTAATTAAATAACTAATGTAAAACTCCATACAGATAAATTCAGAAGTTTTCAGGTTGTACATAATTGTAGCTTATAACCTTATTACATTGCTAGTGTGGCTGGTCTGAAAAAGACATCACAGACATGGTTGTGAAGCATGTGGCTACATGGCTTAAGTGTAGATCTGACAGATTTGTAGTGAAAAACCATCGTGTGCTCTGCATCCCATAGGTAAAAAGACCATGCACACAACACCTTCCTCTAGCCTGGCTTGATCAAATAAGCAACTACGTAACAAAGCTGAAAGCTGCAGATTTGTTATTGTAACAAATTATTTTCTTTACACAGATAGTCGATACAATATGGATTATTATGACACAGAGCAATTTGAACGCTACTGTTGTTTGGTAAATAGCTAGATATGAAGCAATCATACATGTTTTATTGATGAATTAATAGGTTAATGAACTACTCAATGACAAGGTTTATGTTGTTACTGATGATGATATTAAAGTTATAGCAAACGATGTTCTGAATTGTTTTTCTTCTAAACCTCAAAAGGAACTTACTACATTCACCAAGGTTAGTATAAGTAGCAGTTTGATAGTCTAGATATCATTGTCATAATTTTAAAGTATGATCCAAATATACAATGGTAAAAGTCACAATGAATTGCATTGATTCCAATCAGAAATATTTTCATTCATAATATAAGGCAGTGATACCTTAATAGCCATACACTGTATGCTGTCAAAAAGCCCCAAACTAAATTGAAATCAGAGGAGTACCATCTAGCAGCACTGTTGAGTTGCAAAAGTTTTGAGATTGATTTGGCAAAGAAAAGCTTCTTATAGAAACATTGCAACCTTTAAAGTGAGGCTAAAATAGGATTTGTTTTGCTGGTTAGTTACTTATGCTACTATTGCAGTCTGATGTGAGGAGCGTACCATAAGCAGAAAGACTAGTTATGACTAAAAGTCAACATATCTCTGTTATTATCTCATTTAATTGTGTGAATTTGGTGCATGCAATAAGTGTAGCTGCAATCTAAAATAGTCTGCAAGATGCAGGGGACGCTGATAACCTACAGCTGGGTTTGATTATGATTTACTACCCCAATAGAGACTTGCAAGTATAGGGTTGAATTATATACGATGGAAGTCATGAACTATAGGTATGTGTACTTTTTTATCAGCTCCTACAGTATAGATACAGTTTAATACACTGCATAGCTACTACAGCCACCATACAGCTGTTGTTGTTATAAACTACAGTGAATTCAGGATAAAAGGAATACTGTTAACTTGTGGCTTTGTCTTTATCCTCCTTTGCCTATATCATATTAAAAATTGATAAAGCTTTTTTTTTATTGAATCCATACTTGTAATTAACACATTCTTTCTTTGCTCATATTAGCTCAATGTTGCACTATTCCTCTCATTGTAATCAAAGAGGATCCTGTACTGAAAAGAAATCTATTAAGGAAGAAGTGCGGTATTGTACTTAAAGATAGTGAGGTAATTAGCTGCCCATCTTGGGACCGAGAAGTTCCAGTACTCTCTCTATCCATGCCTCATATTAAAGTCAAGTGTACTGTAATAGCTTTATATATTAGAATCTCTCATTGCTCTTATATAGGGATGCGGCGATTATGCTGGCATAATTTCGGGCATAATAGGTATGTGTGGAAATCAGGGATTATGCTAGCATTTTGAGGTGATTATAAAGCTTTAACAGTAGGAAAATCTGCAGATTGCACAATTCCGTTAAAAAAGATCGAGATACTCTAATAGAGCAGTCAGAAACTCTAATAGAACAGTCATTGAATATTATTTACTCTAATAAAGCAGTCATATTGAAATGAAATTCTCTAATACAGCAACCAGCTAAAGAATTCAAGACTATTTGAAGCTTAACCATCAATGAAAATGGTCTGATACAGCAATAAACTGGCATTATTAGCCAATTATGGTGGCATAATTTTGGGAATAATGGGCAATTCTCAAAAGCATAATAGGTGATTTTTTGAGCACTGCTCAAAAGCATAATGCTCAATTTTTGGAGCATAATAGCCTCATGCCTACTCTTATATCTCTATCTACTTTAGTACAAGCTATTCTGTATATTGAGGCTCAGCATCATGTGTAGTTCTAGGGAGTCTCACTGGTTTCTGAAAACTGGTCAGCTTATTAAATTGAAAAAGTAATTAAAACCTTAACAAAGTTTAAATCTTAAATCAGATTTATTATATATTAAAAGGATAGTTTATTAAATAACCTTTAGTGATCAAATTACATCTCTCTGCCACACAATAATCCAAAATTGCTCGTCGTATTGTTGCTAGTCTTGCTCCTTAAAGTGTGTTAGCTGAGCATGCACCTTTACAATAATATCATTTTTAGCTGTTACATGCTTCTACAACTGCTTGATAAGGTATATATCATTTTCTCTGGAGTGTGAAATTTAAGCTCTCAAACCTTTAGCATGATTTTAACCATAATTGTTATCTAAATAGACCTAAATTTCCTCAGTATGGCCCCATGCATCACACATATTTTAGATCTAGAAACCAGTCAGAAAATTTTCTAGAACTGATCCTGCTCAATACAGTGTTCCCTCCATTATCCAACCTCCTTGGACCAAGACATGTTTGCATAATCAAAAATTTTAGATAATCAAAGCCCATTCATTTATATACAGAGTAGGCCTGAGCCTAATATGCTCAAAATTTTACCTATTGTTTTTTCCAGAATTTCCCTAAATTTTCTCCTTTTTATTCTTGGATCTAGCCTATTATTCCATAATAATGCTCACTTAATTTCTGTAGCTATAGTCACTTAATTCCCAAGATGATGATATAAAAAGTTTTGTCAGAATTAATTAATTAATAGTTAGCCATAAATGATAATGGTTATAGCCATACAACAGACATAAAATAGCTATCAGGAGTATAACAAAGGGTTTTCAATTATCAGTGTATGAAAGCTGTAGCTATAACTACATGCTAAGTTTAGTGGATAAATATCAATATGTTTGTTGAAAGACTTAAGGAACATATACTGGTATAAGATGTACAAGTTTCAAAATTGCAAATAATCATGCAGTTAAATCCCTGATGCTGTCTGCAGATTGTTAACATGAAACGATCTGACTGCTCTATTAGAATATTTTATTATTTTATTATTATTATGATAATTGCAAAACCTCGCAAGCGAGTATGTAAGTGCAATATATGTACAAAATTAATTAATATTAAGTAAGTAAGTAAAAGAGTCAGTTGAAGTAGCGTTAACTATTTCAGTTGGTAATTTGTTCCATAATGCAATGGTGGCTGGGAAAAAGCTAAACTTGTATGGATCAATCCGTGTAAAGGGTACAGTAAGTTTGTAATCATGGCCTCTAGTAATTCCTGGATTGTAGTTGATATAGTTAGGTAGTTTTAAGTCTATTATATGGTGGGTAATCTTATACATCATTTGTAATCTGAGAGTATCTCTACGGCTGTGCAGGCTGTTCCATCTTAGTGTATTTATCATCTCAGTAACACTACTCGTATATCGGTAATCGCCATTTACAAATCTTGCTGCTCGTCGCTGTACCGATTCCAGTTTATCGATGTTACATTTAATATGGGAGGCCCAGGAACAAGCAGCATATTCTAAAATTGGTCGAACATACATCAAATAAGCATCAGATTTCATTTCACATTTACATGAAGACAAGTTCCTCTTTAAGAAAGCTAGAGCACTGTTTGCTTTTTTACACACCAAGTCAATATGCTTGTTAAAATTTAGCTTGGAATCGATGACAATTCCCAAATATTTAGCTTCATTTACATTTTCAAGAAAGTGATTATACAATGTATAGGAGAAAGCAAATATATTTCTTAGTGATGATTTGAACGTTCTATAAGAGTATATCGATCTTTTAGAGGTTTTTCAGCTCCTTTCGGCCAGCACTTGTATAATAATGCCAGCTATGTATCATTCTTAGTAGTTTAGTACTTTCTTCTAGCTAATCAAGAATAGGCACGTCCCTTAATCCCACTGATTATTCCGGTGGACGTCCGATAATTCTAAAATTATGCCTGTAACCATCCTATTATTCCAGAATTATTCTCACGAAATTGCTGACCTATTATTCTCACAATTATGCCGGCATATTAGGCGCAGGCCTAATACAGAGCCCTGTTCAAAGAACATATATTTTTGACAAAATTTTCTAATAGAGCAGTCATTATGATAATCAAGTGTTCAGATAATAGAGGTTCAGATAATAGAGGGAGCACTGTATGTTAGGCAGCTTCTTTTGCTATACCTTGCAGGTAACTATATACTACTTATTTTGTACAATCATGTATACAATGATTTAAAGAAGGCAAGCTCCTCACATAATTATACATTAGCAGCAGGAAAATGCTACCAACCCTCCTCATTACAGTGTGTCAAATGATGTAGCCACACTACAGTTGGTAAACAATCTGCACATTTCCTTCAGAGAATCTGTTGGGTTTAGAATTTGGTATATAAATATATGTTGGCATTAATGTGCTAGTTAGCAAACACAGCTATTGTTTAGTCCTCACCGTCCTATAGGAAGAAGTTACCCTGCCACTAATTAAGACCTATGCTTCAATTAACAACTGCATATTGTACATTTTCCTTGAAATTTGCCTAATGATGTCACCTTGCAATTGTGTGTAGGTCAAACTTCAGAAGTCTATCTTAAGTATGACCCTCATGCTTCTGAACTTGCAGTAATATAGCTGCCATCCTGAGGTGTATGTAATTTTATGTTTGACTGTATAGACATTTTCCTTCATCCATTGTATATACAATCTTATTATATGCTGCATACTGTACCATTAAAATTTACAGTACTGCTATTTGTTTCAGGAAGCCGCCATGTTCTTGTTGGGTGCTTACAACAAAGAGACTTTTGAGTATCTTATAATGAGTTTTGCTATTAAACTAAAGACTAGATGTCTTCTTGTTGTGCTACAAAAGATATCCAAGATAATGTATTCAGCTGTAGGTTACACTTCACAGTAATTATTCTATACCATGTTGGTGGTGTTACTATTAGAAAACATCAAGAGATATAGAAATGAGAAGGGAAAGGTTTAGAGAAGATCAGATTGCAATTTTGAATATGGCAAGTATTGTTTATTGTATAATTTTAATTGTGCATGCCATCAATTCATGTATGTACTCAGGGGCGGATTTGATGGGGGGGGGGGGCTAGGGGGGCTGTAGTCCCCCCCCCCCCTTTCCTTTCTAAGTTAGTACTTGGCCAGTAAAACCCTATATCTTCTATGTGCATCAAAAGCAGACTTATTTTATGAATTATGCATCACTACCACCACAAATAATGTCTATGTAACTATACCTATTGTTCAACTCTGTTCCAGGGGAGTAAATCTTCCTTTTTCCTCAAGAGTTCTTTAAGAAAAAGGTTTTGATTGTGGGTTACATATTTAGTTACAAAAGTTTTAATTGTGGATTTCTTTTATTCAGATGAATAGCAGTGTTTTCCACTATGGCTATAAGGATTCAAAGTGTTAGTTGGTTTAATTGGTTAAGTTATCAGCATATGTAGCTACCAACTCAGCCATTTAGCAAACTGTAGTCTTTTGGTATTTTAAGGTAGCTATAGCACTTTTGTAAAATCTGTATCAGTTACCTTCTGATATGATCCCTAGCTGTGGGTTATGGTGTTGGTATTTGTAGCTAGCTATAGATCAGTCTTCATAACTGCAACAGCAAATAGCAATTTACTAAGAATTTCCAGTGGACTAGCTAATAGCTTCTAGTACCCTTCACTGCTTTCTGCTTTTTAGTACACTATATTGGTGCTAAGGCTAACAAAGTTTTACTGGGCTAAGGAGCAGTTCCTTAGCCTAATAGCTGTGACGTTCAACACCACTAATATTTAGCTTTACATGCATGTTTCAGCCTCTGTTTAGCTATACTTGTTTCTTCCACACATTATCCCACAGAGGCTTCCCCTATTAGTTTGATCATGAGAGTATTTAGAAACAGCATCCTTCATGTAGACTGCAAAATTATCACAGTCTAACTTGTGTAGTTTGTAGTCATAGTCACCCAATGTTGTTGAATTTCAGATGGTCTTTAGAAGATGATAGTACTAGTGTAGTGTTCCATAAAGAGAGCCTGCCTTGAATCTGTTTTTGCTATTGTTGAGGTTTGGGTAAGCATTTTCCACTATTCTTCCAACTTCATGATGTGTGAAATAATCTACTCCAACCTTCCAGTGAGATCCGACGACATCATGTTTATCAGTACGATAGACAGTTGAGGCTGTTGAAGAGGAGCTGGTGCATGGTATATAGCTAGCTATATGTAAATGCTTGGTAGCGTTAACTACAAATGAAAAGAATATGATGCACGCATGATAACTACTCAATGGATATTACAATCAGTCTTGATATAATGGAAAAATAAAAGTGTTTTGATAAACTCAGAATGAAATTCCATTGTTTTCCACTGAAAAACTGCTAAAAACACTCTCAAATTCTCCTTTAGAGGGCCTAATTTTCAAAACTTTCCTGGGGGAGCATGCCCCCAGACCCCCCTAGGCTGGCATGCTTTGCATGCTTTTGTAATTATTATTTTATGACCATGGTTACTACATGAATCTTACCACTAGGACCTTGTGAGAAGGCTTGGGTTCGATTGTTAGTTACCTATGTCCCTGTCCAGCTTAGCCCCCCTTTCAAAAAATCCTAGATCCGCCCCTGGTACTAGTATTGTGACTGGATTTGTGAAAAGGGATCTTCCAGATACCAATTTTGACAATAATAATTTTGCAGGTTGGGAAAGACTATACTGATTTAAAATTTGGCCAATAGTGACCACCTGCACTATACAGTAGCTTAAGGGCTATATAGAGAAAATTTCAGGGATTTATGCTTTTTGATCTCGGAGTTATTGGACAACTATTCTTCTAGGGACCTGTAAGGAGGCTAACAATAAGCCTGTGAGCAGGGAGTCAGAAACCTGTAACTGAAAACTATACCGAATGCAAAAAAATTCCAGGCCAGCCGGTGACTTGATCCAGACAGCTTGTAGTCTAGAGAAGTGGCTGAGGAGCCACACAACCTGGGACCTGGTTTCATGGTATTCAAAGTTTATAGAATTGGATGTGTATGTGGAATACCTGGTCCCTTTTTGCAAATCTGGTTGCATATACTTATACAGGAAGCAAGGGTTAATGCTCTTTGTTTAATGTTTTGCTCTCTAGAAATAAATGTTTACTTAGAGATATGGTTAATTTTGTAATTGAGATTATTTTTGTAATTGTAACCAAATATGAAAAAAACCAACCACTCCATGTTCATCCAAGTCTTTGACTTGAACAGACTGTAGTTTGATCTCTCATGATCAACATGCTGTTAACATAGGATTTTCAGACAGTCTTTGAAATGACAGATTTGATCATGTATACGTATATAGCTACATTGCTCAAAAGAATTTTTAGGGGTAGTATTTCCACACTATTAACGGTGTACATAATGTGGTATGTATACATCTTCCAGTGAATATCAGTAACAATTATAAAACGTTTGCTATAGGAAACCAGAAAAGCTGCCGCATGCCTTGATTGTCTAAATGTTGAACGCAGAATATCACCCATGGAGAATCTCTCTGTCTTCAATATCATTATTCAAAGACCTTCACCAGCCTTGTTACCAATCTCTATAGATAGTCGTACATGGGAAGACTACCTGTTGTGTGAATGTGATGTTCAACTTGATTGGATATTGAACAAAGAAAAATCAGAATTTGTGATGAAAGTGATTGACTGTCGGCATTTATTATCATACTTAAAAGAAGGTTTTAAAGTAACAGGACATAGTAAATCTTTGAATAACATTACAAAGTTAAGAGAAAACATAAAATAAAGAGTCATAACTGTAACACTTACGTAGCTTAATACTTTATGTGTTTCAATTATCACACAACAATTAATGGCTTGTACTTGTACTATCATATTACAATATGACCAATTACAATCATAAAGATTAACTTTGTATTAACAGATCTGATCAAGACACACGATAGTGTGTCGTGCGGCCCAAGAAGCCGGCGCGCCACACCGTGAGTATATTGACAGGAAGAAAGAAAACGTCATTTTCACACATTTGTATCTCGGTGATACCTCATCCGATTGGAACCAAATTTGTTGCAGAGTTGCCCGCCAGCTAGGGGAGTCTACATTCCAAATTTGAAGGAAATCACGCAAGCCATTTCCGAGATACGAGTGGCCAAAGTTTCGTTTTTTTTTTCTTCGTTTTTTTTTCTTCTTCGTCTTTTCGCACACTTGCAAAAATTGCTATAAAACGCAAATGCGTACTCCGATCGCCTTGAAATTTGGCACACAGAAGGGGAGTACAAAGGCGAATCCTAGCATCAAATTTGGTGCAAATCCGGTGAATGATTCAGGAGTTATGACCGATTATTCGCGTAAAACAAGATCGATTTGTTGTCACGCCTACAGGGTAAACCGCTTCATGGAATGAGTTGAAAATTGCTATGTAGATGGAGTAACCATCGTAGGAGTGCCTTTTGGTGGTTTGAAAGGAATCGAGATAAAGACCACGGAGATATGACACAAAACCCAACCTGTGTCACAATTACGCGATCGATTTTTAGGAATAAAAAAGTATTAGTTTTCACGCCTACTAGGCAAACCGCTTAGAGCAATGAGCTGAAAATCGGTGTATAGCTGGAATAATCTTCATTGAAAGTCCTTGTAGTAGTATAGAAGAATTGGATTACAAACCACTGAGTTATGATTCGAAAGCCAACTCCGTGTAGCAAATGCGAGTTCGAGATACTCTAATAGAACAGTCACCCTAATAGAACATTCAGCTAATTTATTTACTCCGTTATAGAATTCTATTACCATATTCTGTAGGGAGTTCAGCTGCAAACAGTTAATCTTATAGACAGTTCAGCAAGAAGCAAGTCACCCTATAGAGAGTTCAGCTACAAATATATCGCTGTAGTGATTCATAACATTGCAAGTCACACTGAAGAGAGTTCAGCTATAAACAAGTCATGCACCCTGTAGAGAGTTCGGCTATACTCTCTAGAGAATTCAGCTACAAACAAGTCACTGTGGAGAGAGGTCAGCTACAAAGAAACTATCCTGTAAAGAGTTCATCTATACAAACAAGTTACCCTATAGAGATCACCTGCAAACAAGTAACCCTGAAGAGAGTTCAGCTACAGACAAGTCACTTTATAGTTTATACAGTGTTCAGCTATATACAAGTAAGTCACTCTGTAGAGAATTCAGCTACAAATAAGTCACTCTGTAGAGAATTCAGCTACCACCAAGTCACTCTGTAAAGAATTTTGCTACAAACAAGTCACCGTGTAGAGAGTTCAGCAACCAAAATACTAATCTGTAAAGAGTTCAGCTATACAAACAAGTTACTCTTTAGAGAGATCAGCTAGAAACAAGAGGGAGTTCAGCTAGAAGAAGTCACCCTGTAGAGAACTCAGCTGCAAAGAAACCCTGTAGAGAGATCAACTACAAACAAATCACCCTGCAGAGCATTCAGCTATAAACAAATCACCCTGTAGAAAGTTCAGGTACAAACAAATCACCCTATATACAGTTCAGCTACAAAAAAAAATCACTCTGTAGAGAGTTAAGCTACAAAGAAGTTATGCTACAGTGAGATCAGTTTGAAACGAGGTTTCAGCTACAAACAAATTAACCTGTAGAGAGTTCAACTATGAACAGATCATCCTGTAGATAGTTCAGCTAGATACAAGTCACCCTATAGAGAGATCAGCTAGAGGAAGTCACCTTGTAGAGAGATCAGCTAGAAAAAGTTGCCTTGTAGTAAGTTCAGTAACAAAAGAAACCATCCAGTAGAGGGCTCAGCTACAAACAAATCACCTTGTAGAGAGTTCAGCTGCAAACAAATCACCCTGTAGAGAGTTCAGCTACAAACAAATCAACCTGTAGAGAGATCAGCTCGAGGAAGTCACCTTGTAGAGAAACAAGTCACCTTGTAGAGAGTTCAGGTACAAAGAAACCACCATGTAGACAGTTCAGCTGCAAACATATCGCCTGTAGAGAGTTCACACAGCTAGAAACAAATCACCCTGTAGAGAGATCAGCTAGAAGAGGTCACCTTGTAGAGAGTTCAGCTACAAAGAAACCATCATGTAGAGAGTTCAGCTGCAAACAAATCACACTGTAGAGAGTTCAGCTACAAAAAGATCACCCTGTAGAGAGTTCAGCTAGAAGAAGTCACCTTGTAGAGAGTTCAGCTACAAAGAAACCATCATGTAGACTCTGAGAGTTAAGCTGCAAACAAATTACTCTGTAGAGAGTTCAGCTAGAAGAAGTCACCTTGTAGAGAGTTCAGCTACAAAGAAACCATCGTGTAGAGAGTTCAGCTACAACGAAATCACCATGTAGAGAGTTTAGCTGCAAACAAATAACCTGTAGAGAGTTCAGCTAGAAACAAATCACCCTGTAGAGAGATCAGCTAGAAGAGGTCACCTTGTAGAGAGTTCAGCTACAAAGAAACCGCCATGTAGAGAGTTCAGCCTCAAACAAATCACCGTGTAGAGAATTCAACTACAAACAAATTGCCCTGTAGAGGGATCAGCTAGAAGAAGTTACCTTGTAGAGAGTTCAGCTACAAAGAAACCGCCATGTAGAGAGTTCAGCCTCAAACAAATCACCATGTAGAGAATTCAACTACAAACAAATCGCCCTGTAGAAGGATCAGCTAGAAGAGGTCACCTTGTAGAGAGTTCAGCTACAAAGAAACCATCATGTAGAGAGTTCAGCTACAAAGAAATCACCTTGTAGAGAGTTCAGCTAGAAGAAGTCACCTTGTAAAGAGTTCAGCTACAAAGAAACCACTATGTAGAGAGTTTAACTGCAACAAATCACCAGTAGAGAGTTCAGCTAGAAACACATCACCCTGGAGAGAGATCAGCTAGAAGAGGTCATCTTATAGTGAGTTCAGCTACAAAGAAACCACCACATAAAGAGGTCAGCTGCAAATAAATCACTTGTTGAGAGTTCAGCTACAAACAAATCCCCCTGTAGAGGGATCAGCTAGAAGAAGTCACCTTGTAGAGAGTTCAGCTACAAAGAAACCATCATATAGAGTTCAGCTACAAAGAAATCACCCTGTAGAGAGTGTAGAGAGTTCAGCTACAAAGAAACCGCCATGTAGAGAGTTCAGCCTCAAACAAATCACCATGTAGAGAATTCAACTACAAACAAATCGCCCTGTAGAAGGATCAGCTAGAAGAGGTCACCTTGTAGAGAGTTCAGCTACAAAGAAACCATCATGTAGAGAGTTCAGCTACAAAGAAATCACCTTGTAGAGAGTTCAGCTAGAAGAAGTCACCTTGTAAAGAGTTCAGCTACAAAGAAACCACTATGTAGAGAGTTTAACTGCAACAAATCACCAGTAGAGAGTTCAGCTAGAAACACATCACCCTGGAGAGAGATCAGCTAGAAGAGGTCATCTTATAGTGAGTTCAGCTACAAAGAAACCACCACATAAAGAGGTCAGCTGCAAATAAATCACTTGTTGAGAGTTCAGCTACAAACAAATCCCCCTGTAGAGGGATCAGCTAGAAGAAGTCACCTTGTAGAGAGTTCAGCTACAAAGAAACCATCATATAGAGTTCAGCTACAAAGAAATCACCCTGTAGAGAGTGTAGAGAGTTCAGCTACAAAGAAACCATCATGTAAAGAGTTCAGCTGCAAACAAATCACCCTGTAGAGAGTTCAGCTACAAAAAGATCACCCTGTAGAGAGTTCAGCTAGAAGAAGTCACCTTGTAGAGAGTTCAGCTACAAAGAAACCATCATATAGAGAGTTCAGCTACAAAGAAAGCACCCTGTAGAAAGATCAGCTAGAAGAAGTCACCTTGTAGAGTGTTCAGTTACAAAGAAACCATCATGTAGAGAGTTCAGCTGCAAACAAATCACCCTGTAGAGAGTTCAGCTACAAAAAGATCTCCCTGTAGAGAGTTCAGCTAGAAGAAGTCACCTTGTAGAGAGTTCAGCTACAAAGAAACCATCGTGTAGAGAGTTCAGCTACAAAGAAACCACCATGTAGAGAGTTTAGCTGCAAACAAATCACCTGTAGAGAGTTCATCTAGAAACAAATCACCCTGTAGAGAGATCAGCTAGAAGAGGTCACCTTATAGATAGTTCAGCTACATTTCAAGTCACCCAGTAGAGAGATCAGCTGAAAAATAATATCCTGTGGGGAATAATGGGCATGTAATAAATATATGTATATAATTTGTATATTTACTAATAAAATCAAAAATAATTGAAGTATTAAAAATCTTCTTTTTAAGTTCTTTTCTTCTTCCTGTGGTAAAGAAAAAACACATGGGTTAAAAAACCCCCAAAGCCAGCCATTGGCCGGCTTTGCAGTATACAAATACAAAAAGAAGTGATATCTAATCAAAAACAGCCAAGCTGTAAAAAAAGGTGCGGCCCCAAAAAAGGCCATGGTGAAAAAAGATGTGAAATCCAAGGTGGCGGCCAAGAAATGGCTGTGATGGTAGGTTAATGGTAAAAATTTTAATAACAACAATTCAGATGAATTTTGTGCCGCTTAGTCTTGGCACCAAATTCACCTGAATTGTTGTTATTAAAATTTTTACCATTAACCTACCATCACAGCCATTTCTTGGCCGCCACCTTGGATTTCACATCTTTTTTCACCATGGCCTTTTTGGGGGCCGCACCTTTTTTTACAGCTTGGCTGTTTTTGATTAGATACAGGTTTATGTTAACTATAACTGCATGTAGCTGATGATTTACATAGCATAGTCTCAAAAACCATTATAGCTATAATTATTAGTGTACTGACTGCTCTATTAGAGTACTCACTACTCTATTAGAGTACTCACTACTCTATTAGAGTACTGACTGCTCTATTAGTGTACTGACTGTTCTATTAGAGTACTCACTGCTCTATTAGTGTACTGACTGCTCTATTAGAGTACTGACTGCTCTATTGGAGTATTAACTGTCTACTAGTTAAATGATTGACCAGTCTTTTGGGATTTTGGAGTCCTGTTGATCTAGATTTGATCTTGACTTTCATAATTTGCACTGCAATATGTCAGCTCTTGAACCACCACTGAGGATGATCATAAACAGTGTGATATGGAAATGTCCTAAACAGGATTATTACATAGTTCTGTAGTATTACACAGTATGATAGCACTGTATAGTAGGAACACCAATATGAAGAGTGTATATGCCAAAATACAGCCACTAAAAGCCATCTACATGACCTTCTTAATGAATAAAGTTTCTACATTTGATGAAACTATATAGGATATCTTATTGTCCTGACTTTTGTTCAATTGCAAGAAAGATCGAAATTATTTAAAATACTTTAATAGTGCATGGTTTCAAAAGGATTTCAATAAAGTTCTAATGGACTACCGTACAATGTATTTAACAATTTAAAAAGGTAGAGAGATTGTTGAAAAGCAGAAGAAATTGCTGAAGCAAATGAACAAGGACTGACTGTGTATAAACCCATAAATTTGTATTTTAATGCTTATTTTGACACAATTTGCATAAATTCTTACAAATAATTGTAAGAATTTGGATTCCCATGTACAGTGATTACAGTGGCAGTAAAATGTCAATGTCTACTAGGTAGTGATTTACTCATATTATAACATTAGTAAATATTCATGTTCATTCCACTCTAGACAAGATTAGTAAGCATGTTGAATATACACACCTCCTTTGCATAGATTCTAGGGTTGAATGTTTTCTGGGTGACCAAATGATTGATGTGTTGTCAAGGATAGATAATACCATACTTTGCAATTGGTAATAGATAGCCTCCACTACAGGTACCTTAAAAGACTATGATTCACATATATAGCTAAATTGTATTATCTTAAGCAGCTACTTTTCAAGTCCTGTCATTTTCCTTAATTCACAGCTACTCTATGGAAAGAGGTAAATACAGTGGTTGGTTGATGACCACTGGTTCACAAATCATCATTGGATCCAGACCTATCCCTTAACAGTATCAAATTTTTTTGTACTGTTGCTGTATCAACAGATCATCAATTTGCTTGTTCTTATAAGCCTCCAGTTTCTTTGTCAGGTTTTGCTCATTCTTCCTCTACCTTTCAGTTCCAACATATTTTTCCCTCAGAGGTATTATGGGCTTTATACATGTAACATAACGCTGGTCCAAATGGTATCCCAGCTCTCTTCTCACAAAAAGATTACAGATTGCTATCCCACTGACATTTATAAAAAAAATTAATATAATAAGTCTCTTGATACCAATCCTTTAGCATGGAAATGTTCAAACGTGACATAAAGGTGGAGATGCAAAAAATATAGCAACTAGCATCCGATTTCTGTGGTACCAGCAGTAGCAAAGATTCCAGACTGTGTGTATGACTTGCCACTGTGCTTGAAAAAGCAGCTACCAAAAGCAGACCACTTTACTCTGGTTGACTGTGACTGACAATGCATTCATAAAACTTTGTATTAAATGGGCAATAAGCTTTGTGTTCAATGGCCAGGTGATAAGACTAGTTTTCCAGACCCAGTAACATTTACAAACAGCAAGATTGCAAAACACTGCTGCTCTCTGCCATATGAAATCTATTCCCATTGTCTACACAAATACCATGTGTATAGCAGGGTTTTTTTCAAGGGGAAAATTTTTTTGCAGATTGGCAGCTATCTGCAAAGGTTTTCCACCTCGAATTTGTAGCTTGATCAAAGTGGCATTGCACTAATGTATCCTGTAGAAGCAAAATATTTTGAAATTTCAGATGGCAGTGATTTGCAAAATATTTCCCCCTCGAAAAAAGCCCACCATACAGTACCAGATATAGTGGGACTATGTAACTGGGTGAAGCCCACCATACAGTACTAGATATAGTGGGACTATGTAACTGGGTGAAGTCCACCATACAGTACTAGATATAGTGGGACTATGTAACTGGGTGAAGTCCACCATACAGTACTAGATATAGTGGGACTATGTAACTGGGTGAAGTCCACCATACAGTACTAGATATAGTGGGACTATGTAACTGGGTGAAGTCCACCATACAGTACTAGATATAGTGGGACTATGTAACTGGGTGAAGTCCACCATACAGTACTAGATATAGTGGGACTATGTAACTGGGTGAAGTCCACCATACAGTACTAGATATAGTGGGACTATGTAACTGGGTGAAGTCCACCATACAGTACTAGATATAGTGGGACTATGTAACTGGGTGAAGTCCACCATACAGTACTAGATATAGTGGGACTATGTAACTGGGTGAAGTCCACAACCTAAATCAATTGTATGTGAAGACTTGTGAAAATTTAGTTACTATTTATAGCATTAAGTGATAATACCAGACAAAATGAAAGAAATGTCCCCTCTGTAATAGTGGCTTTTACAGTGTAAATATACTGTGAGGTGATTCCCATGGGTGCTGTGTGCCAGCACCAATGAAAATGACATATTTTCTAAACAATTTAACTAATTTATTAGACTACAAATATAAATGGAAACCCTGAGGATGTGCAAGAGATCAGTAAAGAATGGTCACGACCATCATGCTATTTATGGTGGAGAAAACTAGCTGTGTTGGTTTGTGCTTGACAAGTGTTTGATACACTGTAGTAAGCAGTGTACTTGATAAGCATGCTTTAATGGGGTCTGGTTTAATTGGAACACAATCATGCCACCATACATAACTAGTTAACTACAGTATATATGTGTGTGCGTGCGTGTGTGTGTGTGTGTACATGTCTGCATGTGTGGTGAAACATGTGGCCTGCTCCATATATATTTTGTGAAATGAAGGTATAAGTTTGTGATTTGAGTTATGCATTGATTAGGGATGGTCATGCACTACTCAGTTACCTGTTCCATATAGTTAATATCATTGTACACTGACCATGTTAAGTTGGTTCCAAACCTGTACATGACTTCATTAATAAGAGAACCTCATTACAGTGACCATCGTAGGTTGGTTCCAAACATAGTTAAGGTGTGCTTCATGACCCGGCTCATTAGTAACACTACTTCATTATAGTGACCATTTCCAGTAGGTCCCAAACATATGTAACAAATGTTAAACCTCACGGCTTTACTCTTCATTAGCTACCACTCCTCTTTCAGCCTACACTGAGGCCTTAGCAACAGCCCTCTATTATTATTCAAAACTGGGTGGGTCTTCATGTGCACACACATGCATTACATCACCCGCATGCGTACATATGTATAATATAATACATATCTTACAATACAATAAACAAATGTTAAATATTATACATAGCTAAGGTGTACTTCATGGCCTCATTATTTTGTCTTTACTGATTAAATTCATTATCTTCACTGAAAATGGTTTTAGTCCCAAAGATGGCCATATTAATGAGGTTCCAATTCCTTTAAAGATGATAACAAAAAGTGTGTCATTTTCTTCCAGAGCTACATACATGGAGCAGAACACAAACCTAGTCAAGCTGTCAACTTTGTCACTGACGCTACATTTTGACACGTGTACATATTGTCATATTTCAATAATAGTGCATGTTGTTTAGTAGTGATAGAAGTCTTGATCACATCATTGAGATTTTACAACAATATTGTAATTCTAAAAATAAACACAAGCAAAATGGACACACAAAGAGTTTGATCTGGCTAAACAATGGACAGCTTACTGAGATGTCTGCCATTTCACAGCCAACAAACAAGATATATATATATATATATATATATATAATGTGGGGACTCACAGTGTAGCATGCCACAATTGCAACTCTTGAAATCTCACAGAGATTTGTAAATCTTATCTCGTGACAATTTTCCACATACTAAGTATCATGTGATTCCACATACTGTATGGCTCCAAATTTTTGTAGTTGAAAATTTTCATAACTATAGCAACCTTACAAAAATTGGTTGTGCACCGATTAATTCAGTATTGTGTGTGAGACAATGCTCAAGATGAAATGAAGAGTTTGTATCAGTACTTCATATACAGCTATACCAGCTTTCATATCCTTTAAAGCAAAATATTGTGAGTGTTTCTGAGTATAAGGGAGTATTTTACCTCTCACCAGCATCATCCATTCATCTTGGCATACCTGGAAGCCTCTCACACATGAGTCAAAATTTGCCTTATAAACTCTTCCAGTAGCTAGCATCACTGTACATCATGCTTCCATATGTTTTGAATCTCATCCATGCATGACAGAAACCGTAAACCTAATGCACTCCACATGTGACAAAGAGTTACAATGTTACAAATTTATTTTACAAAACTTTTGGTGGATTCAAACTTGATCACTTTCACAAAAAAATTAAATTACGAAAATTTGGAGCCATACAGTACTTTGGGTAACATTTGAAACCTTGCCAAAGTATTGACATGACTTTTTTTCAAGTTGCAGACCTCTTGGCTACAGAATGTGGGTAAGGGACTGTACATAGAAATGCACACTTGTATTTCATTACCAAGTACATTACATAATGTGAACAGGCCTACAAGAATAGCGACTGTGGGCACAAACTATGTACACATCATCACACAACAGGACGTATCTAATTACTGGAACACAATGGTTGCATTCTGCAACTTGTATTATAAAACCAATTAATTGCTTAGTAACTGCTGAAAATGTCAAGATCATAGAAAATCGACACAAAAAGTTGTAAATGGAAGTGGGGATATAGGCCTATTTTATGCGCTCAGATGCCCTAGGTATTTTGCAGGTCCGGTCACATTACACATGTACACTTTTCTGGTCTTGTGATGTTGGTAACCCACCTCTAAGTAGTGTACAAGTATAATTAACTTTAATAACTGTATTAAAATTAACCCATAAAGCATGCTATTACTGTGCTTCATTAATAGGAATTCACAATGGTGACGTAACCATGGACAATCCTCCATTATGAGTTTGACTTGTCTTGTGCCTTGTCGTGGTCCTTGCCACAAAAACTTATTGGTACCACGCCTGGGGCCTGGGTGACCGTTGTGATGAAATTTGAGACAAACTGGCTGGGTTCCACCATGATTTCATAACACCAATTGAAAAGGATATTTTCAAGGCAAATTCATAAGAAGCAAAATAGAGGATTCCCCATACATTAAACTATTGGTTCCTATGGGAATTGTGAATTCCTATAATATTGTCTACGTATGGTATTATTACCATACTCCAGGTCTTCTAAAAATAAGAGATATGCATATAGCATCAATGCACATATTACTGTATTTATAGTAATATGTTTAAAAGTCACTTAAAGTTATTGTGCATAACTGAACCTGGGAAAACTATTCTTGCTGCCCATGAAAGTAGGTTTGATTTTTCACCACAAAAGCTACATGAACACACTACTGTCAGAGACAGCCAGGCTTGACTTAGTGTTTCCAAATCCTAATAAGATCTGTGATGCAAATTTCCTTTCATTTTAGCCCTGATTGGTCCATAACCACGTCTAATTCATCCCTACACATTATTCTCTCATTTTGTAAACAACCTTTTGCTCTCACCTCCACCACCCCTATTGAAGCTTGGCTGTTAGTCAAAATTATGTAAAACAACTAGTGTTGGCTACAGTGGGTGCACTGCAAGGAAGGTAAAGAATTGGTGTAAAACGTGGTTAGCAAAGCTTTGAGATACAGTACAACTGGCATTTCTCAATACTTGCAATTAGGCAATAAGACTAGTTTTCCTAGACAGTGAAATATAACAGAAGTCAATACCAGTAGTTCAGATGATGTCAGTGACTACCGATACTTACTAATATACATATATGCATAGACCCTACCACAAACACGTGTACAAAGTTTACAGAGTATACGTAACTAACATGAAAACAAGCCTTGTTGCCTCTTCTTCATTACATTTTAATAATTATAAATAGAAGTTTCCCACTTTTTGACATAGTTACTGGGCATTTAAAAATTCAATTAAAAAGTTAACAAGAGGCCAAGATAGACTGTTACAGTAGAATTCTCTTCCCAATATTACAGTTATCATGCAGTGTATGTATCCACCTCCTTCACAAGGACAGCCAGCTTTACACTTAATATTGAAAAGAAGCTACAAGAATTGCACTATTTTACATTTTGTGACAGGGCAGTCCAAGCTTTGATATTAGCTGTTGGCATCAGTTTTGATAAGCCAAGTATGGTTTTGTGGGTAAACATACCTTGATATTGATAAATTAGCATAGCTACATGTATTAATGCAAGGCTCACAACAGAAGCTGCCTGCTACAAAACTAGTTGAGGAATTTGCATACGATTAGTGGGCATGGCTCCATGTAAGTTTGCAGGTAAATAAGACTGCAATATACTCATTGATAAATGGGCGAGGCTCTACGGACAGTAACAAATGATCTAGTGTGGCTCATGAAAGAACAGGGCTGTGGTAGGACTAGATTTAGCCTTTACCACCACCTCCAGCACTGGCTGTCAAAGCTGGAAATTACCAGCTACTGAAAAAATCACTTGAGGATTCCAAACGCAAGGCAACCCTCAGAGTATGTAGGCTGATTCAACATCACGTGTTATCAGATGACAAGTTGATGATCAATGTCAGTCTTATGGTAGCGGGATTAGAAGTTCCACCAGTTTTCTTTATTCAGGTCCACTGTGACCAGTTTGAATGGAGTGAGGTCTATCGTATGACCATTATTATGACTTTTGGAGCACTTGACCTTGCTGGCAATACCTGAGGGTCGCTGTGCTCCCATTATCGATTCCCTTTATATGATTGGAGCCCAGCACTTTACCAGTCTTATTTATTTATTTATTTATTTATTGATTAGCAAACACCCAACAGGGTTTTTACGCTAATGTACAAGGTACGTACACATAAGTGCCTAGTTTAAGTTACAATAACATAAGTGCCTATAATTTAGGTTACAATAATGATTAGTACTAAGTTACAATAAGTGCTAAGTTACAATAGGTGCTAGGTTACAACTAGTGCTAAATTACAGTAAGTGGTAAGTTACAATAAGTGCTAGAATTACAATGAGTACTACATTACAGTGAGTGCAAAGTTACAATAAATACAATAGGTGCTAAGTTACAGTTATAAAGTAGGAGTAGTTGATTGTTTAAATGTTTCAAGATCAATGGTAGATAGATTTGGGATACATAGATCGTTCCAATGGGGAATAGTTCTGGGTAGGAATGAATAGAGATACGTGTTTACTGAAGATTGTATATGATTAAATTTCTGATCATGATGGGCTCTGGTAGCAGTTTGATTTAATGATGGCAGACAGCGATTTGGGACCAATAATAAATGATTAACTATCTTGTACAATAGGATGAGGCGTGCTTGCTTTCTGCGTTCTTGTAAAGATGACCAATTTAGTTCATTTAACATGTCTGTGATACTGTCACGGTGGTGTCTGTTCCAAGGCTTATTTAAGACGAAACGATCGAGCAGCTCGATGTTGAATCTCAGTAGTGGTGGAGTGTGATGGCAAAGCCATGGGAAAACCGGGTTTAATATTCAGCCTCGCATTTAACAGTGCCATATATACCTTGAACAATTGCAATCATCATCATCATCAACTGCTGACTGGCCATGGACCTACTCCCACCCGTGTCAATCAATCTCTGCCAACATCTTAACACGTCACGCGGCACAACCAAATTCTATACCGCATACTATAACCGTTTATTTCTGTGTTTTGTATGTCAAATTAATTATGCACCTATACTACAGGCAACTGACGACAAACATTGACTCGTATAAATTTTCCTTTTTCCCCTCTGCAATTAAACTTTGGAACCCCCTTCCCCCCTATATAATTAATTCCCCTTCCCTGGATAATTTTTGTAACAACTTAAGTAATTATATCTGTGCATTATAATCATTTGTGATTTCTGCACAGTAACAACATATTATTATTATTATTAAAGGTGGGGAATTGACTTTTTCAAAAATCAAATTCCCCACCCGTGGGGCATGACGAGTAGTCAAATCCCACGTAGCTAGTGTAGTTTGGGAAAGTAGGTTATTCTTACAGGAGGTGCATAGCTTATAAAGTCAAGCAAGTGCTAAATTTTTGAACAGTCAAATGCTCCACTAGTGGGGCGATTTTTAAGGTCAAATTGGATCAAATCCCCCACCATTCCCCCATGTACGCCTGGGAGGGGGGTATAGTGGGGCTTAATATTGATAGGTGCATTATGGCTACCAGTCACCGAGTGCAAAACACTGGTAGACTTTCAGGTCTGTAATTTAATCATTTAAACTCTATTGTTTAATTTAAACTCTATTGTTTAATTTAAACTCTATTGTTTAATTTTGTTTATTGATCTGTACAGTCCTGTAAAGTATTAATAAATAAATAAATAAATATTTTCTAAGCCGGTCAAAACCTCGTCCAAAAAAAAAAAAAAAATAGCACCGGCTTCGCCGGGACGCTCGCTCGAAAACTTACCTTCATACAACTAGTGTCCAGCACGTGCCTTTGTGCTGCGGATGGTAGGCAAGGGCAGTCCATCAAGCCCGGGTTAGTAAAAAAAAAAAAAACTAGTGTGCGTCAGTATCAGAGTGATCGTTCCGTTCCGTTCCTGATTCCGGTTATTATATTATTATTTGTTTTTACTGTGCAGAAATCACAAATGATTATAATGCACAGATATAATTACTTAAGTTGTTACAAAAATTATCCAGGGAAGGGGAATTAATTATATAGGGGGGAAGGGGGTTCCAAAGTTTAATTGCAGAGGGGGAAAAGGAAATTTTATACGAGTCAATGTTTGTTGTCAGTTGCCTGTAGTATCCTTTTCTTAATCGCGAATCATTAGGGGTAAAGTACTCTTTGGGGATATCAATAAGATCATTAATAATTTTATACATCATTATAAGTTTAGCTCTCTCTCTTCTTTGTTGTAAAGGAGGTAAGTTAAGTGTGCTTAGCATGATAGTAACACTAGAGTAACTTGAAAACTCATTTAGGCAAAATCTGGCCGCTCTTCTCTGTACTGCTTCAGTTCTATTAATATTATTTAAGGTATGGGGATCCCATACAGATGATGCATATTCAAGCACTGGCCTGACCATACTTCTGTAGCAGTTACATTTCACAGTGCTTGGACAGTGGCGCAGGTTTCTGTAAATAAAGGCATTGATTTGGTTAGCTTTATTGGTGATTGTTTGGATATGGTCATTGAAGGTAAGCTTGTTGTCGATGGTGACCCCTAGATATTTGGTAGATGGAACTTCCTTAATGGGAGAATTTATTGTAATATAACTTGCGGTTTCCTTGGTCTGCCACTGTGAAATCACGTGGCATAACTCCGCATACTCCGTTTATTTCTGTGTCTGTATGTCTAAAAATATTCTAAGTGAAAACCTCGTCCAAAAAAGAAGAAATTTAGCATCGGTCAAGACAAATGGCTTTCGCTGACGGTTTACTTCTAAAGGGAGTTACTAAATTAGATCGCAAGGAACTGGGACGCGGGGCTTATGGGAGAGTTTTAGTGATGGGCGATATCAGGATTTTCAGAACGATACGATATCGATACGATATTGACTAAAATTGACCGATATTGATACTTTTCGATACGATATTGCAATATTATTTGTTCATGTAAATTGCCAGTTTTCTTACATAATTTGATAGTAGGTAGCTATAGCTATACACAATGGAGATTCCCCGCCCACATACACGAGAGTAATAGTGATTTGAAAATTGCTGAAAATAATGGAAAGCTACAATTAACAATTAAAATTAGCTAAAATACATTTTTAAATTAAATTCAGATCACGTGATGTATCGTATCGAAATATCGGATTCTGAAAAATATATCGATACTTTTCGATATCAGCAAAAAATCAAACGATACGATATAATATCGATATATCGCCCAACACTAGAGAGTTTATGCAGTCAATTATTGCGGGACGATCTGTGCCGCCAAAGAAATTCACTCCATTCTGGTTGAAGAAGTGGGAGAGGTGGAAATGCGATTAACAGTGGAATCATTTATGAGAGAATGCGACCAGTGCAGTGCATTGCGTCATCCAAACCTCGTACAGTTCCTAGGTGTTTATTATCCCTCTGCGGGGGCAGATGGAAGGGCTAGGGGGAAGATGCGGCTACCAGTAATGGTTATGGAGATGATGGCGGATAGCTTGACCTCACTGGTGAAGAAACATGATAAGATTCCTGTCCATATAAAATTTTCCATTGTCCATGATGTCTCCTTTGGCCTGTGCTACCTTCACAATCATGATCCTCCCATTGTCCACCGAGACCTCTCCCCTAACAATGTCTTAGTGACAGTGCATAATGTGGCCAAGATCAGTGATCTTGGAGTAGCCAAGGTGATAAAGGCTGATAGCAGAAAGACAATGACTAAAGCTCCAGGGACTGGTGATTTCATGCCTCCTGAATGTGTTACTAACAATCCTAAGTATGGCCTTCCGATGGATGTTTTTTCATTTGCTGGAATAATCCTTCACACATTTAACCAAAGTTGGCCTTATCCAACAGAGCAAGTGCAGTTTGACTCTGAGACCCGAACAATGGTGGCTTTTTCTGAGGTAGAGCGTCGTCAGCAGTACTTGGATAAACTGAGACAAGAGGCTGAAGTGTTCAGGCCACTAGTGGAGAAGTGTTTGGATAATGATCCTGCTGTAAGGCCAACCATGGCAACTGTCTGTGAAAAGATTCAATTGATCAAGGGTGATATTGTGAAGGAGTCCCCACCAGACGTTATCACTCTATACCAACAAGTGGAGCTGCTCAAAAGTGAAGTGGAGCAACACAATACAGAGTTACAGAATGACCAACAAATGAAAAAAGAAATTAAACAATTGCAATCTGAAGTTGATGACCTGACACAACAGCTGGTAAGTATTAGCTTTGAAGTTAGCTGCTATTTAGAGCTGGGCTATATGTTATAGTTATATCCCGGTACGAGGGTGATATCAGTGTTATTACACGAGTCCGAGGCGGAGCCGAGGACGAGTGTAATAACAATGATATCATCCGAGTATACGGGATATAACTATTTTATATCCCGGAGTGCGCAGAAGTTTACGGATAGTAAATTAAGTTCCGGTTTGAGTTCCTGTCACTGTGCTCAAGATTTCGTCCGAATTGTGTGGAGATCTCTACTTCGTAGCTACAAGAGAGACCTTACGTACTGCCTACAAACTGTAGCGAAGGGCAGTGTTATGAAGCAGCGGTTCCAGGTGCGATTCGCCTTCGTCAGAAGTTGGTATGGTGGTGTCACGTGGTGTGCAAGAGAAAAATAAAGACCAACAAGTGGCTACCATAGTCCGAGATAGAACGATGAAGCTAGAGGAAGTTAGTTCTTCACCATACTGACCGTTGGGAGTGATTGCTGGAGCGAAAATCGTCACGGACTATTCTTGACATTTGTTAAACCATAGATACTAGACTTATAATAGGGATTGGCAACGGAGGCGTAAACGGAAATAATCCGCGTTTCGCTTATCCGTAATGCTGTTAGGAATTTTCAAGTCACTACCAGCTAACCGCTATCATAGTGCCGCTATGCTACTGAGAATGTTTCATGTGTTTCCACGAAGATTTAGTCTTTAAAGGTACGTAGCTCCGTTAGGGATTCTTGCTAGCATGCGTGATGGAATTTCAGTACGGAAGTGAAACCTGCCTTTATTCTTTATTATTTAATAATTACTAGGCAGATAGCACAGCTTGTGTGCCTAGGATGTAAAATCAACAATAGTGAAGTGTATGCTACAATCAATAAGTGTACGTATGCTACAATTACTAGTTGTGAACAAAAAGTTACAGTATGTATGTGTTACATAACAACACTAGACGCAAGGCACCTTCACTGCACTGCCTTACGTCTTTATGCAGTGCAGTGAAGGTGCCTTCGTCTTTACTTCTCGCATTGCGACAGTGAGAAGACTAGACTAAGAGATGAGAGTTAAGCAGCTGAGATTAATAACTTTCTCTTGCCATCTTTCTAATGGTGGAACAATTTTCCCTCACCCACATTGTATCTGGACAAAACTGTATGCCAAGAAGTTGTAGCTAATCTGCTAAAGCATGAATTTAACTATAGGACATCCTCACATCTCTCTGGCTTACCTGTACAGAACCACAAATTATTCACACTTCAAGCACTGACTGTTCTATTAGAGTTATCGACTACTTTATTAGAGTGTATCTGAACCTTTGAAGTCAGCATTGATGATTACACTCCATCAGTTTAGACCACTGAAGTTCAAATGAGATAGTGTAGCAGACTGGGTGTGCCCCTCCTTTTACAGCTCCTGAACTCTAGTAGGAGTAAGACCTATTATGTACACCAGACCATAAACTGAATTTGAAGTCAGTGAAGCATCATCCTTGATCTCAACAATGAGGGACATCCCATATCCATGAGGCAGTACTGTCACACAGGATCAAACATAGCACAATTCATACACCCTATACAACTTTGATTCGTGTGCCATACAACTCAAGTTACAAATAACAACACCTTGCCGGCTATTTACATGTCATATGAAACTACATGACGTAAACATTGCAAATCCGACTAGGAGGTTGATTCTTGCTCTACTGTTGCATGGGCCTATTGCAGCTTGTCTTGTGCTATACTTCTGACTCCATCTAGTCTGCCAGCAGGTCTGTTGGTTCTGCAACTGCTCACTCAGATGTTAACAGCTTACCTAGCATTACAATAAATCAAAAATCAAATTAAGACTACTACATAAACACACCACAAATAATTCATTACACCAGAGTAATTTCTCCTGCCAGATATTTTATGTGGACAGCAGGAAAGACTCCTGGTTTCTGTCGCACAATTTTCCCAAAATACAGTAAATTCCATCATCATATTTTTTGCACTAAAAGTGATAAATTTACATATACATAGTGAACCAGATTCAACTGTATTGGGGAAGTCAAGAACCTAAGCCCACAGTACTTTCAAAGTTCAGCAAAAAAAAAAGGCTGTAATCCACATTCAACCATAAGAATGTGAACTATACAATGTGTAGAGTTAGCCCTGTCAACACTCCAGCTGTGATCATGGAATATGGAGAACAGTGACCAGGTAATTTACTTGCAGTCCCCAAACAAAATGTCTGGCACGTAAGACTAATACCAAAGGAGATTAGATACCTTTTTGCAATATGCAATTTCGTCAGATTGTTTACTGAGGTAGTTGGTAAAAGTCATATTAAGTCAAGTCGTATTATTATGTGCATAATTATATTCATGAAGAGGGTAATTTATTTGAAACAAGTTCGAAAAACATTTTACCCATTGTTTTCTCATTACCACACCTATGTGTTGGTAATGCAGCACACACACACAAAAGGTAAACACAAAAACACACTTTTGTACTACAAAGTCACACGCACACACACACACTAAAACAAAGCTTTGGTAATAGTATAACAGCCAGGTACACACACATTAAAGCAAAGCTTTCAGCAATAGCATCAACGTAATTCCAAAAACCCAGTTTGAGACCATTGCTAAAGAGCACACACTAGATCATCATCTGTAATATTCTTCCCTCTGGTTCTTAGGTGGTCTTCCAACCTTGAATTTCTTGTAATTTCTCTCCTTTCATCAAAGTTCTGATGCCAAGACTATACATGTGAAATTTTCTGTTGTTCATTTTAAACTCTGCCTACACGGAAGTAACAGGAAGGATTCATAAACTAGATATGGAGTGACATTCTCCAAAGTTAACATTTGTACTGAACCTTGGAAACTCTTCAGAAAGTAGTTCACGAAGCTCAGTAAAACTACACAAACTTGTACAAATATCGCTCTGAAATGCCCTGTAAATAAGCATTCTCCCTCAAACAACACCCCTATTGTTAGACAATTTGATCCATTAACACTTCCAAGGTCAAAATAAAAGGGTGGGAAATGTTAACACCGTTTAGGAATGTTGTGTCACTTCAAGAAAACTACACAACGGTAAATAGCGTTGAACTCCACAGTAAACAACAAAATGACAGCGCGCTAAAACACACAAATAAGAAACTTACCCATCCAATGTACTTTATTTAGCCATAGCTTCAGCTTTAACGCACGAAGAATACGTGCACTGCACGCCTGCTCGAGTGCCTGTCACTCAAAGGCTCCACCATCTTTTACTTCACCAGCAAAACGTGCATTAATTTACGAAAATAATAATTTTATAGTGCGTTGCCAATCCCTATTATAAGTCTAGTATCTATGGTTAAACTATTGTATTGGTAGCTTGTAGTGTTATTGTGTAAAGGATTAACAGTTTTCTTGTAAGTTTTAAGTGCTGTATTGGTGTGTTTTGTATCAATATTTCCTTATTTGGCTCTTTGTTCCATTGGTAAACAATGCCCTTCGCGGTTATTATGATGTCACGAAAGAGACTGAGTGGCTCCGCAATAGGGTGATAAGTTAGTTATCACTGGGTGATAACTAATATATCGTACAGTAGCAGCTCCGCTCTGTCTAACTGTATGGTAGTTATAACCCAGCGCGGCGCTTTGATACTCCCACGCACTGGGATGTAAATACCAGTATTGTTAGTAATCTCTGATATTTAAGTCATACCAGTTTTGATACTGCCTGTGATACTACTGCCTGTTTGTTTTAATACTGCCATACCTGTCTGGGCTTTAATAAAGGTTATCATGCAATATACAGGTTGGATAGTTTGTACAACGTTTCTTTGCACTCACAATTATGATAAATATTACAATGTTATAACTCACAAGCATCACTAGTATCATATATGCACAACTTTGTATCAATGGCGGATCCAGGATGGGGCAAATGCCCCCCCTCATGAAGCCAGCTATGCTTCTGATTAAAATAGCTGCTAATCTTTATGTCAGGCCAAGATCAGTTTATCAACTCGTGCCTGAAAATATGCACTTTTTACTAGCATTTATTACAAATTCACCTGAAACCAAAGAGAATGAAAGTCAAACTAGCTGTAAAATAATAACCTAGCACCTTCGTACGTACTAAGCGCCTCTAAAATAATTATCGTGTTGCTGTTGTTTAAGACATTCAGAACCTTTTAAACAGCTTTTAAGACTTCATAACCATCTGGAAAGGCCAAAATGGCAAAAATCAACAGTGAGACACTACCATGAGGTGATTATTTGCTGCTTCAAAAATGCAGAGAATCTGGCTCTCCCCCAACCACCTACAACTTACCCTGTTTGTGCCCCTCCCCTTGCCAGCTCCTGGATCCACCCCTGTGTATCAATTATTTATTTTAGTAATACACGATGAAATTGTCTACAACTGTTCAACACAATTAAGGTCATAGGCAGTTACAGTTTAATACAAACAGCATGATGAATAATAGTATCCTTAGATATTCAACAGTTTCTAACAGGTAAGCTTTTTAATTACATAGTAAGATTTATTCACACAATGAAGTCTCAGAAGTGTAGACTTGTTTTCTGGATCATGTTCTTCCATAACAGTATGTGCCACTATTTGAATTTATACTTGTGTGTGATGTCACAACATCACGATTATTCGCAATGCATCTCAACATCGTGATGTTCAGAGACAATCACGATTAATCCTGCAATCCGATTGTTATCCTATTTATTAACAATATGCACAGTAGGGATATTCACTTCTTATTGTTTTACAGTATTTGGACATTACGTACTACTCCGATCCAGCTTGTTTCAGTACTTTTTATTGCAGCACTATACACTGTCCCTATTCTAATTTCTTGTTAGCACTTTTCAAGCATTCTTAGAAATCATCAGGTTTCTTTGATGAAACTGTGTGATCTCCTCTACCTTAATATAATGACTTATACACTTCACAGGATCAATAGTGGGTTTTAGTTCTGTAAAGTGAGCCAGAGCATAGGGTGTCTATTATAGGGTACTGTGGCCAGAGTTAACTCATGGACTTGGAGAAGATAGTTCATTTGTTTTACTAAATGAAGAAGGCCACAGGTTTGCTGCTTTGTAGTCATGTGGCGCAATGTCAGGCCTGCCAACTCTCACGGTTTTATCGTGTGTCTCACAGATTTTAGTCAATACTCCAGGTCTCACAGTGAGGTTCTGCATTTTCAAGGTTTTCTTAGTTCTGTTGATCACATGACCACATGACCATGAATCTGTCTCGTGACCACTTGCGATCGCGTAGTTATAGCCACAATACTGGTGGGCCATTGCAGCAAGTTGTGCATTAAACAGCATCTGGAGTTGGGTTTATGAGGTCACATCCCCAATCAGATGAGAGATGGTGTAGCAAACCCTGAAGTATTTGGCTTGCACGTTACATCAGTAAAAGTACCTGCCTGCCATGGGTCTCTGGTTTGTGGGTAATGTAAATCGAATGGTATATGCTCCCCTTGGTCAGAATTTTAGCCTCTAGGTTGAAAATGATACATCTCCTAGTCATCACATGATATTGTAAGTGCCTTGTGGTTTAAATCAAGAACTTTTCAAGCTTGCTAAACATCTTGGCAGGTAATCTAGGTGACTTGCACATATGACAATCTGGGCTACCACACTTCTTTATACTGAATGAGTAATGCTTTGCTTGGCAACAATGAGTGATGAAATCTTATAGCTTTGGATGCTCTTTCAAGGTATGTTATTTTCTATACATTTTGTCAAACGTT
This sequence comes from Dysidea avara, assembly GCF_963678975.1. NCBI lineage: Eukaryota > Metazoa > Porifera > Demospongiae > Dictyoceratida > Dysideidae > Dysidea > Dysidea avara. Next base: position 64,692,708 of record NC_089272.1, read on the forward strand.
AAAGTAGATCTCCATGACTGTTTCCCACAACTCTTTTATTTCAATTTCAATAGCTGAGTTGTGCTTGTTCTAGTAATGATGTCCGAAAGCATAATCTTGACAGGTTCAATGTTGTCAGATAATTTTACTTTGAGTTCTGGTTTGCTCTTAGTAGCACATCTTAACTGCTTCATACTATTACACTTACCGATGATAGTCTCAAATTCTTCATCTGTTTACTGTCGTATCAACCCAAGAGATTGCAATCCTAAATTAACAACAGACATAATCTTTTTGACAGGATTTTTCCAAGAATGAAATGGTGCAGTACGGCAAACACATAGATAAGCTAAATCAAGTTTAAGAGAAACAAAGCCATAAGCAACAACTGGACTGAGAGATATGTATGGTGATGATCCAATCCACATCACAATAAAGAAACAAAATTGGTTTATTATCAATCAATTTGCAAATCTCAGCAATGTGACGATTGGGGGAAGATGATTGATCTTAAAACACTTTTCCATGGTAAAATGAATCTTCAATCTTTTCAGGAACATCAATCAAAGACATACAGACAGTACAATACCCATTCGTGTAAAGTTATGATCACCAACTTCAAAGGTGGCATCACGACTAACGATTACCCTTTTCCCACTTTTAGCAGCTGCCACTGGAAAGCTGGGCTCTCCTTTGTGTTTGTCATCTATGGATCAAAAATTGCAGTGTTCTTTAACAAGTATGGTATATTTGGTATCTACATAAAGCTGCAACATAGTGACTATGTGGGTGATCCTTTCTAAACTGATGTGCCTGAATCATAAAATTCACATTCAATTTTCCAGTGTAATGGATTTTAGATCATATACATCATTCTTTTCAAAATACATCATATTTGCTTTTATTGCGTGTTTAAATGCCTTAACTTGACCACAATATTTGGATCTTCCATTTCTGATACTAGCTTCATCCTTTCATCAATTTCAGCTAAGGGTATTAGGGCTGAGGAATCATTTGTTAACCCCTGTATAATTATACTTTGGAAGGCTCAGTTTCATATCAACATGTAATTGGCATAATTACAAAGACATGACAGCCATTTTGAAGAGTCACGAGACTAGTTTATGTAAAAATGCGTAGTGCCTATAAAAGGAGCACACGGTCTATTTCCATTGGCTTTTTATTTGGCTGTGACAGTAGTCAGTGCTTTGTGAATGGCGAGCAACAAGGAGATAACAAAGACATTGGAGACTCTTTTGGCGAGCGTCAGGTCCATACAGGACGAACTCGTGACGCTTAAACGTGAAGCCACACACAGTAGCACAAACCCGCAGTCAGGATCCAGCATGCAATACAACAGTACAGATATTGCCGGCCTGGTCCCCCCTCCTGATAAGAAATCCAGACTGGAAGATGATGAAGCCAATTCTGACGAGAAAATAGGCAATATTGACACGCAACAAGGTCCACTCGTCCCAATCTCAGAGGTGGCTGCGGAATTTCTGGAGGCTTCATTCAATACGAAGCTGGATAGCAAATCCCGAAAGGCTAAGGCGAACGGTACTCCTGATTCGCGCTGGATACAATGTGCCAAGCTAGATTCGGTGGTGGTGCCAACATTACACCAGCGGCACGGACGGAGGACAGAGCAAGTAGTCACATCCAGAATTTCTGGTTGGATGCAGCAACCTCTCTCTTATTCCTCCTGGAGAAGGCAGAGGAACTGGAGTTACCGTCTGAGCTTATTAATGGGATCCAGACCTCTCTTTCGGTTGATGGGTAATGCTAACTATCAGCACTCTATGGATCGAAGGCATGCCCTAATGACACACTTAACCCAAAATTGAAGCAGCTGTTTAACTACAGGGATTTCAAGGATGTAGCACCTTACCTTTTTGGGGAGAAATTTGGAACCTTGGCAAAGTAGCGTTTGGATACTGCAGAGATTCTCAGAAAAGCAACATCTGACAACTCAAAAAAGGGTTTTCACAAAGGCCACTCCCAGAGGACAAGTTGTGGGGGTGGCAACTAGTACAGCGGCACAGGAGGGAGTTGGGGATGGCAAGGCCCGGGCAACAAAGCCAAGAAAGGGCTGCCAAAGAAATGACTAGGCAGCATATATACTGCAATTCATTGTATGGAAATGCAAAAAAAATTCATTTAAAATTGTTTCGTCTATTCAGGTGTTAAGCACACAAACACATTACATACAGGCTCTGATCAACACCATCATCCTGTCAATCACATGCCCAAGGCTGGCTGGGCTAGTAGCATACTTCCTACCAAACTGGAAAGTGCTAACCCAAGACCAGTGGGTATTGCAAACCGTGGCTGGTTACCACCTGGAACTAACAGAGACTCCAATTCAGGCCAGAATTCCTCACCAGATAAAATGCTCACCAGAGAGCAAGAGCCAGTTAACCTTGGAGGTTTTGGAGCTTCTGTCCAAAGGGTAGTGGTGGAGACACAAGCCTTCCCAAGGAGCTACCTGTCACAAATATTCCTTGTGGAAAAGAAGGACGGGGGCCAGAGACCAGTGATAAACCTGAAGGGTCTCTACCAATTTGTGAAGACAGAGCACTTCAAGATGGAGGGTCTTCACTTGCTCCCAGATCTCCTACAGGCACAGGACTAGATGGTAAAGATGGACTTAAAAGATGCATACCTTCAAGTCCCCATCCACCCAGATCATCAACACCTCCTTTCATTCCCATGGGATGAGAAAACATACAAGTTTCAGTACCTACTTTTTGGCCTATCAGCAGCACCCAGAGTGTTTACAAAGCTGCTGAAGTCAGTAGTGGGCTTCCTGAGACAGAATGGTTGTCGTCTGATCATATACCTAGACGACATACTGATGATGCATCGACATACTGATGATGCATCAGAACAAGGCTCAGTTAGAACAAATCACCCAACTGACCTGCCAACTGTTCAAGTGAACAAGAAGAAGTCCATACTGACTCCTTTTCAGGAGATAGATTTTCTGGGCTTTCATGTATGCACCACAACAATGAGATTATCAATCCCCCCGAGAAAGTCCGAAAAATCCAACAGGATGCTCGGAGGATGCTTTACCAGGCATCAGTCTCGGTGAGGGAAATAGCACGATTTGTGGGAAAGACAACTGCTACGATCAGAGCTATCCCACTAGCCCCATTGCATTATCAGGCTCTCCAGATGCAAATGAACTCTGTCCTTCCCCTGAACTATACTCAGGAGGAAATTTCGGACAAGTACAATACAATAATCTCACTAAACTTGGCCAGCAGAGAAGATCTGGAGTGGTGGAGGGCTCTCACAACAACTCCAGTGGGAGCACCAGTGAGTCCACCAGACCCATCAATAACAGTGCATTCAGATGCATCAAACCGGGGCTGGGGAGCAGTGTTGAATGGTCAGTTCCATACAGGGGGATGTGGTCTCCCGAGGAAACAAGTCACCACACAAACTATTTGGAGTTACTAGCTGCCTTCCTGGCAATCAAGGCTTTCAGGAAGTCTTGGCAGAATATCACAGTCTTACTGCGAATGGACAATATTACAGCAGTGAGCTACATAAACCAGAAAAGGGGCACAGTGTCCAAAGCTCTGTGCAAATTAGCAATAACGATCTGGACCTGGTGCACAGAGAGGAAAATTACTCTCCAAGCAGAGCACCTTCCTGGCCGACTGGACTCACAGGCCGACAAGGAGTCCAGAAAGGTGAGGGATAGCTGCAACTGGAAACTAAAGCAATCAGTATTCCAACAAATAATGGCAGCAATGAGTCCGCTGGAAGTGGACTTGTTTGCATCACGCCTGACAAAGCAGCTTCCTCGCTTTTACAACTGGAGACCAGACCCAGAAGCAGCTAGGGGCGACGGACACCTTCATGCAGAACTGGGCAACATGTCGAGGGTTTGCCAATCACCCATGGTGCCTGATACATCACTGTCTTACCAAAGTGAGGAAAAAACAAGCAGCAAAGATAGTACTATTAACACCTCTGTGGTAAACCCAACCATGGTATCCACTACTGACTAGTACTGGAACTTATGGAGGATTACCCTCGGAGGATTCCTCAACAACTGGACCTAGTATCAATGCCACTGGGGCAAGAATTTGTGATGCAACAGGGAGTGCCCCAGTTGGTTGCCTGACCTATCTCAGGCAGTCCTATACATCATGAGGAATTTCTTCACAGGGTTCAGATCTCATGCAGAGACAAAACCAACTCCAACTATGGTTCCTCATTCTCTAAATAAGCTAGCTGGTGTCAACAGAGGGGTAGAGATCCCCTTTCAGGACCTATAGAGGATGTTGTGAACTTCTTAGCCAGCTTGTATTCTTAAGGCTATCAATATCAGTCACTGCACGCTTATCGTTCAGCAATATCATCTACCCATGACCATGTAGATGGAGTCATTGTGGGAAGTCATCCTACAGTGACACACCTCCTCCAAGGAGTCTTTAACTCTAGGCCACCACAATCAAGATATGCTTCCTTCTGGGATGTTGGGGTGGTAATCCGGTACATTAAAGATTTAGGTGCTAATAAGGATTTAAGCCTTAAACATTTAACCATGAAGATAGTGATGCTGCTGGCACTGACTAGACCATCATGCTCAGCTGATCTATCCAAACTATACTTACAGATGAGAAGCTTTAAATCAAATGGAGTGGTCTTTCGACCAACCCATCTGGCTAAGCAGAGTAGGTCTTCAAAACCTATGGCAGATTTTTTTCTTTCCAAGTTTTGCTGAAGATCCTGTCATATGCCCAGTGACAACGTTAAAGGCATACGAGGAGAGAACAGAAAGATTTCGGGCTGACATACCAAGTGATTCTGAATTTCAGCTTTTCCTGTCCTTCATAGGACAGCATACCCCAGTATCTAGCAGTACTATAACTAGATGACTTAAGTGTTTTATGGCAGAGGCTGGTATAGACATCTCGATATTTAAAGCACATTCAGTAAGACAAATAACGTGCTCTACTGCTGCAGGAGTGGGAGTTACTACCAAAGATATTCTAGATGCTACAGACTGGTCCTCAGAGGGCACCTTCCAAAGATTTTACTGCAGAGAGCTTAAGAAAGATGACTGGACCACTTTTGGTACTGCAGTCCTGTCATCAAAGTCATCTTCAAACAATACATGTTGATATGAAACTGAGCCTTCTGATGTGTAAATGGCTCAGGGCATGAAGTGCCTGCATGCTATTTATAATTACATGAGGAAGGTGAAGTGAAATATCAACATGTCCCACCCCCTCCCTTTAGTGCATAATTGTATAACTAATATTTGCTTTTCCTTTCAGATAGAAAGAACACACCGTGTGCTGAAATTGATGCCTGTGCAGTAGCCATACAACAACTCAAGATCTTGTACTTTTATGAATCAAATTTTTGTACATCATGCAATAGCAGAGAGCATAAATAAAAGAACAATATCTACAAAGAGCCAATGGAAATAGACCGCGTGCTCCTTTTATAGGCACTACGCATTTTCACATAAACTAGTCTCATGACTCTTCAAAATGGCTGTCATATCCTTGCCAATTACATGTTAATATTTCACTTCACCTTCCTCATGTAATTGTAAATAGCATGCAGGCACTTTGTGCCCTGAGCCATTTATAAATGCTCGCAAAACTACAGGCTTAGTAGGACACACTCTCCCAAAATTTTGAAACAACACTCACTTCATTGCTCTTTTGAATGAAACACTGCCATTTCTTTCTTGGCTTTTTCTATGGTCTGCCGACTAAGTGACAATGCATCGTCACCATCACACACTTTCCAAATAAAATGTAAATTTCCAATGTAGTTACCATGTGCCTATGTAAGCAAAGCACACTTTGGGGTTAACCCATGCAATTTAAGATTTTGAATAAACTCATACTTTCTTTTAGGGTCTTGTGGACAAGCTGTTTCAAGGGCCACATATTCAAATAAGTGTGTTGACTCAGGCTCTTGAAAGCGATGGCAATTTGATGACTGCATTAATAACTGAAAATTTAAATTGTCTGCAATTTGGCAGAGTGGCTCGGTAGGTAAATGAAGCATTTTGCGTGATGCACACTGTTTAGATTAAGAAATGGCATATTCAGATATAGATCTTGCAAGTGTCTCAATTTGTGGTCTAAATTCCTACCAGTTTTGCCTTGTCCAGTAAACCCCTTGCAGACATCCAAAAAAGGGCATCCAGTAATGTTGAGGAGGAAAGATTGCCAATGGTCCACTTTCAATGCTTTGACTTCTCAGGAACATTATACCCAGAAAAACTATTTTAAAATTGCTGGAATAGCATGGCTTCTTGCCCGGAATGTATCATGATGGTCATCAATAGACCAAAAAGTATCCACCCATATGCTCTCAATAAAGATTCTCTACTGCTTTCAACTTCACTACCACGCCAAACACACCCTTTTTCTGTGAGAAAACTAAGTACAGCATTCCAGAGTCTGTGTTTTCCTGTCTTGGGCTCATCAATTTGAGAGGGCAAAGTGCACCTAGCCAATTGGTGAGCACTATTCATCTAAACTGTGAAGGCATTTACTATACGTCCTATAGGAAAGTAATACAAAAACTGAAGTAAAAAAACAAAACATACAAACAAAAAACAAAAAAAAAAAACAGCTACACATGTATGACACACTAGTGCTATAGCTAGCTAACACTTTGCTTTTTTATATCAATCAATGCGTACATCAGGCTTGTTGTAATTACCCACCGGAAGTAATCAGTACAATTACAATTACTTTTTGAAGTCAATCTAATGATTACAATTACTTCAGTTTGTAAAATAATGATTAAAAATTACAATTACTTTTCAATTACTACTATACATCGGGGTACAACAATAACTTACAATTCTCCAGCATTACTCTTAAGGTATATTAACTGTTCAAACTTTTTTGGTAATAGTCTACATCTATTTGGTCTGAGAACTTTGCCACTATGGCTGAATACATACTCAAATGGCGCAAAATTAATGTTGCTGGAACTCCCAGCTATTCTTTGCTATTGTACTTAAAATGGGGTATTTATCTGCTTTTATATTCCAAAATTTTAAAAGGCTTTCATCCTTTGTAAACTTTGTGTCATCTAGATACTTTTAAATTCTTTCTCTGCTATTGAACATTATGTACCCCATGGGTATCCCATACTGTATATAAAATTTAAACTATGTGGTCAACAAATATAATTATGCCTATAATTTCAATAATTTACTGCAGCTACATGGGCCACACATTATACACATGGGATTGTGTACATAGTCACTAGTCAAGTTATGGAGTAGTACTTTTATATAGCATAACTTTGATTACTTACATTTAATTACACAATGATTATTGACTGAACAGCTAATTACAATTGCCATTACTTTTATGCTCAGTGAGCAATTACAATTACAATTACTTGAAAATTGCTAATGATTAGTAATTAATTACAATTACAACAAGCCTGGCGTACATGTGTACATACCTGAACTTGGCTCCTCTGTAGTGGACTGAATACAGTTGCCCAACTCAACATTAACTTAACATACTGCCCGAAACGGCTAGCATCAACTACAGTGAGATTTTGATCCACTTCAGATGTGCAGTGTTCCTTTGATTTACCAACAAATACGGCATTCAGCCATCTGTTAGGTATCATAATTACTGTAACTTATTCCTTGTAGAATTCCAAAAATGTTAGTGTTGGAGGGTTTACAGCACAAATCTTCCAATTTACCAAGCATTTCTTGACACTTGCGAGGTACTGTATAAGGGAAGCTATCTTGAAAAGTAAACTGTGCATGGGCATAAATTAATTATTTAGTCAAATAATGGCTAAAAATCATTTAATGCGTGAAATAAGGGAGGCAGTGATAATGCATGTGGGCGGTGATGAAAAACATGACTTTACCAAACATTGGCCTTATATTTGCTACTTATAGATTATTCATGGCTAGTAAAGTAAGTACTTTAGTGCAGTTTAACTTGTTGTTTTGACACCTGGCATGATATTACACATGTGTAGCACTGGGCATGCTTAATTGACTAGGCCATTAGCACTGTACACATATTCACTATCGTAGTTTATTCACAGCTAGTGTAGTAAGTACTTTAGTGCACTTAAACATCATTGCCAGCTCGGATTTCAGCTTTTTGTATTTAATTGTGTACCCACAATCAAAGCTATCTGCGTGCTCACGTTGCACTTTTACGTTCTGCCTCTCAGCAATGCCATGGCAATGCCTTGTTGTTGTATGACAATGTCCACAATCGAAATTTACATGGTCCCATATAAATGCACTCGCAAAGCATTCCTGCAGTTTTCCACACTTGCTGTTATTCGTGACTGATTCACATAGTACGCATACGTGAGCTTAAAAATGATTATAACTTTGCTGTGAAATCGCCGTAACTCAGGTTTCACTGTATTATTGTACACTGTTAAAAATTTGGATTCAAATTAAAGGTGTTGACCTAAGACAACTTGAAGTGAAAAGCTGAGTGTTACAGTCATCTTTGCATAACGGCTATGGTCACGAGGTTCCAAATATTTTCCCATACAAATGTATGCATTGTGGTCTGCATTAAGCAGTCACCTGTCTAACATGTATAACGGCCAATCAACAATTTGCCTATGAACCACTGTATACATAACTTTCTCCTTCATATAGCGGTCGCTACCTTTTATGGTGGCTTGTTAAGCCAATAGTCTGACACCACGACACAGTTTCAATTAATGCACAATTATCACACTTCCTGCCTTTCAATGAACACTATATAATCTATCAGGCTTCATCCCTTAAACGTATTCAGTAGCTATAACCAACATTCATAACAAGCTCACCTTGCCCTTTGTGTATAAAAACTAGTAAAGTATTAATGTAAAATGGTTGTAAAGGTCAAATCTGCAGTGGCACTATATCAAAAAATAAATATCATAAGGATTATGTATAATCTGTGTGGAAAGTTTCATGCATAAAATGTCCATTTTTTGCAATGTGCCTCTCTAATAATCAGTATAAGGGAATTTAAGTTTGATTATAGGAATTATAGAAAATAAGTAGAGAAACAAAGGAGGTCGCCTACATCTGAGAAACAAAGGAGGTAGAGAAACAAAGGAGGTCGCCTACATCTGCAAATATGCTATATAGTGCACATACTTCAGTAATAGGCCACTCCAATAAATTCTCTGTTTCCCGTCCTGGACTCAAACATATTTGCATGCGGGCGGGCGGTCCATTTCCATTATTCATTATAAGATTAGCAGCTTTTAAAGCCATTATTTGTCTGGCACAACCATAAAAAGCTACATAAAAGCATGCTTAAGCTTGTTCCTTCCTTTTTAAGTAGCAAAAATAGCATAAATGTGAAGTTTGTGCAGACTTGATAGCACTGCTGACACGTGAGCTGACATGGTTTTAAGTGAGCCTGTCAGTATGCAACAATAGCCAGAAAAATAATGGAAGGATACGGAATAATGGAATATTTAGAGCTGACAGTAACTAGATGCGGGCGGTGGATGGGAAACAGAGAATTTATTTGGAGTGGCCATAAATATTCCATAAAAAAATACTCCATGGTAAACTTTTTTATGAGGCACAAATTTAGGATAATTTTTGAAAAGTTGGAAGTGGATGCACCTAACAACCAAACTTTACAGTATTTGATTTCTATGGCAATAGTTTATCATACAGATGCAGTATTGCACCAATGATAATATGAATATCATTACTAGCTATTCACGTTTATGAATTACTTTATTTTAGGAGGAACCTCCATTAATGTCAGCACTCAGCTACCGCATAAAATGGACTCAGTTGGCTGATCTTCCTGTTCCAATGTATGGTGCGTATGTCACTGTAAAAGACAAGAAGGTCTATGTTGCTGGTGGAGATAGTCCAATTAAAGGTGCTTATCATCAAATATACGTCTATGATGTCGACACTGACCACTGGGGTCATTTACCTCCTTCAGATCACTATTATGGTGTTCCTCACATCATTGGTGGCAAATTGGCTATTATTGGAGGACGTCTGTCTGCTAATAAGAAGAGAACTAATAGAGTTACCACATTTCAAGAAACCAGTGAATCTTGGACATCTTATTATCCTAATCTTGTCTCGGTTAGGAGAAAACCAGGGGTGGCTACTCACCTAGAGTATGCTATTGTTGCCGGGGGAGGATCAGATGACATGACGCGTGATGACATTGAGGTCCTCAACTGGGTAGAGAACCTTCACTGGAAGAAGGTATCCATTAATCTTCCTGTGCCGATGTATGGCTTTACACCAATTATTGCTGATGATGACTTAGTCGTTGTGGGATTTAATGATGATGACATGAAGCGTGACAAACGTGCCTACAGGATAGCAGTTGATGACATCACGAAATCAGGTGATCAGCAGCAAACCAGAGGGGCACCCACCCAATGGATTACAATGACTGCTTCCACCCATTGGCACACAGCACTAATACCCAACTCATCCCCACCAGTGGTAGTTGGTGGTGAAGATCAAAGCCGTACATCAACAGTATCAGATATTAAGATGTATGATGACCGGATCAAGTCATGGAGAAATATTGATGGCTTACCTATTGCTAAATCTCATGTAGCTATAGCAACAGTCAGCGATAATGCTATTATAGTAATTGGAGGATTTACTGAAGGAAGGAATGCTGACTCATCCTGTCTGACTACAGTGGAACTGGGACAAGCTCGATCAATATACTAACAATACTATAGCCAGTGTGAGGTGTTTGACAATACTATAGCTGGTATTTAATCACTGTATATCTGTGTTTTGCCTTTTTTATGGTGTAGTTTTTTACAACTGTATATATAGTGAACATACAGTATACGGTGACAATAATGGTGCATTACTCCTGGCTATTCTATTCCAGTACTGAGAGATGACCTACATGGTGTATGATGAATAATGACAAGCCAGTAAAGGTTGGCCATAATGAAAACATGACTTCAACAACTAATAGACAAGGGCCACTAACCCACAGTACCTGATGCATGTACACAATAGCTGCTAGTCTAGCATAATCATGATTAGTCCAGAAATGAGCTACTGTGAACTCTTTACCTGATAAAAAAAGTCCATAATTAATCAGATTTAATTGATCAGTTTATTGTTTCTTAATGAATATAATTATCTGTACAGTGTTCGGTAGAAAATGTTATGAAAAGCATTAATATAATAATAATGATGAGAAGAGATACTTATACCTACAATAACAATAGTGATCCCAACAAAAATAAATATATATTACCAGCTACAGCTGACATACTGATGGAACTAAATTGATTCTATATTCATCAAGTTAAGTTGTGGTATAAGATCTCATCAACTATTCCCAGGTTTTGTACATTCACATCACAGCTAGTGTTGTTAAAAAGGTCAGTCAGAGCCAGTAATGCAAAGCATAAGGAAAATGCGATTTTAAACTAGAGTAGGTGCAATGTAGTGATATAATTATTCACTTCTCAGTATCTGTACTATACTCTGATCCAGCTTGTTTCAGTACTTTTATTGCAATGGTCTATATTCTCCCTACTCTAGTTTAATATTCCCCTCATTGGTTGTGAACTTTTGTCATTTCTTGACCACTATACTAAAAAGCTATTATATAGTTACCTGTTACATATGTAAATAACTAGAATTCTCATATTCATAAGTGGGATCATGATCTGCAGCAATCATGAATCTAATAATTATATTCATAAAAGTACTAGGGCTGTCCACTTACATTCCAAGTACACCTACTACTGATATGCACAAATGGCGCCAATGTCTAGCGTAGCTGCCAGACTAATTCACTTACAAGCAGCTACACCAGACTAGCTCTCATACAACAATAGCCTACTTTCAGTCTCTGGCAGAAGAAGGGGCTGAGCCCTGCAATAAAGCTGCTGGTAGTGTTTCTCCATGGAGAGCAAAAGAATCTGAGAAATATGGAGGAAAACGAGGGATTAAAATCCTATATCTGTATGTAATTAAAGTATCGATATCTAATCGTTCAAGTATATGCACAAAATAATTATAATTGGAATTTTCAACTAGGGTGGGGACCATATCGTACTGAAGCAAGCTGGAGTAGTGCATGATATTAAATCACAGTAAAATAATAGGAAGTGTTATATCCCTACTGTGCATTTCCATTATGGTATATCTTGAGCACAGTAGGGATATAACACTTCTTATTGTTTTACTATGATTTAATATCATGCACTACTCCAGCTTGTTTCAGTACTTTTTATCAATATGCTATGGTCCCTATGTACTCTAGTTGAAATTCCAAATTTTTTGTGTACTTTTTGTACAAACTTATATTATTGGTATCTGCTATACATGTATAAGCAGTAGAACAATTGATGTGAGCATTATTCCATTGTACCAATACTTATACATTGTAATGAATGCCCAGTATTGTAGCTGATGAAGAATAGATACTAAATATAATAACACAAAGAAAACAATAAAAGAGGCTTTGTTTTGTGCTAAGCCTTGTGTTAACTGTACATAAAACTGATATGCACCTGTAACTATATAGTTATGGTAATGATAGGCCTAGGATTGGTAATTATCATACAGTACGGAAGTACTGTAATAGAGATCATGGAGATTTCGGTGATTCTGGCCAATCGATCACCCTAAAAATTAGCTTCACAAGACCACACTGATGCCATGGCAGGAATGGTTTATTTATTATTTAGACTTTACAGCACAAGTGCTGAAGGTCTGTAGGACTCCTGGTACTACAGCCTAGGTATAACCAAGCCCTAAAGTGCCTTCAGTATGCGTGCATGCCTGCCTGCCTGATGTCTTCAGACAAGCATAATTCAATAATGGCTAAGGCTACGGGCTTGATTTTTTTTGCTGTTTGACGTCGTTTCATCCCGAGATGTACCTTTTGGCATACTGCAGCAAGTAAAATGCACACATCATGAAGTTACCTTTGTCTTCCTTTGTGTCCCATTTCTTTTTGCTGACAGTGCAAGGTGTCAATTCATGGTAACGCTGTGCATGGCTTCCCTATTGTATGAGCAATATAAGTTGTAATAAGCAGTATAATGTATAAGTTGTCCATATTGCCCGTGAATACTGGATTGATGATTACAAAATAATGGCTAAACTACAAAGGAAAAGTTAGCTACTGATAATTACATACTGTACTATAATTAACATTGCTAATACTGCAACTATAGCACACTTGAGACCAAAATTATTGCAAAACAATTATAGCCTATTCACTAGAATAGGTAGTTTAATGAGTGTAGAAGACCCTTTTTGCAATTTTTTGCTACAATTGTTTCTGATTAGTTGCACCAAACAGCACAAATGTTTAATGGTGTAACTTGGATGATTTGCTAGCAGTTTGTCAATTTATTACTTTAATTCATTCCATACACTACAAGGGGGTAAGACAATAGCAGCTGCCCAACCATCACTGAATGAAACTTGATCTCTAATTCCTAATTAAGTGGCAGGACATAGCAGAGAAGCAAGTAAAGCCGTCAAAGCCAGGGGCATAGGGAAAGGGGGTTCCCAGGGGTTCAAGAATCCCCCTGTAAAATTTAGATTTCTGAGTTTACAGCAGGACCCTAACACACCATATAGTGTGGCAGGACAAATGAGTGAGTAATAGTTTATGGAATAGTACAACAATTAATAAAGCTTGCATTCATCTCTCAGGTATAAGGATTTGCAGAGGTAACATGAGCCCTCTTGAAGCTTGTTAAAAAGATCGATATACTCTATAGAGCAGTTACGTATATATACTCTAATAGAACATGTCTGTAAATATCCATATGTTAAGGAACTTCATTAGTGGAGTTTTACCGACATTCTAACATTAAAAGCAAAACTGAGCAAGATGCCAAGACCATATACTGCTATAGCTTCGGTGTGCATGTGTATAAAGATGTAGTCTAGAACTCCAGTAATTTATCACCGTTGGGCATGCAAAATGAATCCATGCTATGCATATTTGTAGTTTTAATTGCAAGTCATTCCATTTATATCAGTGGTTTCATGGTTCCTATACCAGTGGGATAACTACCACTTACAGATTATTATATGTGTCTCTATGTGTTATGCTGTCTGTTTCCACTAGGTAGCTTTATCTAGTACTAGCTTCATCCCAGGGGCACTTATATGCTTTATAATTAATGTCCTTTTTTGCATAAAATATAGCAATTTGCTGAGTTTTGATTCATTAAAATATTGAAAGTCTCTCAGTGGCTGGGGGCTGTTCCCCCAGACCCCTGCTTTTGGTAACTCAATACCGCTGTTGGAACCCCTTATCAAAAACTCTGGCTACACCCCTGAAAGCTACAGCAATACCAAACAAACTTCCTCTGTCATATATACCATGAAAATAATTGTTGGTGCCATTCAAAGTTAGATTATGCAACTCATACCACAATTGTGTGAAATACTCGGTTAAGTTTTAATAACATTCATTAAACCAAAGTAATTTTTTTGTAATATATTGACAAGATATATTAGAGGAAAAGTTACTTCATTGGTTTCTTGTATATATATTATGATTTGCTAGCTACTACAACAATGGATGAACTACAAGCTATCTCTCTCTCTCTCTCTCATACACACACACACGCACGCACGCACACACAAACACGCACACATAACAGCTGATACAATGATAGTGGTGAGTGATAAGCAGATTTATACATCAAAATTCACATTTCCATCATGAATTGATAAAAAATAACTTCTTTTCAGACATCCAATTACTTCCCACATATAACATGGTCCTTAGTATCTTTGTGATTTCCATTTTAAAGAGGTATATAGTCTTGATGATGTATACAAACTATTTATTACCCTGCAGAAAAATGGGTACCATTAGGATATCCCAAGAATGGGAAGCAATTGCTATATTTGTATGTAGTGGGGTTGTGGCTTGTGATAACTTGGCATGTTGTATAGTACGAGGTTTAGCCTACAGTACATAAATACATACCTCCTTGACCATGGCAGGTCTGCAATAAGTCTACATATGAGTCTGGTAGCATGCAATTCAGCAGTTGTACAGTGGCTGTAGGATTACATTCATCTTCTTTACCATGACTGGGGATTCCATCCCTTAGCTACTTAGTACTTAGAGGATTGAGCCTGTCAGCATCAGCTGTGCATCTCAGTAGTACATGTGCCACACTGGAATTCAACTAGGTGAGCACTGAATTGGAATTCATCAATTAATGCGTAGTGTGCCTGTACTGCTAACGAAGTTAGGAACTCCAACTATTTGCTAAACTATTGGACAGAGATCCCTCCCAAGCATTGGCATCTGATCAGTTACAATTGGTATGTAAAACTATGAGCAAGGAATGGGTAGAAATGAAATAATTATTTCTTGGTCAAATTAAGAACTGGATTATGGATTATGCAGATCATTTTTTGGCAACTGTGGCATAAATTATAGTGACTGCTCTATTAGAGGTTTTGTGAATTAGTATTTGTAACTACTAATAGACTGTTTCTTGATTCTATCTAAATTCTAGGCTTGCATGTGTGTGATTTCACTCAATATCTCTAGATGGCCTCCTTGCTGATAATTATGTCCACTTGCCTTTAACCCGTTTATACAAACTCTTTGTTAATAGATAGCTAAGCTAATTACACAATGACTTGGTGAGTCTAGGGTTTGTACTGCAGGATTTGCAGCATTCATATTACATCCATGGGTGACTCCATTAATTTGGTGACTGCAAATTTTTGTTAGCAGTAGCATTAAGTGATACTTCAACAGCTTGCAATTTGCCTCACATTTTAATCTCATCTTTTACATGCATGGTTTGTGGTTTGTGGTTTGTGCTCATACATTCAGGGCAGTGGTGTATAAAAAATTGAATTGAAATAATAATTTATTATAGTTTCATACAGAAAGCCAGATTATGTACAGTTAACATGCAGATTAGAAGATGTAGCAAGCAGTTCAATCCTGCCTCTGCTATTTTGATCAGTACCCCACTACTGTATGCTCATGAAAATCATGTATGTAAAAATGTGTCATGCACACACAGAGTAAAGTAGAGATTCTGGATCACATAAGTCTTCAGTGTAATTACAAGCAGAGTTTTGCATGTACACTGCTAATGAGTGAGCTGCAAATATTGCTAAACTTACTAGCCAACCTGCTTAGCCAGCTGTTAAAATAATGAGATCATCAGTCAATTATTTATGGTTGATGATGATGAATGTACTCATACTAGCTAATAATGGGACAGAGTGATGAAATGATTGACTGTACACTGACTGCTCTATTAGAGTACTGACTGCTCTATTAGAGTACTGACTGCTCTATTAGAGTACTGACTGCTCTATTAGAGTACTCACTGCTCTATTAGAGTACTCACTGCTCTATTAGAGTACTGACTGCTCTATTAGAGTACTCACTGCTCTATTAGAGTACTCACTGCTCTATTAGAGTACTCACTGCTCTATGTCCTGAGAGCTAAAAACATTTTAAACAAGGCTGCAACTTTTAGTGCCTGCACAATTTCTACAAGTCCTTCAGGACCACCTGGCCTTAGACTACAACTTATAATCCCATGTCTGGAGATGACTTGTTGGAGAGAATGAACTGAACTTTATTGAACTTGCAACAAGCAGCAGAGGATTGTAATGAGAACTTTCGACTACATATTATGCAACAAACACTCCTCTACAGGCTTGTCACCTCATGAGATGCTAATTGGACACAAATCCTCATCCTTTATTGCTCCAAACCAAAATGTACATGAGGCAACAGAACCTTTTGGTTATCATTAAAAAGTTAATTCAGGAGAAAATGGTAGCTATAGTTAACTATATGACAATATCCCTACTCTGATACATTTTCTGGTATATATACAGGTTCTCTGTTTCTTTTAAAATTAAATGCACTAGGCTTTTGTTCTACTGTGTGACTGATGTACATATTAAGGTACTACTGTTGGCTACTGTATTAAGATGCCTGCTTTATGTTGGTCTCTATCTCATCATTTGAATCAAGATATATCTAAGAAAAACTTCAGGTGGTGTAACTATCTCATGCAATGATTTGTTAATTATAAGTAGTGTGTGGTGTAGTCATGATACTTTGCACAGCCACAACTCATAATGTACTATCCCTAGTATATCTAGCATTGTTCAAGTGCCTATTCTGTTTGGTTTGCTTGAATGAAGACCAGAATAACAGTCATGCATGCAGTCATCCAGTATATTCAATGACCAGTATATGCAAAGTGCAGAGAGTACATGGGCTATCGACACTTTCATGGAAATCCTGTGACTGCCAGTGACACAAATGTTTGGCACTCTTCTAGCTGCAGCAGCTACCCTAGCAAGAGAAGGAAATGAAAGAAAGCAGACTGGGTAGCACTACATGCGCAAATTGAAGCATTAGAACAGGTAGAATGATCACACTGGAAGCCAGTATGGAAATTCATCATCACGGCATCATCCCAATAGTTACAATGCTTTATGGCCATGTCAACCACATTGTCATGGCAACTGACTACCTAAGAAATGGTCACTAGTGTAATCTGTAGTTAAGGGCAAGTAGCTACACATACTACAGTGAAGGAACAAATAGTGATTCCTATAGCTAGCTACTGACGTAAACTAATAATGATTCTTGAGCCAATCAAGAAAATCTTGGTGAGGAACAGGGGCAGATTTAGGATTTACAAGGGGGGGGGACCTCAAGGTACTAATTAATCTCTTGTGTGAAGCACACCTCCCAGCATACAACATACTAGGGGGTCTGGGGGATTCCCTCCCATGCAGGAAATTTTGGAAAAATAGATGCTAAAATACAGTGGAACCTCTCTTAACAAACTCCCCAAATTAAGGACACAATAGAAAAACCTCAATAATAAGGACAAAATTTTGGTCCCAACAGGTCTGTTTTATACATTTTTACCTCTGAAAGAGGAAAACCTCTATATTACAGCAAAAAGCAGCCAAAAATTCTGGGTCCCAAAATGTCTATAATAGAGAGGTTCCACTGTACTGCAATTTGGAGGTATGTATTTCCACATACAAATGTTTATAATTTGCCTATAAATATTCTATATACTGCCCCTTAGATTAGGTATAGCTCTGCAGTGTTTATTAATGAAAAGGTTGGGTAGGTTCAGACAACCAACACCCTCTCATAATTGCACAACAACAGGTGCATGTTAGAATAATAATGTAACTGAAATTGGAAAATATTGAACTTGAATGATATGAGATTGAATCTGAGAGCATTTTCAGTGGCATGTGTATACTTGAATTAAATATTGCCATGTGTAATGGCTCCGCTGTACAAGTAGATGAATCAGTTATTAATGAAGGCCTTTAAAATAGACCAATGCAGTTCTCATTGTATGTGTAGACACATCTTTAGGTGCAGACAGATATGTATAAATTCCATAGCAGAAGCCACTACTATGTATCTGCTGAATGTTCGATTGGAGCAGTTAGATCAAACTTAGGTGACTGCTCTATTAGAGTATCTTGATCTTGTGCACCTCCAATACTGATCCCAGTGACCGGGCCCTTGTTGGATAACCTTTAGAAATCCAGTGATAATGCCTTGAAAATATGGTTATTTATATCAAATAAAGTCTGGGGTTGGAGGGATTTTTTCCTTACTTGGTCCCTTTTCTGTTACACCTTATCAGCTATATATACAGTAAGTTGTTAAGTCTAAGTCCTTGAAATTAGATTAGGTAGTTCTAAGTCTGCAGCACATGTTGCTGTCAGGCTGTCACTGCAAAGTGTTAACAATAAAATCAATGTGAAAGGGGGCCCCATAGCCCCTTCCCTAGATCTGCTCCTGAGGAATCCAGCCACTAGCACTAGCCAAATTGTCAAATGAGTCATAAAATAGACACTGATATAGTACAGTTGGCAGACTATGGTGACAGCCAAGATGTTGAAGAAATGGAAAGGTTAGCTACTGGAAATGTCATAAAGAGCAGTGGCTGTGGTATAAAGATTATTATTAAACTGACAAGAATGGAATTTGGATGAAGTTATATTTCTGCAAGTGGAGATGTGAAAGGTGGGAGCAGATCTGCTTTCTTAGGGCATCCCACCACCTCTGTTGAGCTGTTCTTGGCAGAAAGCCATTCTTGTTGACTGTTGAGTTGAATATAATTATAACAGTATAAAAATTGTACTTAAGTTTTTTTTTAAATTAATTATAATGTGGAAGTAAAAAAATTAAAATGCTTTGAATGTTTCATAAATGTGGTCTTGTTACCACCTTCATCCCTCCCATGTACATCTCTCTCTAGACACATGTAATGTTAAAAACAGGTGTTAGTGGTGGCATTTTGGTTTTTCTTTCCCAATGATTACACAATGATAGATTTCATATTCTTTTCCTAGTCAAGTGCAGTTACTTTTGCCATCTTAGACCAAATTTTTTAACTCAGTCTCCTTTAACTATGTAATTCATGTCCTTTGTGCATTATACTACCGCCTTAATGCCACATGGTGGGTGGGTGGGTCCATAATACTAGCCTGGCATACCATCTCTCTGGCTAGAAGCAAACTCTAATCACAGAGCCAGCCATACCATTGTTTGTAATAACATTTCATTTTAACAATTCTTATTGATCACATGATCAATTTACTAGACAGCAACAGGAATGAGCAATTAGAAAATGGCACAATATTATTAACATGTGTATGTAGAGTCAGTTAGCTACTAAATTGTAGTACAGGAGCTATCTGGAGCCTCCACCTCTTCTAGGATGAACCGAGACACAGATTGGTAGCCAGTGATCACTTGATAACTATCATCAAACCCTTCACACTGATCCACATACAACTCAACCATGTGATCACCAGTAGAAAATGTGCTCCCAGGTGATGGACCACCACACAACCCCGATATAGTTCCTGGTCTCCTCATGTCAAATTGTCGTGAAATAAATGCAGTGGTGAGATCTTGATTGATAGCAGCATCAATTGGTAGAGGATAAGAACACTCATTTCCATCAATGGTGAGATACCTGTAACAATACAATTAATTGTGGTATTGAGTTATCTAGTATATAGTTACCATCTCATACAGCAAGTGGAGCAGTTCATTAATCCAATATTACCATCCCAAGACACCTTCAACCATGTGTCACTTTTCTGTTTTTTGATGTTACAGCTTTGTATAGCAGTAGCATTACCAGTAGTCAGTGAGCTCATGTTATTCTCAACACATTGTTTCCAGTTGGGCCAGTAATTGGATAGTGGAGGGCTCCTTGCTGTGTGCGGGAAGTAAGCATTACAATTTGGTCATTATATACTAAACAGGTAAGTGTTTCCTAGTCATACAGTAATAGTTGTAATAGTGTAAGTAAATACTACCAGGTAATCTACTACATGTATTACTAACGTTGTGGCCATTCTTCAATGAACATTACAGTCACACCCTCCAATCCTGTGAATGCATTAAGGTTTTCATTTCCACAATTCTCAAGGTTCAACACTACAGAGTAGTTCATTCCCTTAACAAATGATCCTGACTGAATGCCTCTACACACTCCAGTGATAGTAGAGGAGCGATGAATGTTAACTGCACTGGCATTAAGTGAGTGTACAACTCCATCAATTGGGGCAGGATTACTACACTCTTCTCCATTAAATGTGATGAACCATCGACCACAGCATTCACTAAGATGACAACATCAGTGGTAACACCAGTAGTACATATGAGATGTAAATTATTCAGTTATGATACATTGTGTAGTGCAAGGATGTAGCCAAAATGATTTAGAAGGTGAGTGCTCTATCAGTCAGTATTGGGTAAATGCTCTAATGTAACAGTCTCTGACTGCTCTATTAAAGTATTGATAAATCATTTCTCCAAGACAGGCCTTAAGGGAGCTACAACACTTCATAGCACCAGTTAGGAACTAGTCATGTGTACAGAGCTAAGTGCCACATTTAACAGTCAAACTTGGAACAATTACCTAGGAAGGAATTTTATTAATTATTATGTTGTTATTGTACACTTTATTGGTAGAAATTTAGAACATAGCTCACTTGCAGTTCACAACTCTGAGGCTACCATCCCAGGATACCATGATATCTGTATCTTCTCCCACCTTAACAAATGGACACTCTGTTCTATCAATACTACCACTGTCCTTGGGATCATTGAGGTCAGGTACAGTACAGTGATGCCATACTGGATAGTACTCATCAGGCTCAGGTATGACTTGTATACTTGGTACTATTGGTAGAAATCCTCCACCAGATGAGTCACTCAGTCGAGGAGCAGTGGTTGGCATTGGTAGTTCCTCAACAAGAAAACGTGAAGTTGAAAAGAAGCCAGAAGCCAAATCAGTGATACGAGAACCTGGACAATTACTGACTTCCAGTCTTATTGAATGAGTTCCAGCTCCTGTATGACAGCATTTGCAAGTACAGAATAGTAAGTTAAACAAACTGTTTAGATTATAAGTGTGATATTGCTCAGATATAAGTTCACACTCATGCACCAGTGACAACAATTGTCAAGTTGGAACTCACTGTTTGCAAGGCTGTAAGTGCTCACTTAGAACACATTACTTTACAAGTATTGGGCACAGTTGCCATGTAAGGTAGCCTTATTATAAGTATGTACACAACTTCACCTCCAATTGAGCAATGTATTCATGAAATTGTGTAGAGGCTTCATTGGCTAGTAGATTACATCAAATTATCCACTATAGGTGTATGTACTGACAACGTTGTTTGTTATGGTGCTTTGTTTGTGATAACTGGAGAACCTGGTCACTTGCAACCATCAATTTGGACATATGTAGATCTGTCCTTGCAAACCCAAACAAATGTTTGTTGATAGGGGTACTTGTGATGAGTAAAACAGCTCAACACAACAAGTGTGTAAGTACTTCAAAGAAGAGTCCAAAAACTTGTGAGTTGGTGAGTCAAAATTGGCTTGTATCTGAGCAGTATCATATACACATCAGTTCACAGACACTACACTCAGTTTAAAGTTATTTTAATGAGTGTCAGTGTAGTGTTTCTTACCTATTGGTGCTCTAGCTGCGTCAGAACAAACACCAGTTATGGATGTTGGGAAGAAGATGGAATAAGCTGAACTGGCATATATTGTAGTCTCAATGTTAGAAGGAGATGTACATTCAGATCCATCAATAGTTACAAACCAACGAGCACAGCAGTTAGTACAACGATGTTTCCTCATGTTACCCTGTAACATGTGATATCATATTACATCATCATTACATCACTAACCTCCCATGTGATCTTCAATACTGTATGATCATCAGTTTTGTTAAACCTGATGGTTGTCAATACTCCAAGATTTCTCTCACGGTTTCTACTCAAGTTAGCATATGCCACTTGACAATGGTTGGGCTGATATGTGTAAGATGGAGGAGTAGTGGGAGATTCGGGAACTGCAGTATTCCCTATAGTGACATATCAAGCACATTATGATATAGCACAAGCTGAAATGTCATCCAAAAGACTTCTTTCCTTATACACAGCAACTAATGCACGTATACATATGGATTAGTTATGTTTCTTTGGCAACAACAAGTTTCAGTTTACTCACCACTAAAAACTATATCTAGGTTTTTGTTTCGGTATGTCTTTTTGTCATCTTCAAAGTACATTAAAGAAAATGAACTCACTCGTATGTAAATTAAGAAGGTACAAGCTGTGTACTGAACTATGAAGCATTATAGATCAGTCAAAGAAATCAGATGTTAACTATCTTCTAACTACAAGTTGAAACCAAGATTATGTGAACACTATTTTTAATTAGTATTTGAAGATAAACCATGTATAGTAAGTATATATTTGCCACGATCTCAGCTAGTAACATTATTGGCAACACCTAAATACACTCATCGTGAAGTAGACCTGACATGGTATAAATACATTGCTGTCCACTAGTTACTAGTGTTCATTAGTTACTAGTGTTCATTAGTTACTAGTGAACTTCTAGTGTATCAACTACGTGATTTGAAGATGATGACATTTCATTCATAAACTACTCATTTCTGACGACTTTCAGTCTGTTAGTTAGATGTTCACACAAGAGGCCATTCCAATCAAAAATGAAAAGTTAATTAGAACCATACAGATGATGATGTCGTCTACTAACTTGGAGACACTTCTTCAACAATAATTCGTGATTGAGTGTTCCATCCAGTGTAAGCATCATAGACATAACCATCAAATCCTGGACAATCCTTGAGGTAGAGCTGAATAAGATGTGATCCTACGACAAGACAGTAATTCACTAGCTTGTCTACAACATACTATCATGTTTCTATGGTGGTATAAACAAACTTGTGCAAGAGGCATGTAATGGCCATTTCCTTTACTCTCTAATAAACATGACAAGATGTCATTATTATGTGTCACATGACATACCAAATAATATGACCACTTTGTAAGGTTTTGTCATAGCATGTATGAAGGTGTGAGAGGATAATTGCTTATGTAATAATGTGGGAAAATTCAAAGGAACCTGCTGAGCTCTTCATTGTTCACACAAAGTTTACAGAATCAGAATCCAGTGAAAAAGCCTCCCGCCCTCAAGGTGGTTCTGCCAAAATAAACAATGTATTGCTATAATAAGTTTTATCCTACCAGGGACCTGTGAGAGAAGCCAGTTAATACAAGGATCTTGATCAAGTTAGCTAATCATGCAGTGTCCTGTTAATACCTGGGACTATTCCACTCCCCTGACAGATTAGGGCCATCAACACAGCTACATAGCATAGATCAAGGAAAGTCTAACATGGTAAGTGAACTATTGCATCACACTCAGATCAGTTATCATTATCAGGTAAGGTCTGGTTAAGTTTGTGTACAAAGCACCAACTTTGCCT
This sequence comes from Dysidea avara, assembly GCF_963678975.1. Classification (NCBI taxonomy): domain Eukaryota; kingdom Metazoa; phylum Porifera; class Demospongiae; order Dictyoceratida; family Dysideidae; genus Dysidea; species Dysidea avara. The sequence goes on from NC_089272.1 coordinate 64,716,552, forward strand.
AGGATATCTTTGTGTAATAATAGGATATCTTTGTGTAATAATGCCACACTTCTTCTGTATCCTTCTCAGAATTGGCTGCCTGTAATCTATACTTAATCACATGCCCTATTCAAATTCAACAGATACTAACTACACACACTGACCAGCGCTGATGTTCATTCCTCCAGCTTGTTCACACATTCCAGTAAAGTGAGAGTGTCTTACAATCAGGTAGTTTCCAGCTTGATATACAAGCACATCCACAGGTCCAGGACTACTACACTGGTGTCCATCCACAGTGAGGTACCAGTTCATACAACACACAGTACACCGAGCAATACGCATGTTACCATCCCAGGTCAGTCGTAACCAAGTGTCATCTCTCTGCTTCACTAGCCTGCACTCCTGTGTATAATACACAACACTTACAAAATGTTTCATTACTCAAGTATCCACCATCAATGTGAATAGGTTCTCAGTAACATGATAGGATTACTATTAGTTACAATTGACACATTCTATATAGTTTACTGTATACAATATCACTTACTGCTATCAGGCCATAATCCTTATCAGAGTTCAGGCTCTGATAGAAGCACTGGTTCCAGTTATCATTTGCTATTATTTCTGTCCCGTTTTCTGTACTCACAATTCCAGGAGCACCAGGTGGGCCAGGTGGGCCGGCCGGACCAGTGTCACCAGTTAAACCAATTGATCCTGCTGGACCCATGTTTCCTGGTGCACCATCTGTTCCGGGTGTTCCGGGGGTTCCGGGCAGACCAGCTGGTCCCATGGGACCTGCTTCACCTGTAATGTGCCATGGTGAACTCAACTATTAATATGGCCTGTGACCCATAGCACATACTACATATCACAATATATCACAACCAGCATAACAATAATACAAGTAGTACAATTAGTGTATAATACAGAATAAAACATTCCAGTACTATGTACTAGTATAAAGAAAATTAGAAATTTTATATTTGAGTTTGAATCATAGAAATAAAAGTAAGAAAACAAGAGAGGTCATCTATACTTGAATGGAAACCTTTTTACAGAGTATAGCCATGACTTTAGTAGAAATTAAAGTACGCACACTAGTATAGTTACAGGTGTAGATGACCTCCCTTGTTTCCTTACTTTTTATTTCTGATCCCTACCCAAATATAAAATTTCTTGATTTTACCTTATACTTGGTTGTTTACTTTTTTGTAACAGTGACTCTTAAACCAACACAAACCGCATCAAAGGAAATAATGGCACTGGCCAGACATAACATGTGCCCTGACTATCAATTACTATTTCAGTTTTGTTCCACCAATTATAAAACACTACAAATGAAGAACAGTGTAAGAAGTGCCTCTGCAATCAATGTAGTCACTACGGAAATTGCAATTAAACATGCACTCCGGTTATCAATTACTGGAGGCAATTGCTATTCTGCTTCATTTTCAGGAATGTTCTACCCGTTATACAGCCTTACAAACAAAGAACAATACGAGAACTGTCTCTTGTAACAGCCGGTTTGCACTAAAGCCATCGCATGTAACCATAAATCAACACCTTCGAGACAGTGGAGGAAGAAATGGAATACTCCATGGTGCATGCACTGTAGCCAAAGCATTTGGCTAAAAGGCTGAAGTGACGTTAAACAGAGAAATCAAGCCTGTAGCATTAAGCATAGTAAAGTTATGCTTGGCTGAAGGCATCAGTTAGTCAATTAGTAGAAAATTTAGTTGAATAAAAAATTTACTAATACCACCAAGCTGTTTTGAAGGAAAGGTGAGGCTGTTATGAGTGATGAAGGGCAAAGAAAGCCCAAACCCTACCATATAATACTACCATATACTGCATGATATCACAACAAACCCTTACCCAATACCATATATAGCCATACAAATCAGGCACAATGAAAAGTCAAACATATCAAAAGTGAACAATCTAGCTAACAACTGATAGGCACTATACTGCACTGCCTCAGTTGACATTAGCATGTTTGCACTCCACAATATGACCACAATATAACCACAATATGACTACAATGCCATTGCAATAACTATAATGCTGGTCAACCACACACCACACCACAATATATTACCTGCAGGTCCGGCAGTTCCTGTATCACCCTGTAAAATAGAACACATCATATTAATTTAATTAACCCGGCAAGCTAGTTATGAACCTAGCATAACGTTTCTTGTAGCTACATATACAATATGAAGGTTATGGTTACATGTCATGACTGAAATTACAATTATAGAGTACATGACTTTAGCCTATAATACTATTACAAATAGCTATTACATTTGGTGACAGTTAATGGCTTCTAACCACAGACAGTAAGTCACCAAACCACATGCAGCTGGTTATACAATGTCTGAAGCTCCTTCTTCACTGAACAGCATAAGAGGAAGTTGGTCACGCGTCATCATTCATCTCGTGATCTCAAACAAGGGTTGAACTAATTCAACCTTCACACCTTTTAATATTCTAAACGACAGATTTTATATCCATACCAGAACATCCCAGTACTCTTACAAGCCTTCTCAGTACAATGCGCTGTTTTCCTAGCTGTGTAAACAAGCCTTAACACAAAGAACAATGCTTGGTTGCATAATTTTACGTCATAACCCTTGACACATGACCAACCTCCTCTGGAACAGCATATAGATCATTATGGGATTCTCACACTTATCAATAATACCAACAAACTGGGTCACTTGTACAAGCTAGTTATTATATTAAAATTTTTGCCAAGTAGTTTCATTATTTGCACCCAAAGTGAACTGCCCCGGTTGCTTAGGAACTTTTGGCCCAAACAGACTGACATACAGCAGAAACTTCATAGTTATAACAAATACTTTGGGACCAACACCTATAGACTACAGTTTGTGGTACAAACTTTGAGGTTTTAAATTTGAGCTACATGTAACTTTCACTATCAACTTTCTAGGTTAGTAGCTATTATAGCTTTCTTTGCTTGCATCAATGGGTTGAATAAATGATATTAATCATGCGTAGCTGGTTAAATCAAGTCATACACTCTAGTCCATCATCTTTCGTGATATTAATTGCAGTAATTAATCTTATACAGGTGGAGTATACCAGATGTCATCAACACTTCTATGGATTCATGGACCTAAGAAAATTCATCTGCTACCAGTTAACATCCAATTAATAACTACCATACATAGCTTTTAATGGTTAACCACTGCACACATGCATGTCCAGTGCACTTAAGCTACATTGAGTTCTGTTAAAATTCTGGTTGGCCTCAGTGCTGAAAAACAGATGTTTTGCCAAAAATATTGCAATTCATCTGGGCACTTCAGGAAAAATTGATTTATAAAGGGACTGAATAGTTACAGACTATACTAAACAGCTTTCTATTCAACACCTACTGCTTGCATACATTGCTAATTGATCACTCAAATAGTTGTAGCTACTTCTTTACTGTCTATCAAGCAGATAATTGCATTGGCTGACTAGCTGGTTTGTTTAGTCTAGCAGCTGCAACTCATTCCGGGATCACTCATGTGCGCCGTCTTTGTGTGCGTAACAAAAGCTGCGAATAGGCTAGCTTAGCTACGCGGCACGCGTTGTAGTGCTTCTCTATATCCATGCTCGGTAGCAGCAACTATATAGCCGCTAGCTAACTACAAACCTTATCTCCCTTTAGGCCTTCCGGAGGTTTCATAGTGCTCCCGTCCGCGCTCATGAACTTCACATTAGCTGACGGGCCGGTCTCAAACACCAAGTCCCCATCACTCATGAATTTCAAGTTACCATCATCATCAGTAGTAATGACAGGCCTGCACATATGAACATTATAGCTATAAACGTTAGCAGTGGTGTTGCCATAGCTCACCCGTCAAGGTCCTGCGCGTGCGCTAGCAGTACCACTGCAGCTAATGTCACCAACACAGTTACCGCCATTGATCACTGCAACTACGAGGAACAGAAAATAACGACTAGTTTGTTAGGCGCAGCTGCTCTATGTGTGCAACACAACACAATGACGTAATAAAAAGTACTTCCAGAATTCCGTAAATATGCAAAGTATCCGGTGCTGTGTGTTGCTGCACTTGTAGCGCGCAGGTCCAACAGTAGAGTTGAAACGTCAGTTGAGGGCTAGTAAAATTGTATATACTGGGAAGTCAGTTCAGCTGAGGTGAAAAACCTTAATGGGGATAAAGACAGCTAGTCGCTAAGCTAGTCGCTATAGCTACATAGCTACAATTATTATTAAACTAACTACGGGAAGTGGCTGTGCCCTACTTAGGTAATTATTGCAGTTTTAATTTTAGATGCATGTGTATATATATATTATAATATTTATTTATTAAGACAAGTGAAGGTTTGTAGGACACCTGGTCCTACAGCCTGTTTAAAGTTGTTACATATATTGTATTTTCCACCTTTTCCATTCTCATTTCTGAACTAGTCTTTGTGGTCGCATGTGACCAAGATTTTCAGGATGTAGCTATATGTATTATCTCATTATTTATTAATGATGGTTTTAAAAATTCTATGGTAGTCTTTGTTAGTTCATAGGTGTTAAGGGTAGCTTGTGGAAGATGAAATGATTCAGATGATGTGTCATGTATGAAATTGAGTTCTTCAGTTTGATAGTACGGAGAGATGATTATTTTATAAAAATTAATAGTGCTATAGCCTTGATGACTGACAGTGCTGTTGTAATGTAAGAGTGGACAGCATGATGTAACACTGATCTGATATTTCTAGAGTATTCTGATAAAAACCATCAAACAGCTAGCTGTTCTGTGTAGCTGCCTTTACTAACTTGTACACACACTGCAGGAACAATGCAGCTTTGATATAGCTATAGGGCTTTTTGCAGATGCATGTGTCATGTTGTTATAGGCAGTTGAACAGCCAGTACACTATAGTACAACTGTATAGATGTGATGTACGATATAGTGGCTGGCTGAAAGCTATAAAGGCTAAGCCATGTCTATCAACCAGTTCTCTGCAGTGTACACAGAAAAACCACCATGACCATTAACAACATTAATTAAATCACATTAGTTATAAACAGTGACAATTAAATCACTGTTGCTATATCTTCACCAAGTGTTATCCATTACATCTGTGCATGTACACCCCTTACCATGTATCCAGTACTTACTGTAGCTAGTTGTAACCTTAATTTGTGGCCAGGTAACTAGTTCATAGTATCTAACATGATTATGAATATCTATCAGGTTTCTAGATGAGATAATAGTTTACATGCAGTGTAGAAGCCTACCTCATTATGAGGCTTACTATACAGTAGCACAACTACCTGGTGTTTACCCTGTCTAATGAATACACATTTCGTATTGTCTTTTTCACTGTATATATGTCATGATATTAATAAGCTTCTGCATTAGTGTCATTGAAACAGTTGTACATACTTGCCATGTTGTATTTAATAACCTCAGAGAGTTTCAATGTCACTATGCACACTGCACTTGTATGGTATCAACTGTTAGTGGTCTAATGACAGTTTCGGTGCATGTGGCCATAAGCATCTCTGATAAATTATAGCTTACAATTAACCTGTTAATGGTTTTCTGGCCAATCAAGTGGTTTAGTCTAACACAATTACATACCATATCCCTTCATTGTTATTAGTGGCTAATTACACTAATTGCATAACATTGTCATGACAACAGACAGGTTGCCATGTGAAGACCTCTAATATCCACTGATTGGTCAACACCCCATCCTGTAGTAACATCACACCTGGTGTATTAGTCACTACAGTTGGTGAATAACAACTTCAAAAATTACAGTGGTACTTGTTTAATGTCCACCTGTATAGAAAGACCACCTCTCAAATTCCACATTCCACTAGTGAGAAAGCTATATTATATCCATCTGTCTAAAGCAGACCCAAACAGTGACCAGTTTCATGGTAGTAGCTATAAGCTCTTTAGAGAACCTGAAAGAAAATCAGTACTATACTGCTGTGGCAAAAACAAAGTGTATAATTACGATGACATAAATTGTTTGCGTAAAGCTATTCTATAGCAAAGTGCAAATATACTGATACAAAGCTACTAAACTTTGACCTTGCATACACCAATGACTATGCTGGCTTTTACTACTAAATTGTTTACTACACAATCAATTCTGTCATAACTTTATTACCCATAAAAGATCATATATAATGCATGGTGGTGTGATTGTTTATGGCTTTGTATGTCTTACGTATTTATTTCTCATTTTGTATAAACGTGATGAGCTGCTGGATGGCAGTTGTCTGGTAGCGTTGGTGGCCAAACCCTACTCTCCGCACGGCACTTATAATCTCTAATCAATAAGCACCGTGTGGAGAGTATGGCAGCTAGCTCTTGCAGTAGACACTTATAATCTCTGATCGATATTAAGTGCTGTGCGGAAAGTAGTGTCTGGCCACGTGAGACTAGTTGTCTGGCTGGTATGCAAGCAGCTCTTGTTAAAGCATTGCCCTACAAACTCAGTGGCGGATACAGGTGGTTTCAGCTGAAACCCCTCTGAAAATAGCGCGCGCCCCAACTTTATTGACGAGTCGTCGTGTGGGTGGTAAAATTGCCACGAGTCATACATTGTGTGTTATAGAAGGACTTTCTACTGGCGAAACTCCATGCTTTTGCCTTTGAAATCACAATTATGGCGTTCAGTAGCAGGTTGTGAACTTTTCTTTTCTTTTCTTTTTTGGTCTTCAACCGCAGTTTCAGCTAGGCTGAAGTTGAGTGGAATCTGAAACCCCCTCTGAAAATTTCTAGATCCGCCACTGAAACTGTTTTCTAATAGAGTGGTAATCTGGTGTTAGCTAACAACATGTTCTTCACTGCTGAGTTAGTTGCCACTAAACTGGGACAACACCATTTATTGTCCAACACTGACCAAGTGACTTTATCTTGTTGTACAAACTTTACACTGATTAAATTAACCAATAGAAACAATCACCTACCACATCATGCGCTGTGACTCAGGTATATAACATTATAGGGCTTCTCACCAATTGCTGTACTTGTAGGATTTGCTGAAACCAAAGCAAAATCAATTACAAAACAACAACACAATAATAGTTCATCATGCATCTATTATGCATGGTCACCAACAGGCCATCATAGCTGTAGTGTTATAGATAGCTGCTGATGTAGATGAATTACGTAGCTACAGTTGAGTATGTTGTGTTACTTTGTTCCTACTAACATGTTCTCACAGCCCACCAAGCGGTTTCACTAGTTCATTGATAACAACCTTGTAATAATATTATGCTTAATACCTACACACGTAGTTATAATACAACACATAATGTTAATAGCTAAATGAATACAATTAACTTGTAGCTACATAGTTGGTGTGCAGGTCTGAAAATAAAATCACCAAAATATATATTTTGAGGTACACACACAAACATGCACTTCTATGGCCTCATTGATGGTTTAAGTTGAGATAACACAAAATTTATCTCACTTCCTTCACTACTGATGTGTATACAAGTTTGTTGTGGTGAGTTCCAGTGAATCAGTAGGCACCACAATAACTTGAACACTGAAGTTGGTAGATGTTGGGCAGAATTGGGAGAACTGCACTTCAAAGAACTATACACTGTCTCTGAAAGTAGTTACTTAAAGTGAAGCTAAGCCATGTAAAGAAATTATAATTTTGTAGCAAGGGACCAGTCAGCAAAACTGACTGTTACAACCGGTTGATTAGACTGACACACACATGCACACCCACACACACGCATTGCGGCACGACGCAACCATTCATTTAATAATCAAGGCAAAAATTAGGATCATTAAAAACATATTTTACCCAAACATTTATCCAAGGCTGGAGGAGACGGTCCGGTTGGTCAAGCCTGAGCCGGACCAATAATCTGGAGTTGAACCAACTAGCTGGAACTATATTACTCTCATGCAATCTTTGGACGATCACTTCACATGTAGCTACGTACATTTTACAGATGTTATTGAAAATGCATGTCACGAGTAGTTACCTAGTTTCTCAGCCTAACTAAAGCACAGAACTACATGTATAGTACCTCCAATTACTTTACAGTAGAGCATAGCATTCGTATGGTTTTGTACAGAAATGATTGTGGGTTATACGTACAGTACGTATCACGTGTGTTGACAGTTGGCATTTACACGTGTAAGGCAGGCGTTTTCTTTGATTCTAAACCAGCACACTTATATCACAATTCAATCTTCATAAAGTAATCATTAGCATTCCTTGGCTTGTCTCTCTTGGCTTCTTTTACTGGGCGAAGGGCTGGCAGTGACAAACCAGATGACTCATTCCGCGGAAAGAAGCTGTACACCCATACATTACATGGTGGCCATCTGGATGAGATGTTGAGTAGAAATCACTCCTCTTCAACTACCTACTCCTGTCGAGATACTGAGCAAACTCTCAGTCTCACCCGCATCGCGCCATCAGTTTCGAATACTGATTGGTCTCGTGACTGTCCACCAGTATAATATTTACGCGATGATCCGTTCATTTCATACAAACCAGTATAGTAGTATAATGTATTTTTGTAGCTGTGTAGCTTTTTATTGTAGCTGTGTGTGAATTCACTGTATAGTACTTATATCCTAGCTAAAGGGGGCCATGCTGCATGGGTTCCCTGTGAAATTTGGGGGGAAAGTTGCAAATTGCTAGCTAGTTGTACTTTTAAAGGTTAGCATCAATTTTAAATTTTAAGGCATTTTCAAGCCTTTAAATTGCAAAAATTCTGCAGCTCCTGGGGGTTGCACCCCCAGACCCCCCTTAAACTTCTAATTGCTAGTTATAATTAAATGAACCATACAGCAAGTTTCATGCTGTGTCCCCTATATGTCAGGTCTACAATTATAGATAGTATAGAAAGTCTGCAGAACAACAGATAGGCTTGAGCATATTTATATAGCTAGCTAGCAGTGAAATATCACTAAAATTGCATATCTGAGTGTCTAATTTTCAAAAATTTCCTGTGGGGGCATGCCCCCAGACCCCCCTAGAATGCTCGTGCTTCGCACTTCGCAGAGTGTGCTTTGCACACTGTGCAACAGCTCCTCTCTCATTGGCATGTACGTATATAGTAGCAATTTCAACATTATAGTCAATGGCCTGACCAACTCAATTTTCCCTCCTCCGGCCCTGGAAATGTGACAACATCAGCAGATTTGCAAGTCATGCTGGCAATCCCCTTGACAGATTGTTCAATTCAATACAAAATTGCTCTAGTATTTGATTCAAAGTAGGGTGTACAGTCACTCTGGTCCATCTATAGTTAAAGCCAACTAAATACACTTCTTTGGCTTCATCCTACTGGGTAACAATAGGATAGGTTGCAATGTCTACAAGTGATCATCTTTAAGTATTATACAGCTACATATAGTGCAGTGCTCTGTGCTGACAAGTTGTGCATTAACATGTGTACATATAGTCAGTCAGGTTACTAAATATCAGTACACTGGAACCTCCACCTCTTCTAGGATGAACCGAGGCACAGATTGGTAGCCAGTGATCACTTGATAACTATCATCAACCCCTTCACACTGATCCACATACAACTCAACCACGTACTACACCACACAAAGTCACACACACACACACACACACACACACACACACACACACACACACACACACACACACACACACACACACACACACACACACACACACACACACACACACACACACACACACACACACACACACACACACACACACACACACACACACACACACACACACACACGCACGCACGCACACATGCACGTACGCACACATGCACGTACGCACACACGCACACACACACACACACACACACACACACACTATGCAACTGGGGACACCCAGCTCATTACAAATGAAAAAAAATATTCCTTACTGAATTAATGATACCAACTACATGTCTTAGGGGTTATCGTACTGCTATTTAAGGACCCAGGTGGTATGAACTGTTTTATATTGTCCCCCGGTGAAGATCTAAGTACCCCCAACTGGTAAATTCAATCATACTAGCTACATGCCTCTAAAATGCTTCAACCAACCGGCTGAATTATTAAGACTACAATACTGGTAACAGTACAATAATAGTTTTGAGCACACACACAGTAATGGCAGCTTTGGTTGACCTCTTGTAGTTTGTTGTATCGTGTTGCTATAGGCAGATACAGATAGCCTTTGTCCTATTAAATGTAGTGCAATAGATGTTTTCTTAATATTGATGACTGCAAGCTAAAGCTATGTGTATCCTCAAAAATCAACTGCAGTCTAGTGTAGATTCTAGGTATGGAAAAATGAGTCGCCTTGGCAAGGTATTATATTATTAACAAATTAAATCACATTAAACAGTGAAAATTAAATCACTGTTGCTTTATCTTCACCAAGTGTTGTCCATTACGTCTGTGTGCACCCATATCATGTTGCAAGTAAGGTGTGTGACGTAAGCAGCTAACAGTACTTCAGGTGTATGTGGATGTAGTTAGCTACCTATCACTACCTATCAGGTTTCTAGATAAGATATTAGCCAATTACAGTTGCTGTATACTGGGCACACATAGGTATAGTCAACCAGTGACTAATACATCATCCATGGCAGGTGTATACACTATACTCACCATAGGATGAAGTGCTGCCTAATCAGTGGTCTTCATGATTCTGTTGTCATGACAATGTTATACTAATAGTGTAATTAACCACTTATAGATAGTAACTACTGTAATTTGCTTCATTTTTGTGCAAAAAAAAGATTAAAAATCTTTATGTAATTGCATGTTAATTGAATAATTACTGTATGTATTAACTGTCATTAGACCATTAACAGTTAATAGCTACCATGCAAGTGTTTCAGAGAGCATTCATGTACATGGTGGTGATTTTGAACTCCAAGGTTTTAGCTATCCTTTATCTCTTGAATATAACATAATATTATTTAAGTATCCTCAGTATGTCAAGAACAGACTACTTCAAAAAAGCTGTTCTTCCTTGTAGGAGACAATTGCAATACATAAGCATACGACATAACTACAAAAACAGACAGTAGTAAATATGACATTACCATCATCGTCATGACAGCAAAATACTACATTACAAACAAGACAATATATACACAAAATAAACTATTAAAATGGCATCTAGTATCATGGTCCATTTATGAAGGGAAGCTGGTACACTGTTCCATCAATGAGATGTTTTGCGTCTACAGAAATGCTGTGAGATAGTAAGATTGTACTAATATGGAGGCACAAAATATGGCTTAACCCTTGTATGATAATGAGTTTGGGCACTGACAAAGTGAATAGGTTGCTCCAAGGAGATACGTGCATCTAGCATGATGGTACTGGTGAAACATTACACAAACAGAACAAAAATTGGATGGGATATTGTGGTGGCAGTCACTGCAAATACAGATCATGATCTCAGGGATTTAATATAATGGCATAAATAGTTGGTACATAGCTACTGTATAGCAAAGTGCAAAGTTAGACTATATGACTATGCTGACTGCACTACAAGCATTAATTGTTTACTATGAAACCAGTTCTATGATGGCCCGAGTGTGCCTACTTGTGGTTTTGTATATCTTATGTACTTTGCCATGTTTCTACATCATTGCTACTATAAACTGGCATCTAAGAGGGTGCTAGAGTGGTAATCCAGTGATGACTAACAACAGAAGTAGATGATCATATCCTTCACTGCTGTTGAAGTTAGTTGCCACCAAACTGGGACAGCACCATTTATTGTCCAACACAGACCAAAATGACTTAATCTTGTTGTACAATGAAACAATCACCTATGGCATCATGAGGTATAAGGCTTCTCACCAGTTGCAGAATTACGTACCTGGAACCAAACACCTATAAGTGTAATGTAGTGTTACTCTATGCTTATACCTGGGTGTTTGCAAGACTTGCCTAATGTCTTCATAGCTATGTATTATGTAATGTAAATAAATGAATACAATTAATAGTTGGCGTAGTCAGTCTAAAAATAAATATTTTTTGTACACATACACACACTACTATGGTCTCAGTTTGATGTGTTGACACAGCACAAAATTTTGTGACATGATTTTATATTTCACTGTGTACAAATTGTTGTGACTCCTGGTAGGTCACTGGGCACCACAGTGGCTTGTAAACAGATGTATTGCAGATTTATATAGTGCTGGTACTGAACTATGCTTATATTTATTGAGGTAAAGCCGAGTATGTAAACCAAATTTTGTGAAGTTTTCTGGCTAGAGATGGAGTCCACAGAACTGACTGCCTTGTTGGGTAGATCACCTGATGAGAACATGCATATACGTAGGTAAAATACCACAACTAGTTCCTTAGCTAATATCTCTCTGTAGGTCTTAAAGAACTATAGTTATATGTTTTTAAGCACACTTGAGTGTCAGTATAGGTAGAATGCCATGAATGTAGTTCCCTTTGATTCATTCATAGAGACTGATATCAACATCAGCAGATTTTGAGTCATGCAAGCTCCTTATGTATCACATGACTACATCCATCATACAGTGAGTGTGCACATCATGTAGAGGTCAGGCAGCAATGGTCGACTATATATGCAGGGATGGTAGTTGTAAAGTCTCAGGTTGTTAATACTGTTGTTTTTTTGAACACTTCATACTCATTGCTCTAGCTATAACAATGAGAACAAAAGAGTTGGAAGCAAAGCCATTAGAGTGAGAACATGTGTGCACATTCTCATCACTATCTGATTAGGTTCCAAGTAGAATCACATCATAGTGATCATCAACTCTATATTTGCACTTTTGATTGATGGCAGCATCAATTGGTAGGGGATAAGAACACTCATTCCCATCAATGGTGAGGTACCTGAAATAAAATTAATTGTGATATTGAGTTATCTAGTAGTTACCATCTCATGCAGCAAGTAGAGCAACTGGAAATTATGTGTTAAGAATAACATGACCTACCCATTCACTCAATACACACAACACAACATACTACACTACACAAAGTCATCATGTGCACAACATGTAATTGGAGACACTCAGCTCTTTACAAATGCTGGAAAAAATAAATTCCTCAATGATGTCCATCTTAGGGGCTGTTTAATGACCCAGGTAGTATGAACTGTTCTATATTGTCCCCTGGTGAAGATCTAAGTACTCCCAACTGGTAAATTCAACCATACTAGCTACATGCCTCTAAAATGCTTCAACCAACCAACTGAATTATTAAGACTACAATACTGGTAACAGTACAGTAATAGTTTTGAGTACACACAGAGTAATGGCAGCTTTGGTTAACCTCTTGTAGTTTGTTGAATCATGTTGCTATAGGCAGATAGTCTCTGTCCTATTAGTCTGGTAGATGAAACTTGTAACCCGGACAAAAAAATGGTATAAAAGAAAGTTTGGTATCATTTTAAAACTCTTTTCTCGTAGAACAACATATCCAAAGTCCCAAAAAATCCCCTTGGGGAATTTGTTTTATGTCAGTTTAAAATTTCCAGGTGTTTTCAATCAGTATGTGCAAAGAACAAGCAGCTGCTAACAATTGTGACCGGATCTGCAAGAACCCCACATATTAGTACTAGTTCATTTTTTTGTATTTCCATTTTCTTTAGATAGCCAAGGGATGGTAAACTGAAGTTTCAGCTCTAGAAGCCAAGCACTGTTGAAGTGACAGTGCTACAAAGTGGTAACAACACAATTTGTACAGTGACAATACAGAATATAAACTACAGGCACTTAATTAAATGGTCATAACTTATGATTGCAGTCCCCTACCAAGGTGCAACTTGCATCATCAGATTTTCCATGAAAAGGTGAATCCATTACTGGGTACGTTTTATCTTCCAGGCCCTTCCTACAACCATCACCAGGCAAAATTGACAATGTGAGAACAAAACTATGGTGATCCGCTTGTCCAACACAAGGCAGACTAATGCTTGTACTTTTTGTCTCCTTGGGGGTACAGACATGAAACAAAGATTTACAAACTCCTATTGCTTTGGGGATCACAATGCTATCAAGGGTTTTGCCGTTAGCACCTTCCTTCATTGAGAAAGAAGCACTCAGAAAATTCCAAATATTTCACCCAATGGCATTGCATTTATAAATCAGGGGGAAGCCGCGGCTATTTTACACGATTACACATGAAACTACAAATTGTGACTATAAACTATAGTTACATGTATAACAACTATGATATGACTATAACAACAAGAGTACAATTATGGGGAAAAGGAAAAGTCATCATCCAAACCTTGTGAGCCCAATATCATAAAAATAATCCTGGCATTGTTTGTTCAGCATGAACACACTGAAAGTTGTTGATGTAAGTTTCTCCTAGCCACTTTGGATGGAACTACGATCAGTAATGGGTCTAAGAATTGATGGTGCAAGAGGTGTCCTTACCCCAAGAGATTCCACAACTATAGTGGAATGAAATGACCTCCTCTTAAAAGCTATTACTCTAAACACTGAGTTCAATAACAGAGACTTGTTTGTAGTAATTGTGTTGACAAATCGTGACCAAATCTGCAAGAATCCCACATGTTAGTGTAAACCTAATTTTACAGTAGCTACCTATAGAATGCAGGAGTTATATTTGATCCTGATTATCAACATGGCTATCCTGCCTATTTCGATGTCTCTGTCTGCAGTACTACTCAGTCTGCATATAATTTCCTCCTCTGCTTCCTGTGCTGCCCATGGGGTGGCTGCTGCAGCTGGATAGGTGGCTAAGGATAACACTGAAGCGTCTGGCTCCTGTGAAAGAGCAGCTAAAGAAAATTCTGATCTTTTAACTAGCAAACTGATGTGGACATGGTGTGGCCAGCTAATAGTTTTACTCAATAGGATGCCACACTCTGCTGCTGGCATTTACACCAGATATAGGTAGTCACCTATCAGTTGCAAGCTTTCTTGCACCTTTTCATTTGGAAACAACTGGCCTAGTGCCTGTCTATAAGATGCTAAAAGACATACTGTAATTTATGGTTGATTTTATTCTGCAAAGTTACATGGAAAGCATTAGCTAAGATTTCTTAGTGTAGTGACAATTGGAAAGCTGTTTTTCAAAATGATAGCATTGTGCACAGTTCTCTTTCACTATACCAGCACCAAAGAAAAGCTGCACATTATACATAGGTAATCCTGCAAGCTAACATACTATGTATGTGTAAGTTAGACAGTCTATGCCTCCGCCTCCCATTCAATGATAAGAAGCTACTGCTAGCTCAATGCATTCTGTTTTACTTAAAGAGCTATGTAAAAGCAGTTAGTTTTGATTATATGCCTTCTGCACTGCAGCATGCTACTGATGTTAGCTCCTAATCTCACATCCTCCTGATTACTTGAACTGTGCATTAGTTGAATCATAGAAATTGTGGTTTCACAAACCTTAATTGGATCTCTGAGATCAATGCATGCTGAGATATAGTACAGGTGTTTGGTTTTTCAGAGTATACGTATCTCAGCCTGCCCTGGTGCCATCAGTTTTTAAACCCCGTAGCAAAACCTAATTACCCGCGGCTTTCTTTGCAACAACTGTGTCATTATCAGTATCAGGATTGAGAAAACACTTTCAAAACTGCAGCATTCCCTTTAAAGGGTTGATGCTACAGTATATGCCTTCATCATTTATATTGCTCACAGTTCGCCTCTCCATGCAAAGACTGATCATGGATTCATGATTTAAATCACAGGTCCTATGGTGCCATCTTTTGCCATAAAATCATTCTGGTCATTTGATATTGAAGATGTACTGAGTCTCACTTACATGCTCTGATCTTGAGAAATATTACACACCCTTGCTCTGCAGTTTTATTTGAAAATGAAAAAAAAAAGCATGATCAATATTTTGATCATTATGTAGCTATAACAAGATCGGTGCTTATGGTTACATACCTAACGACATTTTTTATGAACGCGTCTCACACGGGCTAAAGTTTAATGCAATCATTCACTTATCTGTAACAGGAAGTGAATATCTGTATATTAATGTACTTATCAATATTATTCCCCTCCTCTCCCCGTACAAGAATAATAGAAAGTGAATGTAGCTAGCCATGGCTTCTGAGTATATGTATTATGGTCATAGTAAGTATATCATTATCGTGTTCTACTGTATTCAAACAATGCCCCTACAGTAGCCAAAGTACGTAAGTGAGGATGTAATGTCGAATGATGCCATGTGGGTACCATAGGGAATCTGATTGTATAATAGTCAAATCCCTTACTATGGTTCCTGGGAGGTGAAGCTGATCACGCATTTACAGTAACACATTTGAAAGACATGTGCACTTGGCAACATGGGTGGGTATGTACCTTGAGACATCCAATTTTTCATGATAATATTTTTGTGTAAAACAATTGTGTTAATGACAGCTTTATTAATGCAGTATGTACTTTGATCTTTTGCAAAAATTTTCCTGCAAGAAATCTTTGTACAATTTTTTACATTCAAACTTATTCTACAATGAAAACAGTAAATTATGGTGTGACAAGAAGGGATATAGTCTGTATAATGCAATACTTGCCCAGAAAACCATGAGCATATTAATTACATTACGTATCCAACTGCATTAACTGTCACTAGAAGTTAATACCATACAAATATTTCAGAGAGCAAGTCATTCGTGTGCATATAGTAATCAGTGACATTGAGACCCTCTGAGGCTTATCTTTTATCTCTTGAATACAACATAGCAAGTATATCCAATAGGCTTGCGCCAATCATTCCGGCATAATTTCTAGCATAACAGGTGAGGAAAAACAGCATCAAGCATTATACCAGCATAATAGGACAATTTTCAAGATGTTTAACGAAATGTGTGATGTGCCCACCAAAAATACAGTAAAATATAATATTACAACATCAGTAATGTTATTATTTTTATTGTTTCTTGGCTGATTACTTACACTTAATGGAAATAAGATAGAAATACTCTAATAGAGCAGTCAGGAAATGGTGATACTCTTGAGCATAACTTAGATTTTGAAAGCATAATTTTGAGCATAAATAGGTGAACACTGCTCAAAAGCATAATAGGCTGTTTTCAAAGCATAATTGGCTCAAGCCTAATATCCAATGTCAAGAACGGACTCAAGGTTTGACTACCTGCTATTCAGGGGTTAAAAAAGGGGCTAGTTGCGGCCAAAAAGCTAGTTGTAAATTGTGTTTTGGCTGGTTGTAAAAGTCAGACAAAAATAGCAAGCTGCACCACAAAAGAGTATAAACTCAATTATAAACTTACTTGTTGTACATCTTAACTATTTTGCAATTTACTACAGGGATTTGGCTAAAATTACCTCAAGATGCAATCTTGAGATAGCCATTTTCAAAAAACTTTCATTTCATGGTCTACTCTTTGATTGAAAATTGCCTTACAATCCAATAAACAAGGCTTGCATATATTTTGTCCCTTCAGCTTTGCTAATTACTTCCAGATATCTCTAATATTGTTTTTGGTTTCAATGTTGGTGCACTTAGAATTCAAAATTTCCCCAGGGGAGTATGCCTTGGACCCCACTGATTAGTCAGAAATCCCTACAGTTTTCCTTTTTGGTGGCATTTTGTCACACAAACCTTCTCTTTACTTTAGCTGTTTGGACAATCATGGTAAATATACAGCACAAAACGTACTTCAAACACTAGGTGTACTCCTCCCCTTGGTCTCAGACTAGGGATAGTTGTAATAAATCTATTGCTATATATGTACCTTCTTGTGGGTCCAAGATGATGGTAATTAGGCCACTATTATTGATCAGCATAATTCACCATCTTAAAAATAGTATAATTATTACCATATTAGCATATGATCATATAGTTATTACCATATTACCGCATTGACACAACAAGTAAAAATGATGTCCCACAAGATACTCAGAGGCTTATTAGTGCATACACTAATAATTGCTGACATATTACAAAAGTGTCAACAGCAAAGGTATAGCTACACTAGTAGCTATTCTTCCCTG
This sequence comes from Dysidea avara, assembly GCF_963678975.1. NCBI lineage: Eukaryota > Metazoa > Porifera > Demospongiae > Dictyoceratida > Dysideidae > Dysidea > Dysidea avara. The sequence continues at coordinate 64,734,496 of NC_089272.1, forward strand.
TAGGAGATAACAGCAGTAAATACAATGTATCATCGTTGTCATGACAGCAAAATAACTGCCTACAGGTTCAACAATTACAAACAAGACAATAATTATACATATAATAATCATTACAAAAACTCGTCTGGTAACGGTATCATGAAGGTGTTTCACCAATAGGACGTGTTATGTCTGAAGAAACACTGTGCCAGGTTGTACTGATACTAATGGAGGCACAAAAACTTGCCTGGATACTACCAAGTGAATAAGTTGCTCCAAGGATGGTACTGGTAAAACATTACACAAACAAATGAAATTAGATGAGATATTGTAGTGGCAGTCACTACAAATATGTGATTCAGTCTGACAAAACCGGGCTTATCGCCTATTTAAAAGTATCGAGAAATGCTAGTTTTAAGTATTTAGTGTGTTGTAGCTCGCCAATGGTTGAAGCTATGTGTACCAAATTTACACCAATTTCTTACCTTCCAGAGCATCCACTGTGCAAGTAGCCAACGACTAAGTTTTCCGCCATTTTAGATAGTTTTTAAACTAAGGTTGACTGTATCAGGCGAGCTGCAAATTGGGTGGGAGGTGGGGGCCCTGGAAGGCAGGCAAGAGTGGTGTTCAAAAATTGAAAAGGAAGGCCAAGGGATGAATTAGGCCAAGTTTTGAGCTATTACCGTCTCAAAATTGGCTAAAATGAAAGGAAATTCACAGCAGAGGTACTTATTCAACACCACAGAGCTGTACAGCCACATACAGTCATTCCCAGGCTGACCAGAGCTTTATTAAGGCCCCACACCACACGTACGGATCACTACTGGGCATGGGAAAAGCAGCCAGCAAAACCAGACCACTCAAGTCTAGCTGATTTTGAATGTGGAATTAGATAGCTATAGTTTATTCATGTAGCTGTGTGTCCTGGGTGAAAAATCGAATTTGCTGACACGGGCAATAAGACCGGTTTTCTCAGACTGGGTCACATATACTAGTACTGTGATAAATGATCAGATTTAAAATAATGATGGTACTCTACAGCAAAGTGCAGTTAGATTATTATTATTAATTTTTCTGCTGCTGAAGTTAGTTGCCACTAAACTGGGACAACACCACTTATTGTCCAACACTGACCAAGTGACTTTATCTTGTTGTACAAACTTTACACTGATTAACTTAACCAATAGAAACACTCACCTACAACATCATTCAGTATAAGGCTTCTCCTTGTAGGATTTTCCTGGAGCCAAATTAAATCTCTAGCTATATTTACAACATGTAAATAATGATTAATATGTAGTTGGTGTAGTCAGTCTAAAAATAAATATATTTTTTGTACACATACACACACTACTATGGTCTCAGTTTGATGTGTTGACACAGCACAAAATTTTGTGACATGATTTTATATTTCACTGTGTACAAATTGTTGTGATTCCTCGTAGGTCACTGGGCACCAGAGTGGCTTGTGGGGCAGACTTACATAGGACAACTAAAATATATGAAATAATTATTATATGCCAAGTAGCTATGTAGATTAAAAAAGTTTAAAAAATGGGTCAAATTTTACAAGGTCTACTCCCCAGTAATATACAACTGTCAACAGTTGTAATTGTGGTGACATTAAGCTTTCAAATGTACAAACTGCACACATTTTAGCATTACCTTCAGTCACAAAGCCAACATGTAATAAACACAGATAATCAAACCATGATCAAAAGAGTTTGCAGTTCATGTTCTGAATTAGTACAATTGATTATTGCTCTAGCATTTGATTCAAAGCGCACCATGAGGACACAGCTACTCTAGGACTAGTGTACACTACATAACGTCAAAGCCAATTAAACACACTTCTTTGGCTTCACCTTACTGGGATAGTCTACTGAAGTTTTGTTAATGTCCACAAGTGATCATCTTAAGTATTGTACACAATTAGATGATCTAGCTACAGTGTTACATGATGTAGTGGTCTGTACAAGTTGTGCATATTAGTCAGTCAGTTACTAAATATCAGTACAGGAACTATCTGGAGCCTCCACCTCTTCTAGGATGAACCGAGACACAGATTGGTAACCAGTGATCACTTGATAACTATCATCAAACCCTTCACACTGATCCACATACAACTCAACCATGTGATCACCAGTAGAAAATGTGCTCCCAGGTGATGGACCACCACACAATCCTGATATAGTGCCTGGTCTCCTCATGTCAAATTGTCGTGAAATAAATGCAGTGGTGAGATCTTGATTGATAGCAGCATCAATTGGTAGAGGATAAGAACACTCATTTCCATCAATGGTGAGGTACCTGTAACAATACAATTAATTGTGGTATTGAGTTATCTAGTAGTTACCATCTCATACAGCAAGTGGAGCAATTCATTAATCCAATATTACCATCCCAAGACACCTTCAACCATGTGTCACTCTTCTGTTTGTTGATGGTACAGCTTTGTATAGCAGTAGCATTACCAGTAGTCAGTGAGCTCATGTTATTCTCAACACATTGTTTCCAGTTGGGCCAATAACTGGATAGTGGAGGGCTCCTTGCTGTGTATGAAGTACACAAGCATCAAAAGTACATGATTGATATACTCACCCACTTACTCAATACACACATATATGCTACACCACACAAGTACACCCACTGCACATACACTTGCATGCATGCAAAATAGAGACAAACAAACACACACACACACACACGCATGCACACACGCTACACATCATATCAACCACACTAAAAAATTAATTAATACTAACAATTTTAGTAATAATTCACCGGATTATAATTAGATCTGCTAGGAGAGGGAAATTGTTGGCAGTTTGTTGGATAGTTCATTAAATAAAGCAGTACAGTGTTGGGTTATAGAATACACTAAATAAGAAACCTTGTTGATTGCATTATAAATAACTATAGGCTGTGGAAAGGGGCTAAACCCCCTCAGAATAATAACTCTTCAAAATTATCCTTCTTGGAGTGGGATTAAAAATTGTGAAAGATTGATATACTCTTAATAGAACACTAAAATACCCTAATAAAGCAGTCACTCTTAATAGAACACTAAAATACCCTAATAAAGCAGTCAAAGCACTTAACGTGTTCGTAATATAGCCTAAAACAAAAATAATTTTTTTCGTCCGCTACAGTGGAAATCAACCCCCTTCTTTGATAGTTATCTTACCATCGCATGTGTCTAAAGGTTGTTTTGTACTGCTTATAAATGCTGTATGTTCACTAACCCTTTAGTCAACCGGTAAAAACTTTGCCAAAATAAGTTTTTTATTGACTGCAAGTACCCATTTTAAATACTTTTTGACTAAAAAGTTGGCGTTTTAGTTGAAATGCTTCAAATTGTACCTATAAGTTAATTCTGGAGTTTGTTGGCAGTGAGAGTGTTCATGGTCTCTACACTCATAGATGTGTGGGTTCAAATCTCTTTTATCACCAATAAGCTTAGAATTTTCCAAGTTGGATAGTACCTGATAACACATCCTTACAGAGTCACTCATAGCTGACTGTTACACAAACAGGTTAGTTATTTCACACCCAATCACATACTACTCAACTAACACTGAATAATGTATAGCTGGAAAGTTTGGTGGGATAGGATTTTAGTGAGAAAAGGTTTGGTGGTGAATTTGTTAGTAGCTAATACAGATTTGTATAAACCATTTGGTGGATCTTAGTTTGGCAAAAGCTTTCCTCCCACCAAACGTTCCAGCTATATAAGGTAATAGTAGATTACTAACGTTGTGGCCACTCTTCAATGTACATTACAGTAACACCCTCCAATCCTGTGAATGCATTAAGGTTTTCATTTCCACAATTCTCAAGGTTCAACACTACAGAGTAGTTCATTCCCTTAACAAATGATCCTGACTGAGTGCCTCTACACACTCCAGTGATAGTAGAGTAGCGATGAATGTTAACTATACTAGCATTAAATGAGTGTACAACTCCATCAATTGGGGCAGGATTACTACACTCTTCTCCATTAAATGTGATGAACCATCGACCACAACATTCACTAAGATGACAACACGACTGGATCAAATAACAGTTATATAAATTGCTAATAAAATAAGTTATTCACAAGATAGTATACTGTGTGGCCGGTGTTGTCATGCAGCAGATAATTATGTATTAGTTTCACACATCTTCAACTAGATGAAAATGGACTATTTTAGTGGAAGCTCCTTTGGGATAAAAATTAATGCTTTTTCCCAATTAATTTTGAGGAATAAACTAGGGAAAATACTTTCTACCTCTGCTTCTAAAATCAATAAAAACACACCATTAGAAAATAAGTGTGTTTTATCAAAAAGTGAATGATAAGGTCAGTTAGAGCTAGGGTCTTAGGAACTGCACTACAATTCTCGGTTGGGCCATCTGGTCATTTGGATACATCAGGTCTGGGTCAAGTGGCACTTTATCAGGTCTGATCTATGTGTGATCATAAATTTACAACTTCAACTGTATTGATGGAAATGCAGTTGAACATACTCAAAAAAAAAGTAGTAGAACTATGTAGCCTATAGTGAGATGCAGAGCCACTCCCACTTTTTGAGATTGTGTGCTACTCTCTCTCTCTCTCTATGGGTATGCATGGTATCACGCCGAGTTAATAGGATAGTGTTGCTACTTGTAGGAAACTAGTCTGGCATCAGGTAATCCTACTTATGAGTTGCAGTAGCTGTCTATGGAGTTACATGAAGCCATAATGTGTTCCTTAGTAGCTACTCATTTCTTTGCATATGATCCTTCCAACATGTATAATACATACTATTGGAGGGTTAGGGTTAGGTTAACCCTAAGGTTAACTAGTGGAGCTTAGGACTTGTGGTCTTTTTAAAATGTAGCTTTTGATGCATGCCTAACTAAACCCGGGTCAGATCTGGGTCCCATCCAGTTTAATATTCAGGTAAGTGGGTTAATCAGGTCAACAGTACTGACCCACTTACAACTCTGACTCACTTGCAGTGTAGCACTCTCACACTCCCATCCCAGGACACCATGATATCTGTATCATTGCCCTTCTTGGTGAATGAGCACTCAGTATCATTGATGGTACCATTGTCACGAGGATCATTGAGGTCAGGTACAACACAGTGATGCCATACTGGAGTGAAGTTATCAGAGTCACTTGGTTCTGCTCCAGTCATTGGTAGCTCCTCAATTAGGAATCGTGAAGTGGAGAAGAACCCGGATGCAAGGTCAGCAATCCGAGAGCCATCACAATTACTAACTTCTAGTCTGATTGAGTGCATACCTGCCCCTACATGGATACAGTATTCTCTGACACAAATTCAGTATATTTATGATTACCAAAATGAAATAAATTCCATGCAAAAAAAGCTTAGACTGCCTATATGAATAATGTGATGTTATTGGTTACCTAAGGGGGCTCTCCCTGACTCAGAACATACACCAGTTATTGTCGTTGGGAAGAAGATATTAAATCCCACATTGACATAAAGGGTCATCTCAATGTTGGCAGGCAGTGAGCATTCAGATCCATCAATAGTCACAAACCAACGAGCACAGCAGTTAGTACAACGATGTTTCCTCATGTTACCCTGTAATGTGTGACACCATATTACATCATCATCATTACATCACTAACCTCCCATGTGATCCTCAACACTGTGTGATCATCAGTTTTGTTAAACAAGATGGTTGTGAGTACTCCAAGGTTTCTCTCACGGTTTCTACTCAAGTTGGCATATGCCACTTGACAATGGTTGGGCTCATATACATAAGATGGAGGTTGTACAGCAGTTTCTGGAACCTCAGCATTTCCTATCAGATCACACCACACAATAACTAGATAGTAATCATAACACTGACAAGGATGGATTGTAAGCACTAAGTAGTGTTAAAGGATCTACAATATAGCTCAGACACAACTTACACTTGGGTGAAATAAACTTGTGAGTACAAGCAAACGACAACTCACAAGTGTGAGTAAGATTCACGAGTGTGAGAATGAGCAAATGACTATTGAGTGCAAACACTGAAATTACTTGCGAGTAACTAACCTCACAGCCAGTAAGTTTATAGCTAGTCACTAGACTACACTTAGTATAATGTATACACATAGCTACTGTTTATCTGATTAGGAAAACTGATCAACACAAGTGGAGGGGAGAGCAATTGCCAGAGCATGGGAGAGTGATCCAGGGCTATGCACATCATTGATATTATATGTAAGCAGATCACAGGGGGAACTCACAAGCTTCTGCTGTTCACTTAAACTTGTGAACTGCTCACTCAAACTCGTTAACTATTTACTAAACTCATGAGTTGTATGCTCGAAGTTGCAAGCTTTCTACTTTAACTTGCAAACTGTTACTCTAACTCGCAGGCTTTTTACTCAAACATGCAAAAACATGAGTAAATGTAAAGTTACAACTGAGCTGTATCATACCACCTCGGCAACAGAGGCCCAATAAAAAGAAAGTTTCAGTACATAGCTCCCAGGTCCTCTAGGTGGGTCAACAAGACAACATCATACACAACATGTAACAACTTTGTAAGGTCTTCAAAATTGTATATATAATTTCTGACAAGTGCAACATACCGTACAAAAACCCAACCCACTTACTTGGAGACACTTCCTCAACAATTATTCGTGATTGAGTGTTCCATCCAGTGTAAGCATCGTAAACAAAACCATCAAATCCTGGACAATCCTTGAGGTAGAGCTGAATATGACGTAAACCTGCATCATACAGAACATATAACAGTTGAACGGGTACATCATATTGATTGTCAAAATGTCCTTATTCTAAATATATTTAAAGGATATCCTAATGTCAGTTATTTGAACACCTCAATTATCTGAACACTGAGTGCTCAGTTAGAGTATTTCAGTGACAGTGAGTGTTCTATTAGAGTATTGAACACAACCTATAGAATATCAATGGGCTTCAGTTAATTCATTGAACCATTTAGCCTAACAACAGTGTTCAGATAGCTACACTAGATCAACTAGGAACAGTTCCAAATAGTGAACTACAAAATATCAATGTGATGATAAACACAATGAGCAGTACTACAAAACAACATTATTTCCACTTGTAGTATGTAAATCTGCTACAGTTTAGTAGGAAACTTTGGTGGAACAAATTAGCCACGATAGGATTTTGGAAAAGTTTGGTGAATTTGTTAGTAGCTATATGGTGCATAAATGCTACAGTGACTTTAGCTAGCTAGGTACAACTATGTCATTTCATATTATAAAGATATGAAAATTACTGAATGCATTGCTACACAATGCATTCACGTGATAAACTTGATAGACATATGCATAAGTCAACCCTACTATAGTATGTACGTGTTGAGCTGGATCCTCAAAAACATTTTGTAACAAGAGCCACTATAGTGGCATTCGCATTTAATGGAACACTTTTTTTTATTAACTTAGGGGCCAAAGGGTTAGCTAATTAGTGGCGTTCACATTTAACGGAACACTTTTTATTAACTTAGGGGCCAAAGGGTTATTAATATCTAGTAAACGAAATATCCTATAAATAAATGGTTTGAACCACACTACTCTGCAGTTAATGGATATTATCCGAGCATTGTAGCACGATCGAGCGTGATGTAAAGCAAATCTGTGTTTGAAAGAATTTTTGGCTGTCTTTAATATGATAGTTACGACAATACTACCTGTCACAAAGGAGAGACGGAAAAAAGAAGGTTAGTAAAAGTTATATGATGTTGTAGATCTATCCTTCGTGAGTCGCTTAATGCAAACCACAATGGAATAGGTGGTTCCTACATGGAGTAACAGGAGCCCAAGTTTGTATGTCAAAACACGTATTTTTCGTAAAACAACTTTCGTTTTAAAGAACCAAAGCCACATAAGTGTCGTTAGGGGCCAAAGAGATTTATTAATAACTCATGGATGCAATTACACACAATCTTGAAATTTGGCACACTTGTAGTACTGCTTGAGCAGCTAACAATATCTCAAAATCTTTTCGTTCAAATGTCTGACATAATATTTATGAACAATCAAAATTTTCATGGGGAAACCATAAAAGTGCAGTGTCCATTACAGTCCTTTCCCAAATTTGTAATGGAGCCAAACTGTATGTGTCTGTTGTTGATTCCTTTGCTGTCACGGTGTCACCATTAATCATCTGGTTGGCTGAAATGTTTAGAAAGTTTTTTTAGCTGTTTTTCAGGATCCAGCTCAACTTGTACATACTATATGATCAGCTAAGATAGTAACAAAGTGCTACTAAAGATCATGGAATGCTAAGGCAGGGGCAGAGGAAGCATCTACAAGTTTGGTAGGCAACTGTGAGATCATACCTCTATGACCACCACCAGCATCATAGTTGTGCAAGCACAACCAGCATTTGCAGCATGCTTAGGTTAACCCTAGAAAATTTTCAAAAAATTGTTTTCTGAGATTGAATCTGAAGACAAGTTCACATCTTATTATAATATACTCTAATGGAATGAATAGTCATTGACTGCTCTATTTGGGTATCGTTGACTGGGTATCGCTGACTGAGTATCTCGAGTGACAACATCCAAAAGTGATCCTGAAAACCAGAGCAACCAGACTACTTTCTATGGACTTGGAACATGGCTCAATAGCTACCACTAAAAATTGGGTAGGCATTTGCCTACCCTGCCTACCTGGTTCTGCCGCCCCTGTAAAGCACACGTTCAGAACTTTGAACACTATCTGAACTATGCAGTTAATCCTTGTTTAATATTCAGTGCAAAAGATATCACATCATTGGCAGATCTACGGTAGTTGTGGCTAAAACAACTTTTTGAGTTAGCTCAGTACAGGTATAGCTAGTACATTATTGCTGTACTGACAATTTGCTATAGCAAATGATATCAGCAGTATGTGTGTAGTTGAACTAGTCCAGCAGTCAAGAACTCTAATACAGCAAACAGACTACAGTATAAGACAAGAAAAATGCCAATGGCTTTAAACACAATCTACCAAACTTAGAGGTATGCACCCCCCAGAGCCCAATTAGATTATCAGTCTTCTTTTAATACATCCTTAGTTCCACCACTGCATATAACACTTATTGCCATAACAACACAACTAGATGCTATATACTGACCAGCAGTGATGTTTTCTCCTCCAGCTTGTTCACACATTCCAGTAAAGTGAGAGTGTCTTACAATCAGGTAGTTTCCAGCTTGATATACAAGCACATCCACAGGTCCAGGACTACTACACTGGTGTCCATCCACGGTGAGGTACCAGTTCATACAACATACTGCACAGCGAGCAACACGCATGTTACCATCCCAGGTCAGTCGTAACCAAGTGTCATCTCTCTGCTTCGTTATGCTGCACTCCTGTGTATGATACATAATACAAAAGGCTGTGAAACATTGCTGAATTACTAGGTCGAGTTACATGCCATAAAGAAGACATTGATGTTATAATACATTCTTACTTGTCAACTGATATCTAGTACACCATATGGTGAAAATGTGAGGTAACCATTAGAGTGTGTTAGTGTAGTACAAACTGCATAACAGCTCACTTCACACAGTGGCAGATTGCATAATATTATAGGTATAAAGTACTGGTAGAAGATATGCAGAGTAGAGTATATTCCCTTAAGGATTAATACAAAAGATGACTCTACCAGATGTCCATGACTATCCTAAAGATGCTGTAAGAGGTTTGTAGAATCTTACCTCATACCAACCCCTCAGTGACGTCTTTTGCCTCTACAAAGTCTCAAGAGTTGCAGAACTGGGAGCTACAGTCCCCTCAAAATTTAAGCATGAATGCAAGACAGTGACAGTTAGTTTCTTGCAATATATACATTTGTAGCCCACAACCAATTTCTATACTTTTGCGTGCACAAATAAAATAAATGTGTTGTGTAGAAGACTTGACCACCCATGACTGGGTTGACTGCAAAGAGCAAGAGGATAGAACTAGCTACAAATTTTATAAACATGATAACCTGCAACAATCTGTTAGGAGTAGCAACCCAACAAAAAGGTCACTACACAACGTTGATGGAATGGATCACCACCAGGTTATTTCTTACATCTAATAACATTAGAGTACATAATTATGAAGATGGGCTCCTAATCTTTTTGCATGATCAAACCATCAGTAGGTACTTCTGCCACTCACATGACCACTATATAGGTGGATTGCCATCATCCCTACATTCCCTGCAACCCTGAGGCACAGCATGACTGTATGGTATTGATTGTGCACACGTAAACACTGATTGACAATATTTGAACAGACTATTTCACTGCCAAGTGTTACTGTCACAAATTGACAAAATATGCATCTACTTTGGTATAATATGGTATCCCTAAGTGCAGTGTCGTTATTGTCTTTTAGATAATCGTTGGTCTTCTTCAGTATGTATAGTGGTCTAGTCAAAACTAGACCAGTGCACCTCTACATACTTATATCAGTTCATTGTTACAGGTTGCCAGTGGTCATACTATATGTCACAAAGAAACATCGTTAAAGTATTTGTATTGATTTGTGATTCAAAACTGCAATGCATCACCAGTAAAAGAAAGACGAAATTATCATGAACAGGTCTCAATTTAAGTCCATGACTGGAAAAATTGGTCTTATCGCCCACAACAGCAGGTTTGACTTTTCACCAGCTACATGAATATACAAATTTCACAACCAAAATCAGCCAGGCTTGAGTACATGGGTTGGCTGCTTTTTCAAAGCACAGTGGTGAGCCATATGAGCAATCTGGCGCCTTAAAGGAGCTGTGGCCAGCATGTGCCAGGGTTACCCATGGGGGGATTGGGGGCATTTTACCCAGGGCCCCAGGGGGCTCCATCAAGGGCCCTTGAATACCTGCTAAAAATATCGATATACCCTAATAGAGCAGTCAAGATCTAGATACTCTAATAGAGCAGTCACAGTATTCTTCAAAGGAGCAGTGTAGCAAGCTATGTATGTAGTTATAAATAAGGAGATATAGTTGGTGAGGGGTAGCTGCAACTATTGTCATTGTCAGCATGTAATGACCTTTTTTTTTTTTGGTCTTACAGCTTGGCTGAAGTTGTGATTCAGAGTGGAACCCTCCTTGCCCCTGGGGCCCCACTTAACTCTTTGCCCTGGGCCCCTTAATTTCTCTGGACGGCCCTGGGATATAGTTTCATTTTAGCCAATTTTGAAACCTGTACTCTCCATAATTATCCCTACATGTTCTTCTTTCATTTTGTAAACAACTTCTTGCCCTCCCTCCACCCCCTCTATTGGAGCTTGCCTGTTACAGTCAATTTCGAGTTTAAAAAATAGCAGGATACTTAAAATGTTGACTACTTGTACAGTGGAAAGTAAGGGGATACACATAGCTTCAACCATTGGCAAACTACAACACTCTAAATTCAGGCAATACAAGATCATTACTATAGACACATGTTTACAGTATTACATCATATACACTTACAGCAATTAATCCGTAGTCCTTGTCAGAGTTCAGGCCATCCCAGTAACACTGGTTCCAGTTATCGTTGACTATTATCTCTGTCCCATTCTCATAGGTCACAATACCAGGAGGACCACGGGAACCTCCTTGACCCCGTTCACCTGGTTGCCCAGGTGATCCAGCTGGGCCACGCGCACCATTAACTCCTGGGCTGCCATCACTACCATTTGTTCCAGGTGGGCCAGGTGGGCCAAAATTTCCCATTGGACCAGGGGGACCTGTAATAGTGAATATTATAGTGTATACTGGGGATATAATATAGAGCAGTGTCACTTGTAACACAATACATGTATTTAGCTAGCTACTGGAGTTTTAGAATTACTTGATAAAGTATGTGTATATCAAGAATGTCTACACAAAGACCACAGTCAATATTCATTAGTACTTTAGTTCACGCAGTGGTTTGGTGTTTAATCAACACATTATTAGCATGTACACCACAAATAGTAACCATTAGCTACTGGTGTTGGTCAAAGAGAGCACAGGCTGACAATAGGTCTATTAGAACAGTCACCTTTACATTTGGATTAGATCATTAATTCTCTACAGTAACAATGTGTTGAAACATACACAAAGTGTTAGACATGAAACAGGTATGAGGTGACTAACCACATTACAATAAATAAATGGAACAAGTCACTGACAAACAAAGAATTACATCACACAATTACTTTATGTGGTGTTGCAGCTGAAATGCTATAATGATGTGGCATAACAAACTACCAGCAGAAGAAGACATCCTCAATATACAATATACACACATAGGAACAGGTGGCCTGCACTATACCCACAAGCCACTGATATCATATTCACATTAAACTGGTCAACCACACACCACACCACAATAATTATTACCTACAGGTCCTACATCTCCTGTATCTCCCTATAATAAAATAATACATTATATCATCAGTAGATAAGTGTATGTGTATTGGAGCACAAGTCATAATAAGCTTTGATCCTGTACATTTGTTGAACACATCCTATGAGATGTAGCTATGCGGACAAATTACAAAGGAACTTATCATACCCACTAAACACTACACACAATGTACTGATTTGTATAATTGTTGTACACTACAATATAAGAAAATTTAGTTAGACTGATTGATCAAGGCATAGCATTAGTGATGCATTATGGTGACACTTACATAATAATAATATTACATGTACAGTGATGATCACTACACACATTAAAGGTGATTACATCCTGTGTGGTTGACATTTTGGTGGCTTGTACAAGTGTGGCTTGTGACTCAGTCACCATATTAGCAGATGGTATATATGCTGTGTAACCAGAACAGAAAATCACAACCCTCGGTTGATGTCAGGTGGCTGTCAGGTGGCTATTGCTGCTAACAGAAAACTGTTAGCTCTACTACATGGTGAATACTATTTTCATGAAACTTTGCTTAACCACCTCATCAATAAGACCCAACCTTACTATAGTGGCCATGCACGTCAAGTCTCACAGAATCAGAGCTACTACACTTCATGACCTCATTAACAAAAGTATATGTCCTGATCGAGGTGACTATATAGTACTTTATCCTCTCCTGAACTTATTTGTGTGAAGTGTATAATATATTAAATCAACTAACGCTCAAACTGTTTCTAATAATACTTTGAAACAATAGAAGTCCAGTTAGCTTTCCAAGATCACATATTTAATACTATATAAACTACACTACTCTATACTGCAATATATAGTTACAGTGTTAGCTGATATTGAAGTAAACGCTTTCAGTATCTTGTTCAGTTTATAATAAATTCTATGTTCCCATTATAGATAATGAATTAGACTTCAGATATATGTTATTTATCATGTACCAGCACATGACTGTGATGTACTAATATAACAAGATCAGCAGAAATCAAAGTAGCAGATGTTGGGTGAGGCATGTAACAATATTCATTGATGACAAGTGATAGGAGAAATATATGCAATCTAAATACCACCTCTATAGCTATGATATTGGAACAAAATAAATTATTGATAGTTATAGCTGGACTGTATATAGTAAAGTGGTTGCATTATTTCAGTTCACTGTCTTCACTGCATACAGTAACACAGCTAGCATGGAGCTGCTGCTAGCCACACACCTATCCACAAACTACACTCATTAAATTCACAAAGTGTTTAAGTGGTTACTAATGAAACCATGCAATAATTGGTTTAGCCTGCTCAGTGCTGGTATTATAGCTTATAACTGAGGAACACTAACTATAGGCCACATTCTTTGTCGCATAAGCCGGTTATAACAAAAGGATGTTTAATCTTATTGGCACTATAAACCAGTCTCGCTTTGTACTGCAATTTACGCCAACTAATAGTTATAGCTACCTCCCGACCATCGACCGCAACTCTAGCTACTCAGAACACATACCTTTTCTCCCTTCAGGCCTTCCGGAGGTTTCATAGTGCTCCCGTCCGCGCTCATGAACTTCACATTAGCTGACGGGCCGGTCTCAAACACCAAGTCCCCATCAGTCATGAATTTCAAGTTGCCATCATCATCAGTAGTAATGGCGGGCCTGCATTAGTGCACACACGACACATAGCTAAGAATACAATATATCTTTATAACGACTTACCCTTCGAGATCCTGCGCACTACTCAGCAGTATCAGTCCTGCTAGTGTGAAGAACAGTGTTACCGCCATCCGTACAACTTGCAAGCAGCTCTACTATTATCACGTGATCAAATTTGATTAATTTATTCGGTGCCACTTGTATCCCACATCTAATTGTGGGGAGACGTTGTGACTGCATATTAAGCAATTGGCCAAACAATTCAGGGATATAATAACCTATTTCATTATCATTTTAGTGACGTCATATACTGTAAACTTTTTACATTGTGTCTTACCTAGCTAGCTGTGGATATCATATAATATTATATACTATACTGGAATCATTTAATCATACTCCATGACACTTTTTATTTAGCTGCGCGACTCCTGCTACTAGTCCGCTCGCAGTAAAGGCCGGTCGGGAACCGCCAGCATATAGCTATATAGTCCGCTCGCAGCACCCGACCCCTCCAAAGAAAGGGTCGCTTCATCTATGTAGCTTTATTTGTTATAGTGCTAGGGGTGGTGGCAAGGGGTGCTGGTTACCCCGGGAAAAAAAAAATTAATTTGTTATAGCATAGATTATATATAATCTATGGTTATAGGTTTTGTGTATCTCTTTAAAATATTTTCTCTTGCTTGCTAAAGAAAGGGTTGGCCGGCTCAGCTATGATCGCCTGCAGAAAATTAATAGTGTTGGCATGCATGGGAACTGTAGCCGGTCGCATAGGCAACAGGCCAAACAATAATGCTGTTGATGGTGCGATTTCCCAGGCCCGTAGCCAGGGGGGTTCGGAAGAACCGCCCTCTTGGGAAAAAGGTCCAAAATTTCAGTAAAAAGGTCCACAATTTTAGCAAAAAGGTCCACAATCTTAGTATACAAGTCCAAATTTTCAGTAGCAAAAGTCCATTAGTTCCAGTTTAATAAACACCACTAATAAGAAGCTAAATTAAGTGCTCCGAGTAGCTGGCTCATTCAGTGCTTGTAATGAAATGCAAGATCAAGATACTCTAATAGAGCAGTCAATCACCCTAATAGAACAATCACTCTAATAGAAGTCACAATTACATTTAAAAAAAAAATCTGTATGTAACTACTTAATTTATTTACAAAACCATATTTTTTGTCTAAACTAGAATATAAAATTTTTGGTGGGCAAACCCCTCCCATGCAGAGCCCATAAATAGCTAGCATCCATGCTTCAATGCACGATCCAACAGAGCGCTCAATCTTTCCCATTCTTATTTACTGTGACATTATAGACACATGTACAGATGGTATAATTACAGTAGCAGTAGAGATATTTTTCCAGATGTCATCTAAATAGCTGTCATCTAAATAGCTGTCATCTTTATGTCATCCAGATGTCATCTTATACCTAAAAATTGTTATTTTTATTGACTGAAATGCCACTAAATTCAACCTTTTAGTGTCTATTTTCAAAAAATTTCCTGGGGGGCATGCCCCCTGACCCCCTAGCTTCAGCATGCGAATCATGCTGGGTGTGCTTCACATGCTGGGTGTGCTTCACATGCTGGGTGTGCTTCACATGCTGGGTGTGCTTCACATGCTGGGTGTGCTTCACATGCTGGGTGTGCTTCACATGCTGGGTGTGCTTCACATGCTGGGTGTGCTTCACATGCTGGGTGTGCTTCACATGCTGGGTGTGCTTCACATGCTGGGTGTGCTTCACATGCTGGGTGTGCTTCACATGCTGGGTGTGCTTCACATGCTGGGTGTGCTTCACATGCTGGGTGTGCTTCACATGCTGGGTGTGCTTCACATGCTGGGTGTGCTTCACATGCTGGGTGTGCTTCACATGCTGGGTGTGTTTCACATGCTGGGTGTGCTTCACATGCTGGGTGTGCTTCACATGCTGGGTGTGCTTCACATGCTGGGTGTGTTTCGCACACCACAATGTAATCCATATAAAAAGGGCCTCAAAAAAGGTCCACTTTTCTTCTAAAAGAACCTACCCAGATAAAAGTCTGGCTACGGCCCTGCCTCCTACACTGTGCAGGCTTAGCTAGCTGATCCTCAACCTGAACACTACTTCCTTGCCACATACATGGTAACTTTGTTTTAGCGGTCGTATATACATGTGACCGAGTTATGTACCGGTAGTTGCTTTACTGTGTCTCAATACTTCAACAATAGCTAATGGTCTCATCCTACCTCTATAGCTAGTCATTATAGCTACACACTTGAGTTAGAGTCTAATCTGCTTTTTGAAAATGCCATAATTTTAATTTTCTAGGGGCACGTGTCCAGTCCTAGCTTTTATAAAATTATTTTTGTCTCCAACCCTATATAGGTTGGACAAATTACGGTTTCTTTCTTTTCGCATGATGGCATGCAGACGGTCACTTACCATTCTTCATAGTCCGTTAGGTGTAAGTCCTGAGTCTCTGGCACTCTCAAAGCCATGTACCGCATCATGAAAGGTAGACCTGAACAACTCAGTTGAGCTATATTATGACAAAAGAAATTTCATATCAGACAAATCAAGCAAATCTAACAAGGCACTGATCACTAACTGTGAGACAATTAGCTAACTTAAATCGACTCTATCGGACTTTAGTCACTTAGAAAAAATATTTCAATCAATTATGCCGGCATCTTATGATTTACAATGGTGAAAAAGAGGCACAACACTCCTCAACAGCAGCCCTATACATCTATGCTTTGTTTCTTCTCATAGCAAGCACATCAGCAACAGAACTTAACATTAAACATGAGGGGTAAGTAACAAGTTCAATCTCATAGGTTAGAATTTTTGATTCCAGATTTTTCCAGAATCTGTTGGATATTCCCAGAAATATTATTGTGTTGTAATTTTTTTGTATCTATGGTCTTTTATACATCCAAAAAGCCCTGGAAATCTCTGTGAAACTTAACAGAAATCTTCAGTTGACCTTTGCTAATATCTTGCAAGACATACAGATGAGTCATCAACCTCAGTCACATGAACATCTCAGCCTGAGGTAGCCAAACACTTGCTGAAGTATGTCAGGCACACCAAAATGTTGGGGACTTCAACACTACTGTACTGTACATGTGTAAGTTGCCCCCCCCCCTCCTTGTTTTACTAAACATATGAGTGTATAGTAAATTAATACTGATCTCAGTGGAGTATTATTCATCTATCTAGTAGTTATTCTGGTCACTGTATATTTAGTAGAAAACCATGTTGACTGTTTTGATATTAATAATACTAGCTATGATACAAATGATCAGATATAGGTACTACTGAATCATGACTGGTGGTCACCCTAACTGATCCCAAAATGGCACTGAGGCCACTAGGGGAACTGTGACAGAATCTTCAACTACAAGTTGAATACATAATTGAAGCCAGGTGGTAACCTTACCCCAGACAACTTGCAATCTTTAAGATTAGTAGGAAAGTGCCCAAGCTGAGTCATGCTGGCAGAAGCTGATATCCAGTCATGTCTTCTGTAATCAAGGGGCTATAGACCTTGAACCATCAGTGGACATGGTAGACTCCACTTCAGCAGTGTCACAGCCAGCCAATAATAATAGAGTTTACTACACATGTGAGACATTGTGTGAATTATACTCCTCATATGCAGTGGCAGAGCCAAGGGGGACATGTTCAATTAAACAAAATTTAATACACAACACAAAACGTAAACTTTGCTGAGTGTCATCTGCAGATTGCAGCACCATCCCACAGGCACATTCGAATGTCTGCAAATGAATTGTGCATGACATGACATGGTCCTTTGCATACCATCCCATAGTCATGACAGCCTTATCAGTACAGCTAGTCTTCCTTATACACAAACTCCCACAATGCACCATGATATAGCAACAATAATAATATAATATTTGTGCCATGAGAGTAGCTATACAACTTGTAATCGTATGACTTACCATATGACAATCAGAAATTTTCGATAAAAGAAAGTTGGGCAGTTATAATCAAGGTTTGATTCTATTTGTGACCGGATTTGCGAAAAGGTACCTTTTCCACACATTTGACATACCAGCAAACAAAATGATGTAACACTTGACTCCTTATACTGATTAACTTGCTCTTAGTATCAAAACGTAGCCAGATACTGTAGCTACATTCATAATTTCAGGCAATTATATACCATGATAAGAAGCTTTAAAGTTCAAAAATGGGTCAAATTTTGTGTGTGAAAAGGTAACTTTTGCAAATCTGGTCACATTTATTATTTTACCATATTAGGTAATAAGTGAGTACAGGCTTATAGGGGTATACTGGTCACATTACAAAGACAAATTTGTCAAAAGTCCATACAAGCACCTTTAAACTATATTATGTGCTTAGATAATTTTTGTCAACATTCAGTTCTATCAAAGCTGTGGATCTGTAACTTTTCCATCCATCACAATTTCCTGTTGCACTTGTACAGTACATCTTTACTATATATCAACCATTCTAAATAACCTTTTCATTGCAACTGTGTCGTATAGTTACTGATCAAGTCCACCAATGAAGTGACAGTTCAAATGATATGGACTGCTCCTGAGATCATCGTGTGCAGGTCTCCCAAACATTGTTGCTTTGGTTAGTGTTTACAAACCTGGAGTTTAAACCAACAATATGACTGATATTGTTAGTAGCAAACGAGGTATTAGTAAGATCCATCAAGTTCAAGCCTGGCTAGTTGTGGTATAATCGTAATACCATAATGATGTGTGTAATACCATAATGATGTGTGTCTAATTCATTACATCATTATCACGTCTACGTATTTGTCTATAGTAAAAATAAGATTAGTTTGATGTGCCCTTCACAGGAGCTAGAGCATAATTATTTAACGGAAGCCAGCAGTGTCAACCATGCATACTCCTGCTCTTATTAACACTTTACAGTGACCAGCACTGAATGTCTGACAGCAACATGTGCTGAAGCCTTTGGATTATCCTAACCTAACAAGAACTGGAGACTTTTGTAATGATTACTTGACTTAGCTAACAATAAGGTGAAACAGAAAAGGACCAAAGAAAGGAAAAAATGTTCTACCATTATAATAGTCATATTATCAAATATCATATACTTATATAGTCACTCTGACATGTCACAAGAAGACGGTCACTATTGGTCCATAACTGGCCAGTTAACAATCCTTGATGTTGAGGTCACTATAGCCACATGCATGTATTAAACCAATCAGGCAAGAGGTCATTACTTCCTCTGATCTTTTCTTTGCTAGCACTACAATGGCCAGTCATTCAGGCTAGCCCGACTTGATGTTTTGTCCAGGCCACAGAATCAATGGCCAGTTTATGTACATATACACACTTACCAGCCAACAAACAAAGCTACTAGTACAATCAATACATTACATGTGGATACATGCAGTGTTATTATTATAGCGAGTGTTTCTCAGGACTGAATAATTATTTATAATACCACTCAACAAGTAATAGAGAAACTACATAGCCAGCTGCACAAAATCTCCATACTGTATGTACAATGAGACCTTCATGTTCTCTTGGTATAGTAGCAACAGCTGATACAGGGTTTGGAGGGTATGCAGTGGGTACCTGGAACAGGGAGTCTGTGTCCCCCACTGAGAAGCTAAAGGTATTTTTTGTTTCAGGCCTGAAATTACACTGATCAAGAGTTTCAGTGACAGTTATGAATAGTTCAATTATCTTCTGGCCAGGACTTTAAGTGAAAATATGTTAAGAACATTATTCAGACTCTGACCTATCTACTATATCTTATAATGACGCAAGATCAGCAAATCAATGTATTATTTGATGATAATCACATGATCGTCACACTGTTATCTCATAGTTGGTCTCAATGTATCCAACTTCTGTATATGTCTACTATTGAGGGATATAACTGATCCCAACAGTTTAGTAACAGTTGCCATAGTGACAATAGCATTTTCCAAGATGTGGTGTAGACATTGATAATCACCATGACAACCTAACAAGTCAGAATCACATGATACACACAGAGGATCACATGATCCATAATTACCTGATGACTGAAATTGGAGACTGTGCCCCAGTATGGAATGCTTCCTAGCAACCACCTGTCATTACCATGGTAACAAAGTTGTAAACTCGTGTACACACTCACTTGTTTAGTGATGTAAACCAGATTGTGATCTGAGCAATGATCCATTTAATTCCCTCTGTGAAGCTGTTAAAATAAATACAGAAGATTTTGTTCTTGTCACCATGGTGACAGTATTGGTTACCAAGCAACACTGCAACACCCAATAACACACCCACGATCAATATTGCTGTAGCAATGTAACTAGATGATGCAACAACTTGATTAGCTGTTTTGATTGGCTCCTTCCAAGGGGCTCCCTCCTATAATTACAACTATAATATAACATTAGACCACACCTCCACTCACCATAGTAACCATATTAGGTGACCTCAATGTCACTAATAACTCATCTAGACACTATGTAACAGATAATATCATTGTGGCTGGTTGACAAAATATACCTCGTTCTGATTGGCCAAATCTTTTGTCTCATCCCAGTGCAGACTAATATACTTCACCATTAACCTGTGGGGATCATGTGATCATCACATGATTAGGGATCACATGCACATGTATTCAGAAGGTAACCATAAACATTGAATTAGGCCAGGGACCAAATAAACAAATACAATGGAACCTCAGTTATCCGGACCCCCAATTCATAGTTAACTGAAACTGCTCTATTAGTGTTGACTGTTCTATTAGGGTAGTTGATTATTTTCTTTATGCTATTTTAAGGTTATTTATACAGTTTCAACGACATGAACTTTCAGACTTATGGACCATCCCTGGTCCCAAGGGATTCGGATAACTGAAATTCCACTGTATATTGTAATGGTTGTAGCCACCACATTGTGCCATGAGATACACACGAGATACACATGAGATACACACGAGATACACATGAGATACACATGTAGAGTAAAAGTTCATTTTGTATGTTACTTCAACTAGTATGTCTGGAACTGTGACACTCAACATAATGAAACAATCCTAAAAATTTACAAGGAATTGCAATATTAAAGGAAGGTTCCACAAAATCATCATGTTTGTTGTTGTAAGAGAAATTAATCTGTTTTATTATAGCATGATATGAACACTTGTAGTTTGATTAAATCATGTTAGAAAGATGAAATGTTGTTGAAATTCAGTCCGTTATCACAGGTACAGGAAATATGTACATACCTGTTTGCTTGGTTGCCATGGTGATTTCTCCACACCTTTACACATTGTGTACTATATGATACACACAAAATGGCTGACTGCAGTAGTTGCTATGACAATAGAGACAGCTAACACTACACACAACACATCAGGTGCACTACCTGGGGTGGGTCTGGTTCATTGTGCTTCTCCAGTATCCATAGCAACACCTCCAAACACTTCTGAGGCTTCCTATCTTTCAGCTTCAGCACACATTTCTAAACAAGACATTACCATAGCATAATAATGTGTAACATTTGAACTGACTTGTACACACACACACACACACACACACACACACACACACACACACACACACACACACACACACACACACACACACACACACACACACACACACACACACACACACACACACACACACACACACACACACACACACACACACACACACACACACACACACACACACACACACACACACACACACACACACACACACACACACACACACACACACACACACACACACACACACACACACACACACACACACACACACACACACACACACACACACACACACACACACACACACACACACACACACACACACACACACACACACACTGCTGATATAATAACACATTTGTAATCATATGATATCATTTAGTTAATTTCCTGTATCCTGTATTTATAAAGTCTTGCTATGTTGTACATGATTCAGTCAGGCATATTAAAGCTATTAGTTGCTTAAGTGTTAGTTATTGACAACATTATACCGAGTACTGCAATAGCAACCGCTACCTGTTAATATGGCTGTCAATATGTTTTAAACAAATACTTGCAGGTGTCCCCCAAAGCCCTGACATTTTTAGTACCCAAGATGTCTACCTGTTATTAAGACCAAGAACTACGTACTGGGGTGTTCACTTATATGGTTTCTGCTACTGGTACGTCTTTTGTTTGATTGGCTACAGCTCCTATGATATTGTCATTAGCTCCCATAGACTACACCTTATTGGAGGCGTGGCTAGAGACACGGAAGTGTAAATAACCAACCATTACTAAGCAGTTAATACCACCTCCATCTTCTTATGGATGATGTACGTGTCCTCAAGTGTCAGCGCACTACATGGCCACAGGAAGGCAAACACGATTCGACTCCATGATCGTGAGTGACACCACTCTTTCTTTCTACCTAGCAAAGAGAAAAATAGTAATCCTAGCCTGAGTGAAAACAGCTGGAAGGACTAAGAAAGCCAACTAGTTGCGGCTCAATCTGCAAGGCTGTTTGGATTATAATGTCCAAACAATATGGTTCAAGTTAGCTAGCTCCATGTAGGAAGTAGGAAGGGGTAACTAGATGTGATTCTACCAAAGCCAGATGGGCATTTATCAGTGCTTGACTAAACAATTAAAGCAGCATACGCTATCTACGCAATCATTGTTAGCTTCCTACAAATGCAGAGTTCATGAACCCTTCTAGTTAATTATCTAAGGTGCAGCACAGTAAAGAGGACCATTTCAAAAATATTTTTCGAACTTACAATCAATCAAGCTGCCTTTTTTTGAAATTTTGACCTTTCAAAAAATTCCTGTTATACGGTATATTAGGCAACTGAAGGTGGCATCAGCAGCGCCTATTACTATATGTAACCCTAGCCAAAGTAATGAACAAAAGAATCCCTCAATTCCGGGGTCAAAAGTGCACGCCACGCCCACACTACTAATCAAGCATCATTCTCCATGACGACGTCTTTCTTTTTAACTATTTCATAGTTAATACTAGTCAGAGGACACAACCAAATATGCATAAGACATTAAGACCAGATCTACCAATTCATACATCACTACATTAACATAGTTTTGGAGTTGGCCATGTTGTCATGTTTGCAATGTACTAAACAACGTATTAATATGCCTTCTTAGCAACTTACACTGATGTTGAGCATTAATTGGGAGAATCTGTCCAGCATTACATTGTCTGCAGCAATTTGAGGGGGTGGGGCAGTCTGCAGCACAGATACATACTCTGCAGTGGTGAGGGGAAGGGCTAAGGGGTGTGGCTGTTCTGCAAACATCTCATGAGAGTAGTTGACTGCAAATGTAATCAGCTGACGTGGGACATTATCAGGACTCCTTAGCAACGGCAACAACATGATACTCCAAGCTGTAGGAATGAGGTAACATGAACTACAAATATTGAAATGAATGAGTATGTAGTTGTGGTACTGAATGACAAAACATTTGGAGTGGAGCATCTGAGAACTGTAATACTGTAGTAACTGTAGTACTGTCACTTCTAAAATTTCAAGGCCACTACTTTAATGTAAGGATTTGCATGACATTAAAATGTCTTAATTTCTAGAACAAGGGTACTACGACTTATCACATTGATGTAACAACAGCTTCTACAAGGAACAAGGAGATGTTTCAGCTGGTTCATGAGTGGATTACAAGAAATGTCCAGGCTTCTATACTAATACGGTACCCATTTTGCAATAGCTACCATTAATTGTATAACATTTCACTATGTTTTATTGCTGGAACCCTACTTCAATTTTTAAATTAATTAACTACTTTTTGTTGCACTACAGTATGCGATAACGACGCATGTGCAATAATTGTTATTCCAAATATAGCACAGCATACATATAGAGGTTACAACAACAAACACACAGTATAGTATATAGTACAATAATTATTACAGTTTACATGTGTTACATACAGCATGTTGTGTATGACTGTGACTGTTTTATTAGAATATCTTAATCTTGTCTTGAATGAGCTACACAATAGACTAAGGGGTGCGTTTTACTTTGGAGCCACCCAGGCCTATAGTAATTAGCTGTAATATAGTACAAGAGGTTTTCCTCCTTCTCATGTGAAAATGTTTGGAGCAAAATCTTTGTCCTCACTATGAATTTGAAGAATTTTCACTGTAGATCATTAAGGGACGTGGTCACCATGCTCTGATATTAAGGGTGTGGCAGTGAGTCCTGATCACTTAAGAGGTGTGGTCACAATACGATAGTTTTATACCAAAGCTACACATATCTATTCCCTTCTTACAGTACCATTAAACGTGGACTGATACCAGTATTGGTATCGATGCCAATACCAGTGGTATCGGATCGGTATCAGTAATACGAGGTACAGATACCACCAGTAGACACTCACCACTTTTATTAAACCATCTCTAGCTAAGTTTCCAGTAGCAAATAACTTAGTTTAGCTAACAAAGTAGCGAAACAAAGCCTTTGTTACTCTTTTCTAAGTATTGCTACAAAATTGCTCCGTGTTTATTCTAATATATTAGAGCACGTGAATCCTTTGTAATTAAATGACAGTGCAGTTGTTTCTCAATGAATAAGTTTATGACTCTTTTTCATGAAAAAGTTTGGTTGCAAGGCTGTAACAAACATTGTAGGATTATCAGCCGCCCATGCAATTAATTACCTAATCAATAAACTTACAAGAAAACTCAAGAAATTAGTAATCCACCATGGTGTTTATCATGTTTAGACAATGAATATTTTGAAACTTGAACTGAGATCAATCAAACTGAACAATTACCGTGATATTTTAATAGCTAGCTATGTATCACAACAGTACAATTTCTATAATAAACTTGTCTAGGCTTCAATGTATAGTATCGGTATTGGAATATTTCATTACAAATACTCGTATTGGAAGTATCAGTAAAAAGTGATATCGGTCCATCTCTTAGTACCATAAGCACTTTTTGTAAGAAATGGTGGCAATGTGCTGCTTCATTTGCGACTGCGGTTTGGCAATTTTTTCATTTTAAATTCAATATTTAGATTTTTGCAAGTTTTGTAATACTGGATTTGATGTTAAGATTCTTCCTTGCAGATATTTTTCATTGCATATAATATTTTTATAATGGTTTTAAACAGCAGCATTGTTATAGGTGCATGTTGATCATACTAAACAGTACTATATAACTTTTGTTCAAGGTCACTATACCCATACATGCACAACAGACATACCCACAAATACGTAAACCGTAAACTAATTAGTCACCTTTAATGCCGTGCTGCATGTCACGTTGCTGAGAATTATCCAAAAGGATTGCTCGAAGGAGTGGGAGCGACTCACGAGGGCGACTGATGCATGACTGCAGCATCACCTGAGCCTGTTGTCATGACAACATACATAGTGATAATAAGGGCCACAGATAATTGTTCATTTATCATGTGACTATTAAACATCATTTTATTTACTAGCTATAACTACAGGGTAACTACAGGGTAACTACAGGGTAACTACAGGGTGACTACAGGGTTACTACAAGGGTAACTACAAGGTAACTACAGGGTAACTACAAGGTAACTACAGGGTAACTACAGGGTAACTACAAGGTAACTACAAGGTAACTACAGGGTAACTACAAGGTAACTACAAGGTAACTACAGGGTAACTACAGGGTAACTACAGGGTAACTACACGGTAACTACATATAGTCCCAAGTTCCTAATATAAAGCAGAGCTCTATGTAATTTGAAACAGAAAATTATTACCATGTTTATACAAGTAGTTCCTACAATATTCACTACAGATCAGGTATAACACTTCCAATAGATGCCTACCAGAGGAGGTAAGACATGTTATACACTCTGCTTGTATATTTCTGTTTGGTACATTCAGTGTTGGAAATGACAGTCAGTCGTTGGTCAATTCCCTAGGCCTGACCACAACAATATTGTCAGTCAAATTTTTGTGCATTTGATAGGGACAAAGGTGCTTACATCAGCTTTGAAGATTGCATGAAGCAGTATCTATACTAGGGCTGGGACGAAGCTTCGAATGCTTCGTGGGTTCGAAGGTTAAGTAAACTTCGAATTATAAAAGTATCCTTCGAAGCTTCGTAATGCACTCATAGTCTACGAAAGAATTACAAATAAATGTCGTTATTTTTATTGCAGCTGTTTATTCCTCTTGCGTGATCATTGTTCGTCTCTTCGCGATCGATCTTCATGTGCCACGCCCACTTTTAAACCGTCGAAGTTCAGCTTGCTACCATAGTTGCAGCCTTAAAACACCTTATAAAGTGATAGAGAATGTATGGAAAACGTGGTCTTAGCCATTACTTGGTGTTTACCTATGCACGGTTGCAGTGTAGCGGACACGCCCATTTGCAATCGACCGATCGCGTCATTCAGTACTGCTGCTATGCATTTTCCAAATGCTTACAAACTTATTAAATAGGTTTAGAAAGATATCTTAAGAAGGATGTGCGTAAATGTAAGAAAAACCTGTAACTTGAAAGCTAACACCGAAGCTTCGAATGTTCGAACATTTTATTAGCGAATATTCGAAGGTAAATTTCAATATTCGTCCCAGCCCTAATCTATACCAAGCCCAAGTGAACCTGTTTGCCACTCATGCATGATTCTCCTGTAAAATACTAAAATACATAAGCAACGTCCTATACAGAACATATACCACAGGATTTTTGATAAGTATATCGACTCTGAGCCAAACTGACCCAACCCAGACATCTACTGCTCCACCAGTAGTATACCACTGGACCAATCAGCTTATGTTTGATGTGTATTAGTCACAAAGCTGAACTAGTGCTGAGAAAATTGGAGCAGAAGCCATGAGGTGTGTGGGTCATTTTGTGTTCACATTGGGCCAATGGAACGCCATATCGCCTTATCAAATACCCTGACCTACCACTTCAGTACAATTATCAACAACTGATGGGTGAGATGATTTGATTAGTTCAACAAGAAGGACCATAGCAACCGTGTTCCCACCTACACAAACAACAATGACAACATATTATATAATAAGACGGACAGACAGACAGACCTTTACGAGACTCAGTGGAGATGGCATTCAGACAATGAATGAAGAATAGTTCCAGTGTATTGTCTGGTAACCCATGCCAACAGCTAATAACAACCTCCCTCACATCATGAGACAATTTGATTGGCTCATTTGTACCAGCGTCATGTACTGGCAAGTGTTGTTTGAAATAGCCAATCAAATCCTTGAACCAGGACTGTTGTATTACAAGTAATAGGCATCGCTCTTACAACATACAAAAAACTAACCAATGGCTCGTCAGCATATTGTTCTTTGATAAGCTGAATATGTTCTCTGATGTCATCTGGATCTAACTGTGGTGGGAATTATTGGGATAATACAGTCATATGCCTTAAATTTGGAATGTTTGTGTACACTGTATAAATGCTTGGGCTTACAGATCACCTTGCAAGATTCTTGTGAGTATTGCTAAAACATCCCTTGTCCTACAAGTCTTGCAAGAATCTTGCATGACACTTCTCTCTGGCTGATATATTATCAGCTAACATAGTTATTAGGGAAATATGATATACAAATGAAGACACACAGAACATGTCATGTAGGCTATTAGAAACTAAAAGGTATTATCAACCAAATTTAGTTTCTAATCTATACCTTTAGGGGGCCTCACAACAGCATCACATGATCTGCTCACCTGATCCAGGGCATCCCTGAGACTAATAGTTGGATCCCTGTTGCATTGTTGTGGCTTCTTCCTGTGATGTATTGATTGTTGCTTTTTCCCCTGGCCACTCCCTGCACTGCTAGCAGGGTGTGTGGCTCCCTTTGCAGCTGTAGCAGTGGGTGGAGCTCCTTTTGCTGCTGTTGTAGTGGAGGAGTCTTCATTGAAGCCACTGAACTTTGTCTGACTTGTCTTCACTACATCTGTAGGGGACAGGTATAGCTTGTAGGGGACAGGTACAACTTGTAGGGGACAGGTACACTTGCAGGGAACAGGTACAGCTTGTAGGGGACAGGTACAGCTTGTAGGGAACAGGTACAGCTTGTAGGGGACAGGTACAGCTTATAGGGGACAGGTACAGCTTGTAGAGGACAGGTACAGCTTGTAGGGGACAGGTACAGCTTGTAGGGGACAGGTACAGCTTGTAGGGGACAGGTACAGCTTTTAGGGGACAGGTACAGCTTATAGGGGACAGGTACAGCTTATAGGGGACAGGTACAGCTTGTAGGGGACAGGTACAACTTGCAGGGAACAGGTACAGCTTGTAGGGGACAGGTACAGCTTGTAGGGAACAGGTACAGCTTGTAGGGGACAGGTACAGCTTGTAGGGGACAGGTAGAGCTTGTAGGGGACAGGTACAACTTGCAGGGAACAGGTACAGCTTGTAGGGGACAGGTACAGCTTGTAGGGAACAGGTACAGCTTGTAGGGGACAGGTACAGCTTGTAGGGGACAGGTACAGCTTTTAGGGGACAGGTACAGCTTGTAGGGGACAGGTACAGCTTTTAGGGGACAGATACAGCTTGTAGGGGACAGGTACAACTTGTAGGGGACAGGCACAACTTGTAGGGGACAGGTACAACTTGTAGGGGATAGGTACAGCAACAGCAGCAAGGTCATTGTTACTATTCCCGCAGTTTAATCAATTAATCCTTCAATAACCAAATTAATTTTCCAGCATGAAGGAACACGCAACTTTGTATTATAAGGAAAACACTTTTGTAGTTCTGTGAAGAAATGATTGTGTGGCATAAACTTGGATTAGGTAGCCTTTGGAGGTTTTCTTCAAATGAAGCAATGCTTGGATATGAAATTTATATAACATGGTTGTTAGCATGGTAACATGGTGTTAGCTAATTCTTTCTAACGTTAACAGCTACACAGTTACTGTATAATGGTTCATATACAAGTCTGTGTCCAATATATTGACTTTAGCTGTTGAAGGGGTTGACAATACGGAGTTAGAATATGAGAGTATGTGACCTTCAACATCACTAGTTCCCATGGACCACATTCACTTCTTACTAACCGCATGTTAAAGTGGTAAAGTGAATGTTTTAAAATACAGAATTATAAGACATCTCAAACGAGTTAGCTATTGGCCTTCTCCTCAAACAGCAGGTGCTGCAATAAGCACCATCCCAGGGGCCATTGAGACTTAAAACCTCTCTAAACAAAACAATTAAACCATCATAACAAGGATGGATGTACATGTATCCATTCACTGAACTGGACTACTATCCATACTGAACTGATTGATTGATTGTGTACTGGGATAGGGTTAAGCTGATGCACCACAGCTCCTGAACACATACATACATACATACATTAGGGTTGAGCGATGTTGAATTCGTGACATGTGATTATTGCATGAGTCATTTAATGCAATTATTGCAATATTGCATGTGAAAATTGGAACACGACCACATAGTTTGAATAGTCCACATGACTGCTTGTTTTCACTGAGAATTAGTTTACAAACATGACTTCTTTGCTAACAAGTTAACTAATTGACATAGTTAGCAAAAATATGTACAAACTGTATCAAATATGAGGCCAGAAGAAACACAAACTAGATAATTGATAAATGTGATCATTATAGCAAAGTGCAATTTGCGATAATATTGTGAAGGCAAAATACATGTGATAATGGTATTGCGAGCACTTGCTTAGGCGATATTGGCGATTTATTGCAATACGGCCCAACCCTAACACACATATGTACATACTCATTGTAACTGTGTAAGGTAAAAAATTAGTGGACTCTAATATAGTCAGATCAAACACCTTTTTCAACCACTAAAATTGATCAATCACATGACCATAACTCTAGATCTGTATACCACACCACTCAGTGTCTTGTATACCACACCACTCAGTGTCTTGTATACCACACCACTCAGTGTCTAGTATACCACACCACTCAGTGTCTAGTATACCACACCACTCAGTGTCTTGTATACCACACCACTCAGTGTCTTGTATACCACACCACTCAGTGTCTTGTATACCACACCACTCAGTGTCTTGTATCCCACACCACTCAGTGTCTAGTATACCACACCACTCAGTGTCTTGTATACCACACCACTCAGTGTCTTGTATACCACACCACTCAGTGTCTTGTATACCACACCACTCAGTGTCTTGTATACCACACCACTCAGTGTCTTGTATACCACACCACTCAGTGTCTTGTATACCACACCACTCAGTGTCTTGTATCCCACACCACTCAGTGTCTTGTATACCACACCACTCAGTGTCTTGTATACCACACCACTCAGTGTCTAGTATACCACACCACTCAGTGTCTTGTATACCACACCACTCAGTGTCTTGTATGCCACACCACACCATTTAGTGTCGTGTCTTGCATATTACAGGTATGTTCAGCTAACTGTCATCTAGTTGTAGTGGTCTATTTAATGGCACGAGTTCATAAATAGTTTGAACTCATATAGTGTACACTAGTGGCTCATAAGTGACCACCTCACACAGCTGGTCCCACAATACAGTTATAGTTAAAGCACTGCTGCACATGTGTATGGAAAATACACCACGAGGGGGCGTGTCGAGCGAGAGGCTAATACAGCATGAGGCAAAGCTGAGTGCAGTATTTGCCTCGACACCCTCCCCCAGCCCCCCAAGTGTTGTATTTTTCGTACATACAATATATCGGCAATGTTTTAAGTATTTTATTCTACTTTCTAGTCGTTATGCTTGGAGAGGTTTTCTTGAGCAAATCATTTTAGTTTTTGGTGATCAGATTATCAGTAAGTTGCCAAATAATCTATTTCTAGTCGTAGGATGATTTGGTAGGATTAGTTCGGCTAGTTTTAGCATTTGACAGTGTCACACACGTGATCCATCGTGTTGTCTGTGTAGGGTTGTTGCTCCAATTTTCCGTGTCAGACTATCAGTAAGTGCTCATGTGATCTATTTCTAGTCATAGAACAAACTGGTAGGATTAGTCTGGCTAGTTTTAGCGAATTACTATGTCTTGCATGTGATCAATCATGCTGTCTGAGTGGGGCTGCTTTCATAACATACTTACATAACTGTTCTGCCTAACTGTACTGTATTCACCCAATTATCCACATAACTGTACTGTATTATCCACATAACTGTACTGTATGACTCGTACAGTACAGTTATGCAGCTAATTCGTACAAAATGAAAAATACAGCATGGGTGGAACTTTGATCCTCCCACGCAAAGTACAATAACTTGTACATCATTACTTATTCAATAACAAGTGCTATCATTACATTTATTATTATTACTAGGCCCGGAGCACATACAACCAAGTACAATCACCAACGGGACAACCTACCAATAAGGCAGTGCATGACCATTACAGTGTGTGTGTGTGTGTGTGTGTGTGTGTGTGTGTGTGTGTGTGTGTGTGTGTGTGTGTGTGTGTGTGTGTGTGTGTGTGTGTGTGTGTGTGTGTTAGGGTTGGAACGAACGTACAAATGCATCCTACGAAGCTTCTTTCAAAAATGTAACTGAAGCTTCAAAGCCTTGCTACCAATGTCATGTCAACAATTAATGAACACAATTGATGGTTATTATGGTGTACACTGTAGTACAAACTCCTACTATAGCTCCAGTATAACCATTGTGTAAACTATAACTACATTAAAATATGTAAATGGCAGCTTCCACAAGGAGTGACAATACTTGTAAAACTGGTTTATCTTGTTAGTATCCATGGTAACAAAGCTTTGGTGGGGTAAAGCATCATCCAAATGTTATGAAACTGAACGAAGCCTCGAACTATTCGTCTCAACCCAATGCGTGTGCGTGTGTGTGCGTGTGTGTGTGTGTGTGTGTGTGTGTGTGTGGAAAAGATGCATTTGCAAGCATTGTTAGAAGAACTGATTGACACAAAAATGCAATTATAGTATAATCAGATGTTTAAGCTTTATTGGGTAATCAAGACAACAGTCACGTACAGTCTAATATAATTGTATACATACATAGCAGGCCCTCAGATTCATACTGACCAACAAATGCTTAATTAAGTCTAGAATATTAATTTATGTATCTGTACACAATTTGTGTCCTCCTCATGTGATATCAGTTGTTTAAATGAGGATGGATCAGGGTGATGGATAGGATGGAATTGCCAAGGGCAGACCACAGTGATATCTGGGACAAAAGAAGCCGAGTATTTCCACTATGTGTCACACACAACCGTTATCTGACTCATCCGCTGAGTTACATTCTTAAGTATGAGATGGGCCGATATGTCAAAAAATGGTTACATGGTGTCTTGGATACACTGCAAAATGAAATAAGATGTGTAGCAGATCGCTGTGAAAGGTGGCAGTGCCTTCAAAGGAATACTCGTGGATATGGCACATCAGTGGTGTGCAGATACTGAATGGTGATTGACACCATCATTGAAACAATGACAGAATGTACATATACACATACAATAAAGCATGAATGCGTCCTTGGTCACATGCAACCACAGAGAAGTGTTAAATAAACACCGGTGAGGGTATGGCAAGGTGTGAAATATAAAAATATGTATACATACACAATAAACACAGTTTAAATCTGGAGAAAACCACTCACTGTATTTCTGAGTGGTTAAATATTTTTCTTTGCTGCAGTATCAAGCATTTGTTGCATCATGGCCTTTGGCAATGGGAGATCAGGATGGATAAAGTGCAACAGGTTCAGTACATTCTTAACAGGGAAACATTGATAATTCCCTTGACAAAACGAAGATCTGGGCACAAATGATTAGCAGACAAGTTAGTAGTAGACCCACGGATGGTCGCTAATCTTCTCCTGGCCTTTGGAATCATGGGTGTGGTACTGGACATTATATAGAATTACATGTTCGTTCAATTCATCAGCACAAACAGGTGTAATTATTATACGTTTGTGCCTTTGTTCACTGGCAAGTCAAACCCCAGTTAGTGTCAAGTTCATAGGCCTTGTAGTTTTCTCAAACATTATTTAATTTATTCATTATTAATGACATAATTTTAACCACATTTCGTATTATTCTTAGTACTTGGTTGTATACTTAAAGGGACTGCAAATGTGCTCCCCTAGTTATACACAGAATAGATTATGTATATACACAATAATTATTTGACAGAACAAATACACGGATACTTTTTAAAATGTAAAATCCATGTTTGTTTTGTCTTTTAGGCATCTTATCATTTTGATGCTTTTGTAACTGATACCCTGAAGGAAACATTCCTACACACACCGGGCATTAGTATTAACCTGACGCACATTTGCTAATGTGTATATATAGATCAAGGAAACAACTTGTTCTTGGCTATCTTCAATGAGTTCATACAAAACCATCCCACCACTGGTAGTATAGCAACAGCAGTAGCTACTAGTTTGTTGGGCATTCACCATAGTTTGAGGTGAACTGGAGTCAGGAGGTGTGGGTACTCTGCAGAGACAGGTTTTCTCTATAGACAGTGTCAACAAATTAGTACCCACATAATCCAGCCTCCCATACTCAATAGTATTAATATTCCTAAACCCACAACAACACCTTCTGCAGGTAGAAAACAAAAGCAATAAGCAGTGTAGCTATACACTAACTATTCAATTGTAATCCTTTATCAGTGTTAATTGTTAGACTAAAGAGAGAGAAAATGCTGTTATATAAAGCCTGTTGTGTTACCATGCTGATAGTTACCTGTAGTTTGAAACATGATTCAATGAGCTTCATCTTTGTATTTCCTTCAACTTATAAAGCTTCATTTCATTGCCAGGCATTTTTACAAAGCATAAATGCAATTTTACTCCCTCCCCCCTAGCATATGGTTTGAAAAGGCTGAAAATTGTGTCCTAAATCACTTATGACCTAGTCTTGTCCTACCTCGCAGCAGTGCTATCTCGCAGACCCATCTATTCTCCGGGGTGGCGCTTATCAATTAAGAGATTATAAGCACCCCCTTTGAAACTGTTTGGAAAAGTGCCTATACCTCTTTTTGAGAAACTGCCAACTCTGGCAAGTGATATTGAACTACACCAGCAGTGATTTGAGGTGAGCATTGCTGTATTGCACAGTGATAATGATGACACTTACTGTTTAATTAGTTACTTGCTGTAAAAATCTTATTACCACTTAATAGTTGTTGTTTTTTTTAAAGACTTTACAGCACAAGTGCTGAAGGTCTGTAGGACTCCTGGTCCTACAGCCAGTGTTGGTGCATGATTTCTCAGACAAAAGTTATTTAGGCATTTCACCGGACTATTTCTTATTCTAAATCAATAATCGTCATTGGGTTTGTGAGGACAAGACTACATATGACTCAACTGTGTATGTGTATAATACATAGAATCTATTACATACGTGCTCACGTGTAGAGATGATTTGTCATACCTTGTAACACGAGGTGTGATCCATTGATCGCTTTGTCAGTTTCCTTGGTGACGTTTTTGTGTGTCTTGTGCCCACCAGACTTGTTGGTCACCGCCTTACCGCCTTTACCAACCTTCTCCCATTTACCACCGCCACTTGCCATAACACGTGGGTGCGCTACAATTAGAACAATAGTGCTCGTTATTTAGACCATGAGCAGTTCAGACGATTCCAGCAGTGAGTCAAGCAGTAGTGGCGGGTCATCTAGTAGTAGTGATGATGAAGTTGAACACGTGAGTGTAGTGTGGATGTGTAACTTAGCTTAACTAGTCAGAGACGTCACTCAACCTGTAATAGTACATGCACTTGGAGTTTAAAATGAATGAGGTTTAAAATGAATGAGGTTTAAAATGAATGAGATTTGCCTTATGAGTGAGTCTCCTCTTACTAGAAAATTGCCACATTCTGATTTATATATTTAACTTCCGAGCAATCGGCTACAGCCGTTCTTCCTTTTCTTTGTTATTGTCAGTCATACCTTCTCCATTATTAGTCATTAGAGCACTGTTTAGTGCTTTGCCGAGAAATCTGAAGTGAAATTAAATATACGTGAAAGCTTAATTTTCCATGGATTGCAATGTGTGAGATGGAAAACCATGCTTGAGATAACAATCCGATGTGTATGTCTCACACATAATGCATGAGAGTTGAGGTGTATGCCTAGTATCAACCCCACCCCCAAGTGTATGGGGATTGTAACTTACAAGAGGCCCACTAGTTCTGCACGTGTGTTTGATTATAAATGGCTCACTACATATCAACAAGGATGTCTCTTGATCACTGACATGATTTCAGTGTTAAGTCTTGTATAACATTTGCATGTTGTAGTGGTTTAATAAACTCCTACTTTGGTGATATGAATATCCAGTGAGTTTACCTGATGCCCACAGCTGCAGGGTCCTGGATCCTTTGTGGATTATTGTGAAAAATGTCTCATTTCAAAGACTAGTTATTATTTTGTGTTTATCAACCATCTGTAATTATGGAGGTTTTCTAAGACACGTAGCTGGGGGTAGTTCAACCTCGTTGACATGATGGCTCAGTGTCCACGTGTTTCTGTACACAATACATGTACCAATTGATGGAAAACATTGACCTTGGTATGAATCACTTTGTGAACACCTTAGAACAGTATTAGTCCTTTATAGCTGATAATATCACTTTTGTAATTTACTGTTTGACCAGTTAACATGTTAGTCAACATGATATACTAGAACACACTACACATCTATGGGTACACAGATACACCTTGTTTTCTTAGCTAGGAAAGCCACACAAAGTGTTGGGTGGGACTAGGAACTGTATCCAGAGTAAATTTTCATGAAGAGACGTTTGTGAAGTTTATTCCTTGTTTAATATGTGGTAAATACCCCTGGTGATTCCCCTTACTAACTACCTTCTGTATTCACTACAAACTGATTTGGTGACACTTTATGATGTCATGGTAGCTGAGGGATAACTTACCAATACCTTAAAGGTAGCTAATGGACTAGCACTACAGAACAACAACACTACTGTCATACCTTCAACATGTTACTGTACTGTTATATTCCAATGTCTGAAACACTCTACACCACCTGTACCCCACATAACATTATGACTTGTTACCATACAGTTCTAATGGATGTGCTCAGTATAGTTGTGATAGTAACTGTTTTCTGAGATCCATAGATACCCACTTGACAAGTGATAGGTTATTGTTAGAGATGTACCGATCTAGTATCGGATAGGTTCCGACCTCGACAATTTGAGCAAAATTTCTTTTGAAGCCACCGATTCATGATACCGATCTTTCTAATCAACATTTCTTCAAACATACTAGACTTCTATCATTTCTCTGATCCATTTATGAAACAAGCTAAAGTATAGTGCTATTTCTCCATTGAAACTACAAGAAGCCATATAAATATGCACGAGTTAGTTGTTTTAAATACTGAAACTTACCCTTGAACTTACCAGAAGTCCTTGGCAGAAAACAATGAATAGTGCTACACCATATCAAATAGACTAAACTATTAGAATCTCTGCTACAAGTCATGGTAGGAGCATGCATTAAATATTTGTGGGTGCTGTCACTGCTGATTGCTTGGGTGGTGTAATGGCCACACCCCCATCGGTATTGACTCCAGTAACAATGTGTGATAATCATTCAGTTAACAATTGACCAATTAGCTTAATTAGTCTGAAATTATAAAATGCTATTAAAGAGCTACCTGTACAAGATCAGTCATCGTCATATTAGATAACTACTATCAGATCGGTACTATATCGGTAGATTAGTATTGAATTTCCTAGATCGGATCAGTATCGGTAAAGCTCAGAAAAATTGAATCGGTACATCTCT
This sequence comes from Dysidea avara, assembly GCF_963678975.1. Taxonomy (NCBI): domain Eukaryota; kingdom Metazoa; phylum Porifera; class Demospongiae; order Dictyoceratida; family Dysideidae; genus Dysidea; species Dysidea avara. The sequence goes on from NC_089272.1 coordinate 64,771,275, forward strand.
AATTATTATTCACCGTTACTATCCCTTAGCAACAGTTCACCAAACTGAGGTAAAACCCGTTAATATGTGTGCCATGCTTGTGCACCATATGCTGTGCTTCAGAACTAGTAATGAGTTGTAATGTCACCATACTTGTTAATATTGATAAGGACCACCTGGCATGTTGTAGTCTGACAATACGAGACTATATCTGACAAATAATTGCATTATTATACCGTCAGTGTTGCACTATCCCTCATGTGTAGCCTGTTGCTAATGATGATGGTGATGATGTCACCATGACAACACCTGCAGTTGCTGAGACTAACAAGAGTAAGTTGAGAGTTGTGTGGTTGCTATGTTGCCATTTGTTGTTACCATAGTAACGAACCTATCAGATTTGTTTGGGGATGATGATGAGGAAGAGGAGAGGGATCATGTGAGCCAAGAACAAGGTGCTGTATTCTAACAGTTTAACACAATATAATAGCAAGCCTGTACATGTGGTGTATGTTTATGGACTTTATCCACAATGACGTCATGAGCACAACATGGTCACGGGGGACTAGTGTATAGCAGCCTATAGAGAGAGGTTATTTTGATCGATCATATTTCAGTTGTGTGAAGCAAGATATTAACCACTAACCAACAAGTTGGGTATATAGTAAGTAACAAAAATCATTGCAAACATGTGTTATCTTAAAAATTATTCATCATGCGATATAGTTCATTCAATGTATTATCTAACTGTACCTGCTCGATATCTCCTTCACAGAATGATCATCAATCGAAACAGTTAGTTCCCCAAATAACAATCATCTTGTGCTCATGGTGTCACTGTGGGTCCATAGAGATTCTCAAGTGATTGAATAAAATACTTTATCTAAAACTTGGCTTAAAGCACGACTTGTTTGCTGTTTGACTGATTAGTAATTGACTGCTCTATTAGAGTGTAGAGTTATAGAGTTCCTTCCTTATTAGACACACAGGCCCTGCAGGACTTGTTTGGAGATGATGCTGAATTGTCATCATCAGAGTAAGCCCCACCCACTAGCTGTTCTGCAGATCTTGTGATATTATTGTAGGGGAGAACAGGAGGGAACTGGTCATCATGGTGATGATGATCAGGTTGCCAGGGAACCAGCTGTTGCTATGGGTGACGATGATGATGATGATGACAATGTATGTAATATAGTTAGTTAAATTTGTAGCCAATCATCATTGAGTTGTGTTGCCATAGCTACAGCAGTCACCGGTAGATCAAGATGATGACAGTCTCCATGGTGATGAGGAGGGGGAAGCCCCACCACCTGTTGTCCCGGAGATATCCAAGATTAATGTACAAATCCCAAGATGTTCCACTAACTTGGCAAAGTGAGATATTAAACAATACACCTCTCTTAACAAACTCCAAATTATGGACACAAAACCTCTGTAGTAAGGATTAGTCCAACATGTGTGGCTTCATACATTTCATATTTGAAAGAGGAAAACCTCTTTATCATAGCAAATATGGCCCAAAACTTCTTGAACAAGTTCACTATCAGCAATTTTTCACACATGCCTACACTTATGTGGTTTTTGTGTCTTATTACTACCATATATGGTTAGATACTTGGAGGGGACAAATATTTTTCTGTTTTTGAACCTACAGAATTTTCTGTTGTTCACTAATTCCTAACCATTTGGTATTCCCTACAGGTCAGAGCTGTACTTTGTTAAGTTACCAAACTTCCTGAGTATTGAGACACGTCCCTTTGACCCTGCCCTCTATGAGGATGAGGCAGATGAGGATCATGTGCAGGATGAGGAGGGACATGCTAGAATGAAATTGAAGGTGTGTCATGTGACCTCATGTGATGCATTGAGAAGACAGTTTAATACAGAGAATTGTGGAATCTTTGAAATACAGGAAGTCACCTGAAATGTGACCTGTTGTGGTGACGTAATTTGAACACATTTCGAAGTTCACATTTTTGGTTGATGCTTTATGATTTTGTTGCAGACATTCTGCAAACCTCCGTAACTCATGAATGGATTAACACAAGAGATTGAAATTTGGTTCACTTTCTTAAAAATGTGTTTTCAATGCTCTTATTAACATAAAGTGTGTACTTCAAATTTGGTTTACATTTCCCATGGGAAATACTTGTAAACTCCATCTCGTTTGTTGTCTTCCAAACTTGGCATAACTCAACTGTACAAAACATGTGTAGGTATTAGTACAGTGTGGAGTATGGTGTAGTAACATCACATTACAATGCCACACCCCTGTAGGTAGAAAACACCATCAGATGGCGTTATTGCCATGACGACGAAGAAGAAGAGGTTCAACAAGAGAGTAACACACGATTGGTTAGATGGTCAGACGGCAGCATGTCACTGTATCTAGGCAACGAGATATTTGATGTCTACCATCAGAGTCAGGGTGGAGAACTAAGTCACTTGTTTGTCAGGCAAGGGACCGGCCTACAAGGACAAGCTGTGTTTAAAACTAAACTGACCTTTAGGTTAGTGATGGAGTATGTGAAGTGTATTAGATAGCATAGTATACTAGTGGTCCCTACTATGTGCTCGGTCACAAGCCTATTTGACTGACTGACTGACTGACTGACTGACTGACTGACTGACTGACTGACTGACTGACTGACTGACTGACTGACTGACTGACTGACTGACTGACTGACTGACTGACTGACTGACTGACTGACTGACTGACTGACACCTGTTCTATCAAACACACTCATAAAATAAATAAACACCCCTATATCCTATTATTATTTACTCTACTAACAAACGCTGTCTCATACCTCACACAGACCACACTCCACAGACACACTTACTCATCGTAAGATGACGTTGTCCATCGCTGATCGCTTCTCAAAGACACAGGTATGATCACATGATCTCTCACTAGTGCTCACATGATCCTCTTACAGAAAATACGAGTGTTACCAGCTGTCGGCAAGGACCCTGAGTCTCAACGAGTTGAAATGATCAAGGTTTGTTGTTACAATGACATCATCACCATCATGATATCATCCACAGAAAGAAGAGGAGCGGTTAAGGGCTGCAGTTCGGAGGGAGAGCATGCAGAAGAGAATGAGAGAGAAGAATACTCGTCCTTCATCTGGCTTTACTGCTTCTTACTTGGAACCAGGAGAGGTGATCGATAGTTACTTTATTAATGTCCTTACCAAAATTATGTCACTTATTATGCAAATAATATGGCAAATTGAGACCTTCTGTATGTTACTGAATTAATCACATTTGTAGAGCGGCTAAGCAACAGATTTTGCAAAAATTGTTCACTTTGTGATAAAAGCATCAAATTTTCTGTGGAATATAGAGATGCGGTGCCACGTACATCAAAATCATTTCCTGAGGGCATTTTGGAATTTTTTTTGACAAGTTATAAAGCTATTTCTAGGAAGCTTTGTATTAGTTCTATTTCTTGGGTTCTTTGTGTGGGATGTGATTTGTAATTTTAATGGCACCCTATCACACAGTACAGTAGTACTGTATATTAGGGATCATGCAGAACTGGGCTTTTCCAGCCAAAAATGTTGCCTTAAAACCAGCCTCAATTTCCAACTTGGCAGCATTGGTGACACAGCCAAGCCCAAAAATGTCCTCTTTAAGAGGTTAAATGTATGGGCCAGACTTGTTGGGATCCTTTGTCCTTATTTGTTGGAGTTTGTTACGGTAAGGGAAATGTCCATTGTAGCCATGTTTATGTGTGACATCATTTTAGTAAAGACTCATTAGTTTATTGTAGCATCACATGAGATCACATGATCTCCCCAGGAGGACGAGGAAAGCCTGTCCAGTATTAAACAGGCGATGAAGTCTCGTTATGGTCGTCAGGGGCAACACCAGTCTAATGATGTCAGTGATAACGAGGAACCATATGAGGAGGATCATGTGAGCTATTTGTTGTGTTTGTAATACTTTGTATGGTTGGGTGGGGAATTCCCCAAAGTTGCATTATAGGGTGGTGAGGTGGTCTCATCAAAATGTCTTGTTTTCTAGTTCTACCATATAAGGCAATGTGCATGACTGCTCCTACTATTAGGGACTTCCCTTACCAAATATAGTAATTGTACTGATCCCTTGTGTTGCCCCAATATAACATTAGCACTACTGTGGTTTGTGTGAGATGTGTATAGTATGGTTGAAGTACCGTATAGTAAAAAACTTTGGCGGTAAAAAAGTGTGACTAAACCCCTCTGTTGAAAAAATTGGCAGAAAAAACTTTGGCAATTGAAATAATATTCACCAAAGTTTTTACTCGACGGTACATAAGGATAACGACAAGGTGTCAACTCATCAGTTATGTAGCGTAGTAAGTGTATAGGTAGCTAGCATTGTTTTTGTAGCAGTACTTTTGTGGCTATACTGATCTAGCTAATGATGCGCTAGCAAAGGCATGCTTCGCTATCTCCTGCAATGACCGTATTTACATCTTCAGTAGCAGAGGTTATCACGTATATCAAAGTATTTGGCCAAATCCATTGCAAGACAATGAACTAGCTGATGTGCAAACGGGAAGCCAGTTGAAAATGCTATCCCAAGGAGTGGCTGGAGTGCTTACAACTGTGGGACACATTTCGAAGATCTCCAAAGTCAGCTCGATCTTTATTGCATGGTGGTACGAGCTGATCTTCATCTCAAGTTCTAGTTACTCAATGTGCTCGTGTGATCATCTAAAATAATTGGCGAAAAAAAACTTTGGCGAATTGAACGCTATTCGCCAAATTCGCCAAAGTTTTTTACCGCCAAAGTATTTTACTATACAGTAGTGGCTATGTATCATACAGTAAGAGATCTTGTACTTTTGGGGTTTCTTGCCCTAAAACTATCATCCACAACTAGCCTCACTCTTCATTCTACTAAATCTACCTGACCCCAAATACTTCCAACAAATTTCTATTAAAAATTGCTATCTATTAATTGTTTCCTTCAGCCATGCATACCTGTGGTTAAGAATTTCTTTACTATTCAACACACAGTCCTGAGACATGTCTCTACTCCAGCAACTACAACACACATAGTCCTGAGACATGCCTCTACTCCAGCAACTACAACACACACAGTCCTGAGACATGTCTCTACTCCAGCAACTACAACACACAGTCCTGAGACATGCCTCTACTCCAGCAACTACAACACACACAGTCCTGAGACATGCCTCTACTCCAGCAACTACAACACACACAGTCCTGAGACATGCCTCTACTCCAGCAACTACAACACACATAGTCCTGAGACATGCCTCTACTCCAGCAACTACAACACACACAGTCCTGAGACATGCCTCTACTCCAGCAACTACAACACACATAGTCCTGAGACATGCCTCTACTCTCTACTCCAGCAACTACAACACACGCAGTCCTGAGACATGCCTCTACTCCAGCAACTACAACACACACAGTCCTGAGACATGCCTCTACTCCAGCAACTACAACACACAATCCTGAGACATGCCAGCAACTACAACACACATAGTCCTGAGACATGCCTCTACTCCAGCAACTACAACACACATAGTCCTGAGACATGCCTCTACTCCAGCAACTACAACACATAGTCCTGAGACATGCCTCTACTCTCTACTCCAGCAACTACAACACACACAGTCCTGAGACATGCCTCTACTCCAGCAACTACAACACACAGTCCTGAGACATGCCTCTACTCCAGCAACTACAACACACATAGTCCTGAGACATGCCTCTACTCTCTACTCCAGCAACTACAACACACAGTCCTGAGACATGCCTCTACTCTCTACTCCAGCAACTACAACACACAGTCCTGAGACATGCCTCTACTCCAGCAACTACAACACACATAGTCCTGAGACATGCCTCTACTCCAGCAACTACAACACACAGTCCTGAGACATGCCTCTACTCCAGCAACTACAACACACACAGTCCTGAGACATGCCTCTACTCCAGCAACTACAACACACACAGTCCTGAGACATGCCTCTACTCCAGCAACTACAACACACATAGTCCTGAGACATGCCTCTACTCCAGCAACTACAACACATAGTCCTGAGACATGCCTCTACTCTCTACTCCAGCAACTACAACACACGCAGTCCTGAGACATGCCTCTACTCCAGCAACTACAACACACACAGTCCTGAGACATGCCTCTACTCCAGCAACTACAACACACACAGTCCTGAGACATGCCTCTACTCCAGCAACTACAACACACATAGTCCTGAGACATGCCTCTACTCCAGCAACTACAACACATAGTCCTGAGACATGCCTCTACTCTCTACTCCAGCAACTACAACACACGCAGTCCTGAGACATGCCTCTACTCCAGCAACTACAACACACACAGTCCTGAGACATGCCTCTACTCCAGCAACTACAACACACATAGTCCTGAGACATGCCTCTACTCCAGCAACTACAACACACACAGTCCTGAGACATGCCTCTACTCCAGCAACTACAACACACATAGTCCTGAGACATGCCTCTACTCCAGCAACTACAACACACATAGTCCTGAGACATGCCTCTACTCCAGCAACTACAACACATAGTCCTGAGACATGCCTCTACTCTCTACTCCAGCAACTACAACACACATAGTCCTGAGACATGCCTCTACTCCAGCAACTACAACACATAGTCCTGAGACATGCCTCTACTCTCTACTCCAGCAACTACAACACACGCAGTCCTGAGACATGCCTCTACTCCAGCAACTACAACACATAGTCCTGAGACATGCCTCTACTCTCTACTCCAGCAACTACAACACACGCAGTCCTGAGACATGCCTCTACTCCAGCAACTACAACACACATAGTCCTGAGACATGCCTCTACTCCAGCAACTACAACACACACAGTCCTGAGACATGCCTCTACTCCAGCAACTACAACACACACAGTCCTGAGACATGCCTCTACTCCAGCAACTACAACACACACAGTCCTGAGACATGCCTCTACTCCAGCAACTACAACACACATAGTCCTGAGACATGCCTCTACTCCAGCAACTACAACACATAGTCCTGAGACATGCCTCTACTCTCTACTCCAGCAACTACAACACACGCAGTCCTGAGACATGCCTCTACTCCAGCAACTACAACACACATAGTCCTGAGACATGCCTCTACTCCAGCAACTACAACACACACAGTCCTGAGACATGCCTCTACTCCAGCAACTACAACACACACAGTCCTGAGACATGCCTCTACTCCAGCAACTACAACACACACAGTCCTGAGACATGCCTCTACTCCAGCAACTACAACACACAGTCCTGAGACATGCCTCTACTCCAGCAACTACAACACACATAGTCCTGAGACATGCCTCTACTCCAGCAACTACAACACATAGTCCTGAGACATGCCTCTACTCTCTACTCCAGCAACTACAACACACGCAGTCCTGAGACATGCCTCTACTCCAGCAACTACAACACACAGTCCTGAGACATGCCTCTACTCCAGCAACTACAACACACATAGTCCTGAGACATGCCTCTACTCCAGCAACTACAACACATAGTCCTGAGACATGCCTCTACTCTCTACTCCAGCAACTACAACACACGCAGTCCTGAGACATGCCTCTACTCCAGCAACTACAACACATAGTCCTGAGACATGCCTCTACTCTCTACTCCAGCAACTACAACACACACAGTCCTGAGACATGCCTCTACTCTAGCAAATACAATACATTATGAAAGTTTGTCCTCCATTGTGTCCCATTTCTTTCTCCACAACTGCATGGGTGTTAATGCCATTAGGGTGTAGTGACTTCCTTGTGTTGATTATCACCATGGTGATAAATAGTCTGGATTGACTGCAGAGACACTTTGTATTACAGTAGGTGGAGCACAGCTGAAATGAAATTGAATGGCCAATTATTGGCTTTCAGTTATTGATAGTTGGGGTAGATGTTTTTGTATGTAAAGGCTCACCAATCAATGTTACAAAAATGGTACACAGCAGACAAGTACTGTATAAGGAAAATTTGAATTTCAAATAAAAAGTAATGGAAGGTCATGCAGCTACCTGTATACTGATGGACATTTAATCTACTACCTCAGTCATGGCTATACTATTAACAGGTATAGCTGACCAGGACCTCCCTTGTTGTCCTAGTCTCACCTACCAGCCTGTTTTAAACCTCTTGTCATTTGGTTTTTCCCGACCAAATGACAGAAGATAGATACAAGCCGGCTGGTGAGGCTACCTTGTTTCATTTTATTTTTTTGCTTCTATGATCATAGTAAAATTTCTACTTTAATAAACATGGCTACACAAATAAAGTTTACTCGGGCTGATGACCACTTCGTTACCTTACACGCTACGCTATAAACAAACATACTCCACCTGGTAACTTGTTGATGATAGAACTACAGAAATAATGGCAACACCTTTGACCATGTATGGCTTCAGTTTACTAGACACATGTGGAATAAGTTATTTTCCCTCAACTTCTATGGTGTTAGTAATCACATAGTAATGGTTAACATGACTAGGGTAGACACCACAGAGACACTACCCCAGCTGTGGTGTGTCAGTGATGCTATCAGAGGATGGTGGAAGTGCTGTTACAATGAATTATGCAAAACCCACAGTTTGTGGTAGTCTAAAACGTATGGATTATGTAACAAAGTTTGACATCATTGTTATGTTAAGAATATACACACTTGTAGAATTGTTAGTAGACATGTGAAGGTGTTTCATCAGTTTTGAAAACTAACTGCTTTTATAAAACGAAGTACTTCATCTTAATCCTCACACAGTGTAATCACAAGAGCTAACAATCCCCATCATTCACTGATTATGTGATGCTACTACTACTACTACTGGTGTTCACGTGATATTTCAAACTAAACTATGCAATTAATGTAATATTTACAAGTAGCGCCTAACACACTTCCACGTACTCAGTTATAGTACATTGCAATATTGACATGCTCTAATAGAACAATCAGTTTCTTACAGCAGTTTCTTATTGGTTACCACACTTGCTATTATCCTGGGGGAGGATGCCAAGTGTATCACTTTGTACTAACTGACTAGCCATTCTACAAGGACTAGGGATATTGGGATGAAAGAGAAATGATAAGTAGTGAAACAAGAGAGGTCTGATAATATACTAGTATCCCTATTTCACTCATGCGTTAATATCCTTCATGTACTTTAGATAGTGTTATAATCATCTTGATCACTTAGATTCTGTCTTGATATATTCATTATTCACTAAAGCCGTACAGGAAGTGAGATCTCTTAACATTAGATCAGATTAGTTGGTGACCTTATCCTGTGGAAACTTGTATAGGCTAGTAACAGTACAAGATTCCTCTACACATTCAGCTAATGAATTCTATTACATTGTCATGACTTCTTATAACCAGGAAACTTGTGATATTCATGATGTATTCTGGGGGTTATATGAAGTGAAGAACATTTGTCCATTAAAAATGTCTAATTATATTGTTCACTGGTTGCTATGGTACCTGTAGACCACACCCAGTCGGTCAGGGAGAAAAAGACATGGCAGGGACACTACTTCAGGTAACGTCCACCATTTGTGAAGCCATATATTGTATAATCCATCTGTTATTTTTTTAGTTGCCAAGCAACAGAAACGCAGTAGACGATCTTTCCTTGATGATGAGGACTCCAGCTGATATTTATTACATAATACAATATACAACAAATTGTCCACTTACAATGACTACACAATGATTAATAGTTGATATCGGTATAAAAATATTATACAAAACATTAGAATACAACATTACTAAAACTACTTCATAAAAGTTTCTGCATAGTTGCTATGGAAACAGGATACTAATAACATGACATGGTAACCATAGCAATGCTCACATTGTCATTTGATGGTAGGAGGAGCTGGTACAAACTTCTCTGATGTTTCCATGGCAACTCTTGTGACAGCATACTTTACAATCTATTGAGGTGGCATAGCTCAATGACAAATTCTCCCCACCCCAGGGGGATCAGTAACATACCTCGACACATGTATGCATTGCGTTTTCCCAGTAGACGATGAATCTTTTTAGAGCACACCTCACAAATCACCGTGCTGTTTGAATAATGTAGTACAATTAGTTCAACAATATCTACACACATACACACTGTGAGGTGACCTTGATCACCGAGGCACTATTATCCTAACAATTTGTATACATAACAGGATAGTGTGTCATGTCTTCATACCAAATTTGAGGTAAATCTGTACGAGATATGCGCACTTTCAAAGTTCATGTACTTTTCTTCATCTTTCATTATTTCTTATTGCACCATACCTTTTTGCCACATTTAAAAATCTGTAAGATTAACACACTATTTATTCTCCAAATTTGAAAAGAATCCACTAAGGCTTGTGTGAGTTATGGCATACAAGCGATTTTCAAAAATTACAAGTGTGATTTGGTCACACCTGTTACTAGGGTAAACTATTGACAGAAACAAGTTAAAACTTGTTATGCAACTTTGTTGATCATCGTAACATGTGACCTTTTGTGATTTAAAAGTATTACCTAAGGAGATATAAAGCAAAACCCAAATATTATGTGAAACATACAGTAGTGTGATTGAAATACTCTAATGGAACAGTCATGTGTGCAAGGTAGTCAAAAAATTGCTCAGGGTTCAAAATCAAGGAACTCCTCCATACCTATACTCCCAAACCCTTTCATCACTGCTGTCCTTGGGAAGTTCTACTAGAATATAATTTCATAGATCTCTATCAATGGAAATGTTGTGTGTGTGTTGTATTAGAATTGCTCAGAAAAATAAATGTGTGCTCTAGCTATTAGAGTACTACAATAAAATAAAAACAACCAATAATATACATCAGAGTCATGTGATCAAGATAAGTTGGCCTTGCTGTGTGGTATGTATGTGCTAACTGTTTTGATTGGCAGTACCAACAACTGGCAAAGATAACCAGACAAGACCATCCAATACATAACCAGCTAGCCCACGTGACTGATAGATTGTAATTCAAGCACACACACACACACACACACACACACACACACACACACACACACACACACACACACACACACACACACACACACACACACACACACACACACACACACACACACACACACACACACACACACACACACACACACACACACACACACACACACACACACACACACACACACACTACGCACACACACTACGCACACACACTACGCACACACACTACGCACACACACTACGCACACACTTTTTAATACTGGTAGCCACAAACACATGGTCATTGGAGATGTGGAGTTTAGTAGCATTACGGAACTTGGGAGGCTTATCCAATGTGGTATCCACGGCGATGTGACGTGTGATGCCACTTTCTTGAAACTCAAAGACAAGCAATGACCCTAGCCCTGAACTGTTTGATGTTCCACTGACATAGCTTGCTGTCTCTGATGTATCTCCTGTTAAAAAAAAAACATTAACAAGTAATTTTAGAACCTCAAATCCCCACTATCACAATAGTAATATGTGCAGGTAAATTTTCACATGTATAATTAGACTGTAGCACATTTTGCACTACTAGTAAACTACATGGACCATAGAAATGAGCTTCAAGTGTGACCAAACCTCAAACCCTAATTCATACCATTACTCTAATAGAACACTGAGTTGAACATTTGTCCCAGCACCTTCTCCAACACAATACAAGGCTAAGAAGCATTATCCACACTACTTGATTATGTGGCACAAAGTGATTCCAATATCAACACTAGGTAGTACCCATATACAACTTTGAATACGTGTAGGATGAATTATGAGATCATGACATCTCACATTATTCCAAATAAAGCACACTCACCCAACACATCATGAGCACTACCAACACTCGGCAGATGATTGCTACGATAATTTATCCCACCGCTACCAGAGTTCATTGACTGGTTGCCAGGCAATACTGGGGAAACCCCTAATTCTTCGATGTGCTCATATGACTGTGATCGTCGAGGCAACAGAGGGGTGTGGTCCCTAGGGTAGTCACTACTCTCACTCGATGACTGACGTGGCTTCATTGGAGTGACTGGTAAACTATGACAGTTTGTATGTTCCAAGTGATTATCAGTATCCATGGCAACATCCTCTGGTAGCAACACCTCACTCAAGTTCAGATCCTTAGGATGTTCTGGATTATTACTAGTGTCGTTATCATCGTCATGGCAACCATCAACTGCTGATGTGTCTGGTTCTGCCGACATTTTTGTATCTGTGTGGTAGTCATGGTAAAAAAGCAGTACGACAACAAGTAAAACATGCTGTATTAAACATTTTGAAGTATCAGTTCAACATAAAGATTATTATAACTTAATGTGCAAGGCACAAGCATGCTTCGATACTAGGAGCATGTGATACTTTGAGATTAATCTCAGTGGTACATGTGTACTGGAATAGGATATGCCACTCTTATAATATTATGGAGCAACTAGCATTAAAATACTGTACAAGTAGATACATCAGTAATTAATGAAGGCATTCCAAATACTGTATACGTACAAGTTTTTGAGGGATGTAATTTTCGCAGGTGTGGTCACTTAGTTTACATACCTCAAAAAAATTACACACATACGGTAAACTAGTGTACTTGATTATGTAGATACAATAGTTAATGGAGTGGGATTGTAAAGCAGAACCAACTTGTATATGCTTCATCTGAATGTTCTATTAGAGTAGACAGGTGACACTCCCAGCACTGATTCATCTAACCTTTAGTTCAAGGTAAAGTAAGTTGGCTGACGACTAAAATTAGGTATAATAGTTGCAGTATTTTAACAACTGGGTGTTGGAAAAGCAAGTAGCACTGCCCCTCCACTCTTGTCGTGGCAGTTTATTTGCCCCTTACCCTCTCTGCGTGTAACAAAGTACTCAGCTCAGGGACTCAAGAAGTATTCTGTATTAGCAAATATCTATAACACACAGATATACTGTTTTGGGTGTAACACACACACACACACACACACACACACACACACACACACACACACACACACACACACACACACACACACACACACACACACACACACACACACAAACACGGTATTACTAACTTGCTGAATGATCAGGTGATGATAGCACAAAAGATGGCAGGGACTGTCCTGCAGACTACAAGAAGGGGTGTGGCTACAATAATTATGTGATACAAACTTACTTGTGATTGGTCAGATACAGGGGTGGTGTTGTCAATAGTAACAGAGGGTGTGTCATCCTTAACATATGAACTCCTTGATGATGGAGTATTGTCTTTAATGCTGGAGCTCCTTGACAACCTATCCATAGCAACCAGAGTAGTGTCATGTGGAACATCATCTTCTTTACACTCATTGGTATCCATGGTAACAGGTGTCGGACTACCGGTAAAATTATCAGTAAAAAATGATTCCTTAGAAACCAGCTCTGGAGTGAAGGATTCCCATTGGCTAGGAGTTGCCTTGGCAACAAGTGGCTCATCCACCCACTGTATACCAGACAAGTATTCCTTTATCACCATGGCAATTAAATCACCAACTATGTCAGAGTCCTAATATAACAGCATATAAGATACACCATCATATTAGCACCTATCACCTTCATTGCTGGTGAAGTCACAGTAACAGATAATTCTACATTAGTTGGTTGTTCTAATTGATGAACACCAAACAATACTCTATCACTTTGTGACTTATACTCCATCGTTACCTAGGATATACATCACACAGGGGAATTCCCTAATGTACAGTAATCACATGATCCTTACCCGGGAGTCAAAACAGTGGAAGAAAACATTACAAGACACAACTCCATATTTGGATGAGGTGAATCCCCACTCAGTGTTTACATCATATAACGACACATCCATCTCTGTTACCTAGCAACCATACAAATCAGGATATTACAACATCTTGATTATGAGGGAAGTGTTTGTATGGTATAAGATCAACACTGTGGTTTGTGTGCGGGTCAGTAAGTGCTCACGGAATAGCAATTTGACCAAATGAACACTACACTAGATTCTCACAGCTCATACAGTCACAGAGCCATTCTGTTCAGTTACTCTAATAGAGCACACAATTAATTGAATAGTTATTTCAAATACTTGGATAATCACCTCTACCCAGTGGACCAGCACTGGGACACCTGTGTGCTACTCATGTGCTACTGAGCCAGCACAGGGAAATCCTCCAGGGGATGACTAGATTAACACACACCACACACGCCACTAACTACTACATGCACATATACACACAACACTACTACCACACACACACACACACACACACAAACACAACTGGCAGACAGAACACACTAACCAGCTGCTCTCCTTCATCACTGATACTACACACATGATAAAGTTGTTCATGTGGACACTTCACTTCTTCAATGCTAATAGTAGTGAGGGCCTGTAGGACAACAACAGTGTGTTTGTAGGACAACAACAGTGTGTTGGTAGGACAACAACAACAGTGTGTTAGTAGGACAACAACAGTGTGTTAGTAGGACAACAACAACAGTGTGTTGGTAGGACAACAACAACAGTGTGTTAGTAGGACAACAACAGTGTGTTGGTAGGACAATTAGGAATAGGATGTGAATGGCACTACATGTACAATGAGAAGGAGAGGATGGACACCTCACTACATGACAGACTCCCCATAATGTTATATTACTACACTACTGATGTACACTGAATAACTCATGATACCTTGGGACCAAGCTAACAATGGCTCATTTTATTACAATAAAGAGATTGTCCTCTTTAAGAAGTAAACCAGATGTGTTGGAAACAATCATGGAGGTGTTTCTAATGTGTTAGGACAGTCTGTTAATTGAGGTGTTTACTGAGTCATGTGACACCGGATTATCAACTAGTACTGAACAGTAAAATGATTGGTTAGTTCTGTCATCCTTGTTATAGCAGGAGAGAAATTTTATGACCTGTCTACTTGGCAGATAACATATTTTAGCTGGCCGAGTGTCACAGTCTCACTTCATTATGGAGCAATTTCATCACAGGTCCATAATTCTGGTAGAAGCATTCTCAAAGCCATCCAAGATGCATCGCTTGTAAGCAAACAAACAAACAGTGGAAAGCTGTACACAGAGATATTGCACACTACACCTCCATGATGGAAATGTCATTCAAGAAACTTCATACATGTTTGAGACTATTAAAAGCATATTATGAGGTGTACCAGTGTTTATATGTCTGATATTATTCATCTGATAAAATGAATTTCCCAATTTCTTTCATTAAGGATAGGGTTCAAACAATAAACCATATTTGACCAACAAACATCGTTTAGTTTGCAAACTAGTCATTTCACACCTACCACAACTTCATCATTATACAATAACTTTATGACCAGTGATAGTCAGTGATAGTCAGTGCTGGCAAATCCTCAAGACTATATTATAGTAACCCACAGGAGAACTGTACAAGGTCTCACAAGTGAAGATGTAGGAATATAAACCAACCTGAACCATGCCTGTATTTTCTTCCCCAGTTAACACCAGGTCACCATTAACACAACTGGGTCGACTGGAGCAGTGAAGTTTTTGACTCAAGCGACCATGATACATGCTAAGACTTCACAGCATGTTTTAAGAGAAGGAATGTTCAACAACAACACAATATTGTATAGGATGATAGGAGTACAAAATGTAATAGATTGTCATAACAAGAAATTTACTATCATCATTATCTTACTGATACTAGTAAACTATAGGATATTACTATTATTATTATGTGTAAAAGGAAAGAAGGCAAAAGCCTGTGATACCTTATCATTACAAAAAGGTTAACTTGAGACTAAAGTTAGTACAATAAAATTAAAAATCAATTTGAGTAATTTGATCTGAGAAGAAATCATCAAGCTGGTTCTTAAATACATTTAGAGACTGTGCCATAACTACGTAATCTGGTAAACTGTTCCAAGAATTTATAAAGGATATGTACCCCCAGCAGATGGATCCCACACCAACTAATGGAACTACTTGTAACTGGCCACACCATCATCAAGTTACAGTCCAGGTCATTATCAATTCTGGCTCTTAAAAATGTATTTCTATGTATTGTAAGAGTGAAATATGTGCACACCAAATATGTCTACAAGTCACTAAGACAAACCCTCAAACACAACCGATAACAAGTGTAGAAGATAACAAACTACACAGGAGACACGCCTAGTCCTAGAATGGTGTTCCTTCTACGACATTCATTGAACATTGGAAGTCTTGATGATGTCAACAATTTTCAACATGACATACGATATCTTATAATATGCTACAAGAATACAAGTGACAGTCCCTTCTCCATATTGCCTCTAACATCAACCACATGTACTGGCTGGTTTGCACTGGTTTGTAAGGCAGTACAACATAAAAGTAATTTATTTCTTAATTACTTGACCATCAACAGAATTTTAGGTGCAAGGGGATTACCCTGTTGATAGGGACTAAGTTACCATGCTCATAGGCCTGATATATTCTGTGGGCTGGATTTGTGAATATTATTATTATCGTTTAGCATACTGTGCAGAAATCAATGTGGTTATAATGACACACAGGTGTGATTATTATGAATATGATTGAAGTTGAAATGGAATAAATTTTATCTAATGGAGACACCACCATACTACTCAGTCTGCAGTAAGCCTTTGATTACAAGTCGTAGTGTTTGTGGCTTAAATTATGGGCTATAAGACACGGATAAGTCATACAGTTTACCATGAACTACACATATATTACAATGGACAACTCTTACAAAACACTCAAAACTACACCACACTGTAGATACGATTACATGTCAACCCAACCTGATTGTTACCATGGTTACCTCATAGCTAACAACTGAATAATACACCATGAACAGTGGACACATCTCTATAATGGGACACAAAAGTATTTCTACTACAATAGAGATTGTCCTCTTCTAGAGGTAAAATGTATGGAGCTGGATCAAAATTTTGTCCTTATTATGGAGGTGTTATACACTGTGTCCTTACTACAGAGTTTGTTAAGAGAGGCACTGTCCCTGCACAAGTTGGTACTGTACACTGCATAAATGCATTAAGATCAGCTTAGCTTGTTCAAATATAAGCACACATTAACCAGGTTAATAACAGCCACATGTTTACTAGCCTCATACCACATAACATACTTTGCTTAACTATCACAGTACATCAGGCCCTCAAGTGTGTGAACAACTTATAAACTACACCTGCACAACTCGACACAAACACACAACACATACGCACTCACCAGTTCTTCGCAGACGGAACGCTTACTGGTCAGACATCCATGAAGATGTCTATTAACAAGGCCTATGATCCTCTCCACACTCGGTGGTGAGGCGTTGTTCCCGCGCTGCAACAACCATCGCGCAATCTTCGCCCTCCTCGACCCATCGGAGTGTCTCCACGCATTGAGCTTTACTAGCGCCAAGTATAGACAAACTAGTAACACAAACAATACGCACAAAGCTAGCAACGCAACGGCGTTCATACCACCCCGAATGCTGCTAATAATTTCGAACAGCCTTGGCGTGTATTAATTAGAATTCCACCTATTTATTTATAAATATGTTTACACTGTCACCCAGGCAATAATCGACCAGCTGGCGGTATAGCGGTGGATAAGAGATACATCACATTACAGTAGCCACATCATCTAGATTACAGTCAAGTGAGTTAACGCTGTTTATAATATACTGCGCATGTTTGGCGCATGTTACAAGACAGCTAGCCGCTCGGACCATTCCAACATGATGGTACAAGGAGAACCTATTGTAGTTGTAGGGTTGCGTGTTGGTTCTAGTTTCGGTCACGTGTGTCACTGTGATGGGGGCATGTCTCGTACACTATACACCCTCAGTCACGTGGTCAGGACATGTTAGAACGGTTAAGACCTGTAAAGCAAACTGATTAATATGATTGTCGTTGATAACATGTGTATTATGCATTAAGGGTACTGACTGTTTCCAAAGTCAAGTTCATTTCCCTAGAGTATTAGTACAGGAAGCAAAGTCATGCATATTAGTGCACCTGACTGATTACTATCAACAGTTCCAACTCTTACTATCAGGATGGGAAGTGTAGGTCATGTGGCTATCAGCTAGGTCATGTTTCTGTCCTAATATAGTGTTGTGTTAACTGCAAGAGTAGTCAATTGAGTGGGCATAACTTAAAACAACCTCTTAACAAAGCAACTAAATAAGTAGGACTGTACTGATGCCACATCTGATACCAATATCTGATGTTTATTGTCTATTTCTGGTACAAGTTATCTAATGAACCAATATCATATACATAGCTGATACTTCAAAGTCAAATCGATATGTATTACAGCATAAAGAGAATGTAGGATGTTCACTATGTTAAATTACTACGATTAATTATGCCTTTTAACAATGTAATCCATTTATTTGTTGGTACTTATTACTGTTCTCAAAAGATTTTTATCCAAGCTTGTCTATTTTTGTCAGACCATCTGACAACCAAAAAAGTGGCCCTCAGAAAAGAAAAAAAAAAAAACAGAATTCAATTTCCAATTTGGTGTGAGTGCGT
Organism: Dysidea avara; assembly: GCF_963678975.1. Lineage (NCBI taxonomy): Eukaryota > Metazoa > Porifera > Demospongiae > Dictyoceratida > Dysideidae > Dysidea > Dysidea avara. The sequence goes on from NC_089272.1 coordinate 64,789,880, forward strand.
ACTGTATTGAACTGAACTGTGTCAAACTGCTGTGAAATGGACCTGCTAGGAATACGAGTCTAGTTCGATCTAGTTCGCTCCAGCTGTCAGTATTAACAGTTTCGACTAGTGCTGAGCAATAGTAAAAATTTGATATCCCTACTATCACGATAACGATAGTGATTTACTATCGCGATATATCACACTATCGATACTATTGCTCAGCCCTAGTAACCCTGCAGTTCGATCTGGTTTTAGTAAGTGGAATAAAGATACGTAGAATTACAGATAAAACGGTGACTGTAATGATGAAACAGTAAATAATGATACTGAAGGACGGCCTCAACAACACATTATGGCTCAAGAGCAAACGGGTAAGCGTATGAGTAATTAGTCAACCAACTCCAAGGAATTGAGAGAAGTTGTCATCACAACACTTAAGACTTTGTTATGCCTACTAGCCTGACAACAATAGAAAGCAGAAATCCTTTGACTCCATCAACAGTCTCTACTTCAATGAAAATTATAATTGTGGGTTTAAGTTTTTGCTAATTGGAGTGGGCCCGGCTTTCATAAATGCTACTAAATAATCGATCTGGGTTACAACTCATCCAGACTGATCTTGTAGTAGTATAAACAGGATAAGACAATGTATTGCATTTTGTAAGGGCCTCAACCAAACTACCGTATAGTAAAAAACTTTGACGGTAAAAAAGTTTGGCGAATGCCCACAGTTTGAAAATTGACGGAAAAAACATTGACGATTGGGTGGCTTTTGTGAAATTACGTAATGGCGTACGACAAGGCACGTGGACTCTCGTAAACTGGTTTGGTCAAACCGGAACCACGTGCTAGTGAAAGCGTGTAGTTTGCTGTAGTCTCCTGCGATGCCAAGATCGTCGTTTCGTTTTTCAGTGGACTCTAGCAGCAGAGGTTATCATGAGTACCAAAGTATATGGCCGAATCCAACCTCATACGATGAACTTTTATGCGAACGAGAACCTGGAAATAGTCACGATACACATGCCGTTGCCATCAAGAAATATATTTCTGGAGTACTTTCGACTGTGGGACACGTTCCTAGGAAGATTTCTAAAGTGAGCTCAATCTTTATAAGGCGTGGTGGCACGATTCAGTGTAGGGTAAATGGGCACCGACGTTAAGGATTAGAAATTCCTTGTATTTTAACCTACATTATAGATGACCAAAAGGAATGGGCAAAGACACAGGAAACCATCAATGTAAAGTTGGGCATAAAAACTGCAGATTGTGTGGATGATTTAGTTAATTTGGACTTTCTTGCTAATGCCAGTGCTGAGTCAACTGCACCGCCAGTTGCTATGGAATCTATAGATGGGTCTGTATCAATGGTGGATTTAACTGCTCAATGCAGCACTCAAGATCAGGTTGATCAGTCACCACCAAAAAAGAAGCCAAAAAACTTTTGTGAAGAAGACATAATAATGGGCCAAGAACTCTCTGATCTTGAGATCAATCTTTCACAGGAGTTGCTAAAAGCTCAATATCCAAAAGTGAGTGGACTTCAGTCTACACTTTTTCAAGAAAGAAATCAGCTTTTTCCAAATGGTTTTCTCACTAACTGCATCCAAATTGTTCACTGTCAAGCAAGGCATCACTGGGTTACAGCTTCGACTATAAACTGCAAGTTAGGTGAAGTGAAGGTTTTTGATACGTTGTTCAATCACTGTGATCAAGAAACAACTGGAATAATTCACAAACTCTTTGCTACAGCAAATTTTCCAAAGCTCACCATAACAATGGGACGTTGTCAAAAGCAGAAAGGAGGGATGGATTGTGGGCTGTTCTCTATTGCTAATGCTACAGCCTTGGCTTTTGGATTACACCCAAGCAAGCAAAAGTATAAACAGTCGGCAATGAGAATGCACCTAGTCCGCTGTTTTGCTGCAAAACAAATGACTCCATTTTCAGGGCATGCAATTAAATAATGTGGATATATACCCCACTACTTCTCATGCTTTGCTATAAGTGTATGTTATGATTCATTAAATAATTTATTGCATTAATAAAATTATCATTAAAATCAAATACTGGTTGAGTTAAAGTAGAATTCCAGCTTTCCTGAAGCCATTTATAATGATGTCAGGTTTGCTTTTAATGTAGTCATAGCAAGATTTCATCCACCCAGCTCCCAATGGCTTGACTGTGCTAAGTTTTAAATCAACAGGTTCGTGTTTCGACTCTCCTTGCAACTGTGTACATACTTTCTTGGCATACCAGGTCTGAAACTCATTTCATAAGTGAGATTTCACTGATTTGTTCACACTCAAATCTAGTGGTTGCAACCTATCGGTGCAGTTTGCTGGAACCAATACAACATTAATGTTATTTTGATGGAGGAGAGTGAGGATTGCATGAGTACACTGGGCTTTGAAATTATCAAAGGTAAGCAATGCTGGATAATCACCAGCAAGCTTTAATTCTTCCCTCTTCTTATGGATGTATGGTAGAATAACGTAGGTAATGTACTCTTTCATCGTGTCCTCATTTGACCAATGATTAGCAGAAAATGTTATGTGCCAATCCGACGGAAAGTCATAATGTGGAAGGCAACGTGTTGTTTTCCCTTGATAAACTAATTGAGGTGGCAAAAACTCTCCACTCATGGAACCTGCAAAAACAGCAGTTAGCTGTCTTTTGTCGTCTTTGCCTACCAATTCAACCCGTTTTGCCCCTTCTTCAGCCATCGTCCAATCTGAAACTGGAACATAATGTATTCCAGTTTGATCAAAATTAATTATAAGCTCCTTAGGAATTTCATCCATTGATACCACTACCTCCATGTCTAAAACGTAGTCTCTCTTGATTTCTTCAAAGTCCTCAACAGAGATTTTAGCTTTTGTTGTAGCCTTCCTCCTCACAAACCCCATTCGCCGTAACAGATACTTTGCCCATCCTTCTGTCAAAGCGATTTGTTGTAATAAGTTGGCATCTTTGTGCATGAGTATACCCTCAGCACTAGCTATAACAACAGCAGTGTTGATAACAAGGCCCTTAGCTCTTAGAACCCCAACATACTCCCTGACCTGTTTATCGAGTTCTTCACCCAGCTTGAGTGGTCGTCCAGTCTTTTTCAGACAGAGTTCTCGTGATTCTTCCTGTTCAGAATCGTCATTCACAGTGCCAACAGATTTATTATTTGCCAAGTCTGCCTTATATTTATTCTTCCACCTCCTAACAGTAGGTTCTTTCAAAGACGCAAATTGATCAGGGTATTTGCTGGCAAAATATCTCATCGAAGCGGTTGTTCCAAACTGTGCCGCTCGCTTTGCGATAGCAAATCTTTGGGCATCACTCACTTTTATGTAGTTACCCCTGCTGGAATCAGCATCACTGGAGGATTTCGTTGACGGCGGAGGTTGTAGCTTAGACGATACCCTTTCATTGGCCGCTTCGATTGCTCCCGGTGGAACTTTGCTGCTTAACGGTCCATGTGGAGCAGGTAGAGCAATATCTTCTGTCTTCTCTTTTGGTAGCGGTTTGAAATATTGAAGGATAGACTTCATCACAATCCGTCAACGTGGCCACTCAATTGTGATCATGTGATAACTGAAAAAAAAAAAAAATGGCGGTAAAAACTTTGGCGAATCGAACCTTATTCGCCAAATTCGCCAAAGTTTTTTTACCGTCAAAGTTTTTTACTATACGGTAGTAGATGGCTTTGTTAATCAGAGTAACAGAACAATGGTGTCTTTTTCACGCTTACTTTTCTTGTATAAATATCTACATCTCTAGTTCATCCTACCTACATTGCATTATTGTAAAAATACCTCTTAACACTAATGCTTGTACCTAGCACTCTTGAGTGAATACAGAACAAGAAACACACTTTATGTAACAACTTTAACAGGCTGTAGGACCAGGTGTCCTACAGATCTTCAGCACTTGTGCTGTAAAGCATTAATAAATAGATAAGTAAATAAAAGAAAGTACTTTGATCTCAAATAAATGGTTCGGTGGGAAGGCAGAAAAACGTTTACACTGTCAGTTACATCTACTGTAAGGTTAGCACACAATGTCCAACAGGTTAACACACGATGCCCAACAGGTTAACACACGATGCCCAACTGGTTAATACACGATGCCCAACTGGTTAATACACGATGCCCGACAGGTTAACACACGATGCCAAACTGGTTAATGCACGATGCCCAACAGGTTAACACACAATGCCCAACAGGTTAACACACGATGCTCAACTGGTTAATACACGATGCCCAACAGGTTAACACACAATGCCCAACAGGTTAACACACGATGCTCGACTGGTTAACACACGATGCCCAACTGGTTAACACACGATGCCCAACTGGTTAACACACGATGCCCAACTGGTTAACACACGATGCCCAACTGGTTAACACACGATGCCCAACTGGTTAACACACGATGCCCAACTGGTTAACACACGATGCCCAACTGGTTAACACACGATGCCCAACTGGTTAACACACGATGCCCAACAGGTTAACACACAATGCCCAACAGGTTAACACACGATGCTCAACTGGTTAACACAAGATTTATTTTGATGCCCAACATGTTTTATTCTGCAATTAAGAGTTATTTAATGTAAATATATAGTAGCAATAAAAAATATGATGAATGATGGTAGCTATTACAATACAACTACCACATTTAGTTGGTTAAATGCCATGACGTCTATTACCTTGGTTCATAAAATTGATGTGGCAACCATTTGAATTTGACTATCATAAACTATGTTTCTTATTTTCAAAATGTGACACCACTCAAGTGTGATTATTATTGAAGGTGTGGCGTTTAACCAAGGAGTTACGGTATGTGAGAACATCCCTATTAGCTATTATAAATTAATAGTTTTTAGTTGGACTTTTTGGTTGTGACTGCTTTATTAGAGTAGTTTAATCTTGTGCTTGTGTCAAGTGAGCTACTCAGTAGGTTATGGGACATGGTCAAGTGAGCTACACAGTATGTTATGGGACATGGTCAAGTGAGCTACACAGTAGGTTGTGGGACATGGTCAAGTGAGCTACACAGTAGGTTATGGGACATGGTCAAGTGAGCTACACAGTAGGTTATGGGACATGATCAAGTGAGCTACACAGTAGGTTATGGGACATGATCAAGTGAGCTACACAGTAGGTTATGGGACATGATCAAGTGAGCTACACAGTAGGTTATGGGACATGATCAAGTGAGCTACACAGTAGGTTATGGGACATGATCAAGTGAGCTACACAGTAGGTTATGGGATATGATCAAGTGAGCTACACAGTAGGTTATGGGACATGATCAAGTGAGCTACACAGTAGGTTATGGGACATGGTCAAGTGAGCTACACAGTAGGTTATGGGATATGATCAAGTGAGCTACACAGTAGGTTATGGGACATGATCAAGTGAGCTACACAGTAGGTTATGGGACATGATCAAGTGAGCTACACAGTAGGTTATGGGACATGATCAAGTGAGCTACACCGTAGGTTATGAGACATGATCAAGTGAGCTACACGGTAGGTTATGGGATTTGATCAAGTGAGCTACACGGTAGGTTATGGGATTTGATCAAGTGAGCTACACAGTAGGTTATGGGACATGATCAAGTGAGCTACACAGTAGGTTATGGGACATGGTCAAGTGAGCTACACAGTAGGTTGTGGGACATGGTCAAGTGAGCTACACAGTAGGTTATGGGACATGGTCAAGTGAGCTACACAGTAGGTTATGGGACATGATCAAGTGAGCTACACAGTAGGTTATGGGACATGATCAAGTGAGCTACACAGTAGGTTATGGGACATGATCAAGTGAGCTACACAGTAGGTTATGGGACATGATCAAGTGAGCTACACAGTAGGTTATGGGACATGATCAAGTGAGCTACACAGTAGGTTATGGGATATGATCAAGTGAGCTACACAGTAGGTTATGGGACATGATCAAGTGAGCTACACAGTAGGTTATGGGACATGGTCAAGTGAGCTACACAGTAGGTTATGGGATATGATCAAGTGAGCTACACAGTAGGTTATGGGACATGATCAAGTGAGCTACACAGTAGGTTATGGGACATGATCAAGTGAGCTACACAGTAGGTTATGGGACATGATCAAGTGAGCTACACCGTAGGTTATGAGACATGATCAAGTGAGCTACACGGTAGGTTATGGGATTTGATCAAGTGAGCTACACGGTAGGTTATGGGATTTGATCAAGTGAGCTACACAGTAGGTTATGGGACATGATCAAGTGAGCTACACAGTAGGTTATGGGACATGATCAAGTGAGCTACACAGTAGGTTATGGGACATGGTCAAGTGAGCTACACAGTAGGTTATGGGACATGATCAAGTGAGCTACACAGTAGGTTATGGGACATGATCAAGTGAGCTACACAGTAGGTTATGAGACATGGTCAAGTGAGCTACACAGTAGGTTATGGGACATGATCAAGTGAGCTACACAGTAGGTTATGGGACATGATCAAGTGAGCTATACAGTAGGTTATGAGACATGATCAAGTGAGCTACACAGTAGGTTATGGGACATGATCAAGTGAGCTACTCAGTAGGTTATGAGACATGATCAAGTGAGCTACACAGTAGGTTATGGGACATGATCAAGTGAGCTACACAGTAGGTTATGGGACATGGTTGTCTAACATCAAAATATGCTCCTCCAAGAAAAGTGTCAATACGGAAAATTAACACCTCTGTATGGATTCTTTGCATGAAGAACACGTCAGGATGAAAGGAAAGACAAAGCACAGAAGGTAGGTAATCGTCAGAACCAAAAAAAAAAATCACCAGTGAGTTTGTTATTGTGGTGTGAAGTGATGGCTGTGTGCTGCTTCATTTAACCTCCAGCCTTGCAAGTGTGGTCAGGTGGGCAGCCCACAAATCAGGTTTTGAGTTTTTAAATTTAAAAAGTGATATCCCATCTTCTGTAAGTGTTTTCATGTTTTTAATTGATGTTAGATGCACCAAGACTATTCTGTTAAAGTGATATTTCTATGACGATATTTAATTTAATAACAGCATTTTGGCAGACACTACATGTTTATTTTAGGAGGGGACCCAAAACATGAAAATTACAAATTCTAACAATTCTTTTATTGCCGAGCTAAGATTCCGGTCGAACAGTATGGTAGTAGTACTGTTTAGTAGCGTCCCTTAGTCACTCATATGATTTCATCGCTGTGTATCGTCTAGGTTTTCTCAAAATGTCGACAGCACAGAAACCAGACAATTTATCTATTAATTTATTCCAAGAGAGAATGATGGAAAATCTGATGGATAGTAGTAAGGCTTCAGTGGAGTTCAAAGGTGGACACAGGAGATCAAACTCTACTGGAAATCCTCTAGGTGAGAGTAGTCTCTCAGCTTGGGCCATAGTTAAGGAGTTTTTGTGCAGTTGACTTGTGCTAATTAGTGATACCTCACTTTGTGACCTTTATAAAACCTTTTAACTGTGTTTACAGCAAATATAGTGGAACTACTTACAATTATCTTAGCAAACTCCAAATTAAGGACGCACATTAGAAACACCTCCCTAATAAGGACGAATGGTTTGGTCCCAACAACTCAGGCTACATGCATTTTTACCTCTAAAAGAAGATGTCGACAACCTCATCTTTATTGTGGGAGAATTAATACTCATTCCCAAACATGTCCATTATAGCGAGGTGTCCACTGTACTTAGGGAATTTGTAGATGTATGATAAGTTGACATTTGATGTTGTTTCTTCAGGGATGATATCACAGCCTATGTCAAAGTTAGGGACTTTCCCTCCCAAACCCAGTTCATCCAGTTCATCAGGTTTAGCTGCCAATTTCTCATCCCCATCAACACCTCCTAAATGTAAGCCATGCTCTTCATAGTGATCATATGACATCACATGATCACACAGCTAGTTCATCACAACAGAGCATCGATGGATCACCACAACCACCCTCCCTGATTGGTTAGTTTATATGTGACCCTCTTTGATTGTTTAGCTTAAATGTGACCTACTTTGATTGGTTAGTTTAAGGATCCTGTTTGATTGGTTTGTTTAAATATGACCTTCACGAAGTGCAGAAAATAGCCTGACACAAACTACACAAGATTAACGTAATCGGCAGGGTTTAATTTGGTGAAATGTTACTTGCTTACTAGAGCTCGGCGGTATTGAAATTTGAATACACGGTATTAGTAACAGGAAAATATCACGGTATATCGGTATATAGTTAGCTTGTTATTGTAACTATTACATCATTTCTTGGGTCTAGTATGAAGTGGTATCATCCCAAAAACCAAACAACATATAGTTCAGTACAAGTAGTCATGTGTTGTAATGTGACAACCTCAAGTTTTGTTTAGGGCGTGTCTACTAAACCATCAACAAATTGGATAATTAAACACCAAAGGCTGGGTTAAAAGCAATCCTATATAGTGCCAGCGGTTAAGCCTCAAAAATAAAGAGGAACGTTCACTTTGTGATAAAAGCATGGAATTTGGTGGAGATGTAGAGTAAGGCATTCTGAATCATTGCAGGATGGGTACCACCCAAATATAATTTAATTTAGTGGATTATTAAAAATAAAAATAAACCATTAAATACCATTGATAGGGCAGTATCATTTCAAAAATGATAGATCAGTACACACGTACATTAATTTACATGAATTGTTCGCTACAATGGATGTTGTTTATGAAGTGACATATCATACCTGTATATGGGGACCTGGGGACAAGCATTGAATTTACTTAACAAGAGGTTACGTTTCTTCCTGAATAGAATGGGGATGGAAAATGTCTGAAAATGGATTGCTTCCTATGTTTTGTTGCAACTTCAAAAAGTGTCCCATTCCTCTGTCAAACCCAAATTGTTTGCTGGGGCAATTACTAAACTAGAACATCAGTGTCCATATTTAGTGGACCATGTCTTGTAGCATGAGCAGCAGGAATTAACAGTGTAGTATCAGTTATTTCATGATTCCCAGGTTCAATTTCTGCTTTCAATTCATTGCTAGCTTTGCTCATTGAAAGATCTCTGTTAAGATGAGTGGTAGCTAGCTATTAAATTACTTTGTGGTTAATGTCTACATTTTCTGTTTGGAGAAATATACGTAGCAAAGATATTTCTCTTTAGTGTTATTGTTACTCAAAAGGTAGACCAGATAATAGTTAGACACCAAGACCAAGGGAACTAAGCGATTTAGTAACCCCTCTGGCCCTTAGTAGCGCCCTCGCTGCGCTTGGGACGCTACAGCCTCGGGCCATTGGGGTTACTAAATAGCTTAGTTCCCTTGGTCTTGGTGTCTAACTATTATGTAATTGTGTTATTTTACACACATCTTCTGGAACCTCTCCCAGCCTTATGAACGTATTGTTTGAAGAATGAAGATCCAATACAATGTCTAGCCTCTCAACATCTGTAAACAATTTGGGATCCAAAAATGGCATCAGATTGTTGTCCGCATATTTCAAAATATCTTGATATTACCAACAGCAGATCAGACTTGACTCATTACCTAATGCAAGGATTTGGTAGGCTTAAGCCAGATGATCGATGGAGAAAGTACAGGACAACTTTTGTGAGGCTTTAAAGTCTTTCTAATTTAAAAGCTGATTCTCTTCACTGCCATTCAGTAAACAAACTAGCAGAGAGTTGACAATCTTTTTTGAGTGCTGCTGTTTTAAACAGTGTTTTGGCTCCAATTATTGAGTGAAACAAGTTTTGCTGTAATAGCGAGTTTGCCTCTGTGCCTAATTGTTTAGCATAAAAATAATTTGACTGCATTTTCATTCAAATCAATCCTTAGGGTCTAGCATCTCCTTTGCATTACCCAGCTTAATAGAAATAGTATTAACCTATTTTTCAAAAGGTGGTTGGTAGTGCAGAGCTTGTTCATGGTGCCTAGAACAGATTTTCCATCATCCACAAATTGATTGTATTCAAGCAATCCATCTCCATAAGTTGCACTATATATAACTCTGTGCCATTCTGCTATGTGTTGATCGCTGAACACTAGTACTCCCATATCTTGAATGTGTGCTGGTAGCCAGCATCCATAATTAACACAAGTAGATGGAAAAATTAGCAATTTCAAATTTGACTAAGGACCACAGTAGAAAGAAAAGCAGTGAAACAAGGTACACGTGTAACCATACTAGTGCAAATTTATCTCTACTTTAGTCATGGTTATAGCTGAAGCTACCCTGAAACAACTAAAGTAGGGATAAATTTACACTAGTATGGTTACATGTATAGGCAACCCCCCTTGTTTCATTACCTTTTTCTTTCTACTGTGATCCCTACTCAAATTTAAAATTCCTATATTGCATATCGCATCAAAAGAAGGAATGGTCCAGCTATAGATTGTTGTCTGAAAAATGAAGTATCTATTATGCTTCATTGTCAGCTATGTTCAACCTGTTACACAGCATTATGAATCAAGGTCTGTTCAAAAGGTGTCTCTGCAATTAAAATAGCTACTATGGAAAATATGGACGATTTCTGTTATGAAGGGAAGCCATCTCACACTACCTCCAAATTAACACCTTGCACTCTCAGCAAAGATGAATGGGACACAAAGGAGGACACTGGTAAGTCCATGAAGAATGCATTGTATGTACTACCTTGAATAGTAAAAAAATCAAGCCACTAAGTAGCCTTAGCCGTTATCGAGTTATGCTTGTCTGAAGGTAGTCAGTCATTCACTAGAAAATTCTGTTTAATATATTTATTTTAAAATTCCATAGCAACTTGTTGAAAGCGTTTCAGGTTGATCTGAAGGCTATTTTAGGAGTTTTACCTAGCCAATACTGCCTCCTCCTCATCAGGGAAAAGTGAGGGTGATTTTTGAGTGATGTATTTTCATGTGCCATACCCAAACTTTTGTGGACCCTACTATACAGTGATCCACAACAACTAAAAATATGATGTTAATCGATTCAGAGTATCAATGTATTTGTTAATATTTTGGCTGCAATGCATTTCAGGTAAAATGCAGCTCTTTTTATAATGGTCCATACAGTGTGTGGTCATGATTATACTGAAAAATACAAGCAATTTACTATAAACATGTTCTTGCTACACACAAACATGTTTTCATGTTCATTCATATGTTGTATGCACGTAGAGCTAAGAAGTGTACGTTTGTAAGGTTTCCTTGGTTCAAAGCTTTTCAAAAATGTTTAAAATGGTGGTTTTACCATTGTAATTTTTAATGGTACCCATCCTAAAATGAAAATGCATGAAGTAAAGTATCACCACACCAAATTTGGTGCTTTTATCACAAAGTGAACGATCATATGACTTAGCCGCCCCACTAATACTGGTATTCATCGATATACTGGTATTCATCGATATATTGGTTATCATAGTCTGTCACGGTATGATAATCGGTTATGATAATTTATCACAATAAACGGTATTACTGATATATTGCAGAGCACTATTACTTACTAACTTTTGTGGATTATGGTATTTCTTGTATCAGACTAGTAATGTGTATTATACCAGTATTATACCAGTACTATACCAGTACTATACCAGTACTATACCAGTACTATACCATACACGTGTGATACAAAATTTTGATAAGAGAAAATATTGGTGACTTTGGTGACTTGATTCACTTTGCCCAAAACGTTATTATCCAGCCTTTCTCCAACTACATAGAGAGAATATAGTATGACGCGAACATTTACCAGAATATTGTCTGCCATATTCTTAAATTTTCTCCTACCAGAATTTTGTAGGGTAGACATTTAAACAATGGTGTTTGTCTTGGAGAGTATAATGGTTGATAGAGAGTTATTATCCTTATTTGTAGTTGACTCACCTCCTCCCCATGGGACTTTCCCTCGGAACAGCTTGTCCCCTCAGATGCAGCATCACCCAGTACCACGACACTTGTCCTTAACTCAGTCCAGGAGTACGTCTGATATCAACTATGCATTTGGGGCCAGAGAGTAAGTTTAATGTAGAACTGTGCAATTGTGGTCTCACTTGTCATTTGCAGAAAAAATATTTAGCAGATTTTATAATTTTAGATGTATTCATAAATGTTTTCTTGCATGTTCTTCCCTATCATATGTGTGTTGTTTAAAAGGTTTCAAAATGTCCCCTGAACAACTTGTCATTCTTTTAGTGGGCATATAGACTAGCATTCTATCCTCTGCACATGACCCGCCATTTATTTAATCCATACAGCAAGTGGGAATGACTACACTAAGGTTTGTAGTAGTGTTTGAATCATGTGACAATTGTGTGGGGCGTGAGTGTGATTACATTACTGCAAGTGGTTAAGTTTTACATCATGCTAAACTGCAACACACGACACTTCATGATACACAACACCACGTGTTGTACTTATCAACTGCATAACTGTACTGTATGAGTAATACTGTACAGTTATGTGTAGAATTTATTTAAGGAATGTTACATAAACAACACACTGTAAATCGCTAAAACCAACCAAACTAATCCTACGAGTTCGTTCTACGGCTAGGAATAGATTGTATAAACACTTACTGATCGTCTGATCACGAAGCTTTTTAAACACGACTCCACTAAGACAGCACACGATTGATCACGTGCGTGACACTGTAAATCGCTAAAACTAGCCAAACTAATCCTATTAGTTCGTTCTACAACTAGAAATAGATTATATGAACGCTTACTGATATCCTTGTCACCGAAAATCGCAGCGGTTTGAGTACTAGAGAAAATCGCTCCGAGCCAGACGCGACCAGGAAGTACAATATAACACTTAAAGCACCGCCTTGCTTGTGTGTACAAAAAATACAGTACTCGGGGGGTGTCTCGAGGCAAATACAGCACTCGGCTTCGCCTCGTGCTGTATTAACCTCTCGACACACCTCCTCGTACTGTATTTTCTGTACACACGCGCGGCGGTGCTTTAACTCTAACATAAAGATTCTATATCATATCACAATATATTGACAATTGTCCAGCAACCACAAGTTGTTGTATTAATGTCATGTTATATGAAAAGGCTAATTGAGCTCATACAGTATCAAGGTACATTATTAGTGGTTATCAGTTTAGTGTTTCCCCATGTTGGTTTGTCATGGTATCATGGGTGTGTTCAGTCGTAGGAAATCAGATGAGATAGCTACCACGGCAACCCACACATCACGACGACCATGTGCCCCACTTGGTATCAAGCCACTTCCCCTTGGAGACAAGTCATCCAACCAGTCACCAACCAATAAGAAAGGAGGTGAGTTAGTTCCCTACCACTAGTAACAGGATTAGACTAGAAGACTCAGCTACTACCAATAAGTATTATAGTAAGTGAATTTCCCTCCTTCCCCATACCTTGCTCCTTCTGATAATCCCTTTCACTTTTCAAGTCATTGAAGTCTAACGCTATCCCTTATATGGTAGTATTTGAAGTCATTTGTGTTACCACCAATTTCAATCTCGTGTGTTTTCCCTCCAACTGGAAGGTGTAGAAATATGACTTCTAAGATAGTTGGAGCAATAAGCAATTCCTTTATTAATTAATAAAATGGTGTCACATTTTAGACAGTAGCTAATAGTGGTTTTGTAGTAGACACTTTAGACATTACTAATATTAGTTCATTTGTGCTTGTAATGGGGCTCACTCAAAAGCGTGATGATTAGTAAACTATCCGTGTCATTATCATCTACCATATATGCTATGTCCGGGTCATACTCATGTTACATGTAGTGACAAAATAGCTTATGAAACAAAATCATAGTTTGAGTAAGCCCTGTGTAATAGTTGTGTCATTATATTAAGCTGAAACTGTCACGCAGGCTTTAAGCCGTTACCGTTCAAGATGCCAGCAGCTCAGCCCACTTCTAACCGGTGAGTAACTGTTATACATCATATACTACAACATGTTGTATTTATCTGCTACTAGCATTGGTACCTCCTGCCCTATGTGTAGGATAATAATAACAAAAATTAAGAAATTTAAGTTTGATTAAAGATCATAGAAATATAAAATAGTGAAACAAGGGATGTCACCTACACATGAGATATGTATAGCTACTAGTGGACATCTAATCCCTAAACTTCAGTCTATAACTACGACTGAATTATGGATTACATGTCCACTAGTATATCTGCAGGTATAGGCAACCTCCCTTGTTTCACAACTTCTTAGCTGTTCCCTTGTTTTGTTTGTTTTTTGATCCCTAATCCAGCTTAAAATTCCTAAGTTTTCCTTCTACTTGTTTTTCTACTTTTTTTCTAAATAATTATGACTACTGAACACTACATCAAAGAAAGGAATGCCATAAACGTAATGTTGCACCTGCCCCAGCAATCTATTACATAATGGAAAGGGAGGTGATTAAACAACATAAAATTCTGTTTAATCATTTTGTTGTTGTTGTTGTTGTTGTTGTTTTGATTCCATAGAAACTTTTTGGAGGGTTTGGGGGCTGGTCTGAAGACATTTTTGGGCTTTGCTATACTGCCAAGCTGTCATTGAGGGAAATTGAGGTTGGTTTTAGTGGTGATATTTTTGGCTGGCAAAGCCCAGTTCTTTATGATCCCTGATATACAGTAGTGGATTGATGAGATAGTACTACCCAGAGTATTTCTTTAAGAAAACAACTGGCCATTGATCAACAACATGATTTTTTTTACTAGATGTCAAATGAGCACTTTTTAGGCCTACATCATCTGTAGTTTGGAGTAATGTATTTCATGGACTGGACTGTGGACTGGACTCACGGACTAAGCTTGAAACAGCTTTTTAAACAATAATCTAGGTATTATAAACCTCTCGCAACACTGGAGACACCACTATCAAGCTACAACTGTTGGTACTGCTCTTCCTTACAAGTCATGAAAAGTAGCACGTGCACTAATTAAATAGAATACACTCACGATACACGTGGAAGCGTGATAGAGGCTATTGTTGTAGCGTAGATGTTTTCTTTTGTCGCTTTAGCACTAGTGTTTGGGCTGTAGAGATAGGCCAGTAATTTTTCTTAGAAGGTAGCTATAGGTGGCACTGCCGGGTGAGGTGATGGGGCTATGCAAATAAACTGTCTCATCACTACAGCCCTAACACTAGTGCTAAGTACTGAAGCAACAAAGGGAAACCTCTACACTACAACAATAGCCTCTATCATGCTTTATCAATGCTAGTACATGTGTGTTGTGGGTGTATTCTAATAAATTAGTGCACGTGCTACTTTCATGGTTTGTAAGGAAGAGCAGTAACTCGATAGTGGTGTCTCCAGTGTTGCAAGAGATGGATAATGCCTGCATTATTGTTTAAAAGCTGTTTCCAGCTCAGTCTGTTAGTCCAGCCTGTGAGTCCAGTCCACAAAATACAATAGGCCTCTGTAGTTTCCAGTTGAATGATTGTTTAATATCAAGAAAGACTTAATAGTGCTGTAGATGTAAGATGAAAGGTTTGAACGACTAGCTAATACTTAGGTACTATAATGGTTCTCTGAACTACATTAGATTATGCCTGTCTGTTGTACTTACAAAGAACAAACAGTTGACTTAAGTACTGATCTAACACTTTCACACCTCAGATCAAAGGAATTTCAGAGGATACATTTGCCATGTATACCTCTTTACAGGGAGACATTTCAATGTACACTGGTGTACATTGAAATGTATCCCGGGAAAGTGGTTGCACTTCTAAAAGAGCAAGCCACTTTCATCAAAGCAAGCATGGCCTTTATGTGGATGAGATAGTGGTACCACCCTCTGTTTGTTTTATAAAAGCTCAGACCAAAATCGATTGTGGGAATAAATCAGTGCTGACGTGTTTACCACAAATTGAAGTGTTGCCAGAAGTAGCAGTCAAATGAAGGCGTTTTGGTATCCTTGCCGTTCTACAAGTTGGAAAATGTTACTTAAAGGTGAGAACTAGTATTACAGTGCATTCCCAAGCATTTCGGCATGTATTTGAATGCGGACACGTCCACATTACGGATGATACAAGTTAACTACTCTATAGCGAAGCTTACCCCTGTAGGTCTTTAGTATACGTTGTGATTAGTCTTTAAACAACGCGAAAGCATTATAAAACTTGTAACTTCCCCGAAATTTGCCCTACTCGACTTTCTGCGATATCCGTAGGACTCATTCGTTTATTATAACAATCGTAGCTACAACGTTACTTGCTGCCTAACCATAATTGAATCTTTCAGGCATGCATTATATAACGAATCCAGTGATTCCACTAGTATTGGCATTAAGGCTATCAGCCTTAACGGAAGTGTTACATATTAGCTGTAACATTGGCACTTGTGATTTGCCAGAAATGTATGCCCGCAGCCTCGGGCACAGTTTGGGCATACATTTCTGGCAAATCACTCATGCCCGTGTTACAAATATAAATTTGAATATACTTGTACTTTACTTACATATTCCCTTGATTTCAACTAGAGTACTTGGTAACCCCAAACTACTTGTACTTCATCAACTCAAACTACTTGTACTTCATCAACTCAAACTACTTGTACTTCATCAACTCAAACTACTTGTACTTCATCAACTCAAACTACTTGTACTTCATCAACTCAAACTACTTGTACTTTACTGAAGTACTTTTGAATGTACTTGGGTCCATATCTATAGTATGCACTGATGTACAGTGGAACCTCTCTTAACAAACTCACTGAATTAAGGACACAATAGAAAAAAAAAACAAGTTTGTTCCGAACAGGTCTGGTTAGTACATTTTTTACCTTTGAAGGAGGAAAACCTCTATATTACAGCAAAAAATGGCCAAAATTTCTGGGTCCCAAAATGTCCGTAATAGAGAGACTGTAAGTACCACCTAGCACATGCAATCACTTACTATTACCAACACCACCCTACCAAAGCACTCCTAGCACTGCTCACACTCATTAATAAGCACCACCCAACATAAGCACCACCCAACATAAGCACCACCCAACATAAGCACTACTTACACTGTACTAAGCATCCCTCTTCCCCCTAGCATGAAGCAAGATGAAGAACTAGAAGAAATGGTGACAAAGACTAGTTCCATATCTCTTACATCACCGGCTGATATTGTGAAGAAAGAGAAGATTGGACAAGGAGTCTCTGGACATGTCTTTAAAGTACAACATGGAACAACTGGCGAGTGGATGGCAGCTAAGGTCAGTGTGCCACATTTGGTACATGTCTGGTTATAAGCCGATACCCTGTAGTGTATGATGTGGACAGACAGCACAGGAGAAAGACAGAGAATAATACGAGATCTTGAAGTGATGACTAAACATCAATCACCCTACATTGTCCAGTACTTTGGATCTGATATTGTCCAGAAAGAGGTGGGTGGGGCTGTATCATGTGATCAGTATAAGGGTGAGGCTGTATCATGAATCAGTAGAGGTGTGGCTGAATCATATAGCAGTGGGGCTGTATACTAAGTAAATTTGGTTAATACCATATAGCGTAATAATTCGATGGGAGAAAATTTTGACGAATTCACTCATTGTCAAATATTTATGAGGAAAATTTTGACGAATTGCAACAGTTTGTCAAATTTGTCAAAATTTCCCCCCGTCGAATTATTACGCTGTACGGTAGTAGTGCACCAAACTGTTAGAGTAATAGTGTTGTCCACAAGCAGTTGCACACTATAAGTCATATCTTTGTAGATTGTTTTTCATAAACACTGCTAAGGTTTCTGACAGCTGTGAAGATGAAGCCCTGTAGAGTAGCAACTGTTTTATTAGACCAGGCTCATCCAAATGCTTACGTGCCAGAAACTAAAGTGTATTAAAGAGCTAAAGACTGCCCCTCTGGTGTTCAGTTACTAATGGAACAGATAGCAATATACTCTGATAGAGTAATCTGAATGATTGAGATAACTTGTACTGTTGTTAGGTGTGGGTGTTTATGGAGCTGATGGACACTTGTCTGGGAAAGTTGTTGGCTCAGCTCAAACCCAACCCATTTCCTGAAGATGTGATCGGGAAGGTAGTGATTGCCGTGGTGACCGCTTTGGACTACTTGAAGACTAACTTCGCTGTAATCCACCGAGGTGTGTTTGTCCATCTGTCTGTGCGTATGTCTGTGTACACACGTCATACGTACAATAACCTATATTTATACTTTCTCCTAATCCTCCTCAGATGTCAAGCCTAGTAACATCTTATTGGACAGATCAGGAAGAGTCAAGTTGTGTGATTTTGGTATTAGTGGAAGATTGGTGGACTCTAAGGCTCACACGAGGGACGCTGGTTGTGTTGGCTACATGGCAGTAAGTTGAGGTGTACAACACATCCAGTCACACTAGCTAGAGGTTGCTACAAGTGTAACAAGAATGTGCCTGGAGCAAGACAATAACTGGACAGGTTGAATTACACTTGTCAAACTTTATCGTTTTATTTCATTGTAATAATTAAACATTTTACATAGTGAATTCACTACTAAGTGTTATCCGCCCTATTCCATGGCTAATCAATTTTGTGAATATTTCATTATTGACGCACATGAAATTTTAATCCATTTATGGTGCTTCAATCCTCAGCGACACAATTGTGAATGTAGTCACTGTAATAGTAGTCACTGTAATAGTTTACATCCTGAATGAGTTACATGTGTTTATCATAGCCTGAGAGGATCAAACTGACTAACATTGAGAAGGGATATGATGTTAGAGCTGATGTGTGGAGCCTTGGCATCTCATTGGTATGTATGTGCACGAGTCATTCTCTGTGTTCTAATTACTGCTCACCACAGGTAGAACTCAGTACGGCTAAATTCCCATATGCTCACTTCTCCAATGACTTTCAAGTTTTGACATCCATTGTTAACGATGATCCTCCTGTTCCCAAAGATGCCAGACTATCACTGGAACTGATTAGCTTTATATCGTCATGGTGAGTGGAACATTACTGGTAAGTGGTTACCATGGTGATGTTTCATCTGCAGTTTGACAAAGGACCATGAAAAACGACCATCGTTCAAAGAACTATTGGTAAGATGTGTTACTATTATTAGTATAGTCCTTGTAAGGAATGATAGCCTGTTCTATTGGCACAGTGGGACTACCTCCATTATCTAAATTATATATAGAACCCATTTGTTTATATAGCTACAGAGCCGTGTTCTAATAGAACATACACCACTTACAAAGTTCTTAAATAAGGAGCCATTCTTACATTCATTCTAGCGTTCAGATAGTTTAGTATACAGTACGATAGTAACTGTATAGTAGGGAGTAGGCGTGGTCCATGAAATAAAATCATCCAAAAACCAACCTCAATTTTCCCTGATGACAATGTGGCAGTATTGGTGAGGTAAAATTAGGCCCAAACAAGCTTTCAGATCAACCTGACACGCTTTTAACAAGTTGCTACGGAATTTTAAAATTTTTTTATTCGACAGAATTTTCTACTGACTGACTGATGTCTTCAGACGAGCGTAACTTGATAATGGCTAAGGCTACGGGCTTGATTTTGTCACTGTTCGGCGTCGCTTTGGCCCTACAGGTGCCTTTTGGCATACCGCAGTACATACAATGCATTCTTCATGGACTTACCAGTGTCCTCCTTTGTGTCCCATTCATCTTTGCTGACAGGGAAAGGTGTCGATTTGGCGCGAGCATGTGATGGCTTCCCTTCGAAATGGAAATCATCCATATTTTTCATAGTGGCTATTTTGATTGCAAAGGTGCTTTTCAAACAGTTCTTGATTCGTATTGCTGTGTAACGGGTTGAACATAACCGACAGCAAAGCGTAATGGATACTTCACTTTTCAGATGATTATTAATAAAATTGGGACGCGGCACCATTTCTTTTGGTACGTGTAGATTGTAGAGGTGTTTCCGGAAAAGTTCTTGATTCATATTGCTGTGTAATGGGTTGAACATAGCTGACAACCAAGCGTAATGAATACTTCACTTTTCAGACGATATAGCTGGGGCACATGGCACCATTTCAGATGCAGTATGCGTGGGTTCACCTGTCATAATAAACAAAAAAAAGTTAACAAACAAGTACACGAAAAAATTTGGAATTTTCAACTAGAGTAGGGACCATAGCACATTGATAAAAAGTACTGAAACAAGCTGGAGTAGTGCATGATATTAAATCACAGTAAAACAATAAGAAGTGTTATATCCCTACTGTGCTCAAGATACCATAATGGAAATGCACAGTAGGGATATAACACTTCTTATTGTTTTAACTGTGATTTAATATCATGCACTACTCCAGCTTGTTTCAGTACTTTATATCGATGTGCTATGGTCCCTACTCTAGTTGAAAATTCCAAATTTTTTCGTGTACTTGTTTATATAGACACTTGAGGTGTTACTTCTAGACAAGTAAAAAGGTAATATGGCTACCTAACAATACACGTATTCTCACAGGACACGCGGTTTGTCAAATACTATGATAAGGTCAGTGTGGATATTGCCAGTTGGTATTGTCAAGTGACTACTTCATCTAATAACACATGATGATGTCATCATTGGATCATGTGATCTCATATCACTTTAATTATATTTTCTATACTAATTCACTGTTTAATAATTGCTGTATTTTTACTACTACAAATAACTTGCACTTTACATGAGAAGAGAATTTGTTTAACCTATTAAGATCTTGCCGGCAGTTTGTGTACAATAATCTGATGGGGTGACAGTAACTTTATGATAGGGTCACATGTTGTTGAGGTTTAATCATTGAATCACTAGTTTCCCTGATTTTTTTTAATGAGTTTAATAATGAGGTTATGGTTTTAGGTCATACATACATACCAATAATTGTTGACTAGTTTCACAATTGTAATCACAATTGTTCAGTAAAGTGTTTCAGATCCTCCCCACTGTATGATAATGTCAAATTACCATATATGGCATAGGTTGGTTAGTTCCCTCAAACATGAAAAGGACAACATGAAATCATGTTCTAAGGGACCATATCAAAATGTAGCCAATAGACAGTTACACAACTGAACCTACAAATGCTATTTGGCTAACAGCTATTGCTGTCTGATAGAATTACTGACCAACTATTCATCTAGTACAACAAAGAACCAATAATAATACTTTATTCAAAAACTGTTGACTATCATGAAAAAGCTACTCCAGGATGATGTGGTAACACTGCATACAGGGCCACTCTACTGGTGTGTCATTATCTGTAAGTCACCTCTGCCATCACCATGACTAGGGTAAAATCACCTGCCGATCATGATTGTTGAATTATCGAAATTCAATAATATTCTGAAATACATTAGCAGGAAGGGACTTCCACCATGTAAAAGAAGACTGGTGTTTTTTTTTTGAGTAAAAGAAGACCAATCAAAACTTTTTCTGAGTAAAAGCTCTATTTAAGCAACACCAGAAGCCATGCTGGCCATGATGATAAGCCCAAACATCAATAAAATGTGTACATGCTCTGCCAGTATATTTGGCACGCACATATAATGTGTTGCGTCTGAAAGAACTGCATCAGTAGAACAAAATTGATGATCATCTAAAATCTTAAAGCTTTATGTTCAGCTAGTTCAAAGCATGTCATGATCCATGAAGAATATTTGTACCATAAACTGACACATTTAGCTACTACATGTGTAGCTAGCTAACAAAACCTATAAGCTAGCTAGCTACATGATGTGAAAGGATGGCACGTTCACTGGCACCCAGAGTAAAGCTGAACCACTAATCCATAGGCAAAGCTGAAGGTCAAGATTGGTCTTGCTGAAAGCCAAGATCAGTAAAGCTTGGCTTCAGTGTCTGGCAGGCAGTTCATGGTACAGTGGCTTTATAGTCAGTCATGATGAAGGTGCCGCCGCGGCTTTCTTTTGAGAACTAATTTTATGAAATGTAGCCACCATGCTCTTACAAATCATCTGATGCTTCCCGGGACTTTTAGATGTCCTTATTATTGTTTGTTTCATGCAAGTCCATACAGTTATGCATGTCCAGCACACTTGCCTCTTGTGCTGGGGGCGGTATGCAAGTTCCATCTAGCCCGGGGAAAAAATCATGACTGAAATACAATGAGTGACCCTATGGGGTGTCATAGATAATAGACACCCACTACGTATGGGGTGTCTATTACCCATGCTACTATATAGCATTTGAACGCTATCTCTCAGCGGGAGCCTACACTAATTATGCTGGAAGGGGCGTGGCAGTGTTTATCATAAACAATGGGCGTAGCGAACTCTCGCGAGTATCGCGACGTGTTAGAATCGATCCGACGTAACGAGCGAGGACACGCGAAGGTACAACTAGATTACATCGAGCTAAGCGAGAAAGATTGTCTGAAACTAGCGGACGCCCTCGCGGTTAATCGAAGAGTAAAACACTTGTGTTTGGGAGCCTGTGCACTGTCTCCTCGAGCACTGCAGCACCTAACAAGGTCACTATACGGAGGATTCACTCGTATACGGAGACTAGACTTGGTATGTGTTTTGTTGTGAGGACCTGTCTGTAATGTTTACCATATATGTAGAGCACACAGGGTAATCCAGCTGTGGGAAATCCCCTGGGAGATGAGGGGGCAGAGATACTAGCTCAGGTAGGTGACGTCATGAGATTGAAATGTTAGTTTGAACTTCAGTGCTTTGGCTAGCCGACACTTGAGCCTACATTATAGTATGTTCACGTTGAGCTGAATCCTGAAAAACAGCTAAAAATTAAAAGTGGATTTTTTCTCAACAGAGTTAACATTTCTGCCAACCAGATGATTATTGGTAACAGCAAAGGTGTCAACAACAGACACGTACGGTTTGGCTCCATTAAAAGTTCGGGAAAGGGCTCTAATGGACACTGTACTTATATGGCTTCCCCATAGGAAATGTATTGTGAAAAATTTGGCCATAAATATTATGTCAAACATTTGAACAACAACATTTTGAAATATTTTAGCGGGTCAAGCAGTACTACAAATGAGCCAAATTTCAAGATCGTGTGTAATTGCATCATCCATGAGTTCTTAAATGTTTTTGAGGATTCAGCTCAATGCGGACGTACTATAGTGCTGGCACTCACACACACACGCACACACACACATCCTAAAAATAAGATAAAAAATTACTCTGAGCTCGAGCTGATCATGTTCTTTGTAGTCAAATAACAAGAACCTATCAAATACATACAGGTATAATTTTCAGGTTATAATAAATAGCTAACTCAGTATCATTAACCTTTAAAGCATATAAGTATTCACCTGTTGAAACAATAATAACAAAGATGTACATGCCCTTGTAGTTAGCTGTATAAGGTATAAGATATAAAGATGTGTGTGATGGTTTGCAGGTGATCAGCCGGTCAGCTCAGCTGCAACATGTCAGAGCTGCTAGTTGTGATATTGGAGAAGTGGGTGGGGCTGCTATCGCAGATGCTCTGATAGGAAATGACCACTTGTTAACACTAGACCTCAGGTGGGTGGGGCTGCATAGTCTCACATGATCTGACAATGTTAAAGAAAAGTACAACTAATCCAATATTGACATCTCAGATTGCTGCCAATTCAAACCATATGCATCCCATACAGGGCTCTCATAAGCCTTCTCATTGCTTTCCTAACTTGTAAACAAGTTTTAACACCTGTACAACCCTTGCATTATGTAATGGCACATTATATGGTTGCGACATGTCACCAACCTCCTCTGTTTTTTGTTTTCTTTTTGTTTGTTTTTTCTAAAGGAAAACATTTCACCCAAGGGGTAGGTAGCAACCTGAAATTTCATAGAAAGTGTTTCTGAAAGATGAAAATGTTGCCTGAAAATTTGTACATTTTGAAAGTTGAAATGAACTGAAATATATTATATCTTGAAAGATGAAATATTATGGGAAGTCATCTTTCTATCTTTGAAGTTTCGTAGACAGTTTTGGCTCATTACCTACCCCTTGATCACTACACTAGTAGATGTATTATGGGTGCTTATTTTAGTTGTGTTCTAAAGATCTGCAGAAATGATTGATGAAATTTCATCCCATCACAAATTTTAGCCATTTTGTGTGACTGTATAGATAGTAACAATGGTAGATTATGTACACACACATTTTGAGAAAAATGACATTAACCATTGAATGTATAAATGTACGTATATATGTAGCTAACACGGCCCTCCATGACAATACATGATAATTATAGTTACTCTATTATCACCACTACGATGTACCAACAACCACATCATATCATTTACTACAGCCACAACCACATCAGTGACAGAGCTGCAGAATCACTTGGTCATGCTCTACAAAACAACCATACCTTGGAGGGATTGTTGTTATGGAAGAACAACTTGTTCTATACTGGAGCAGAACACATAGCTAATGGACTACAAGTTAATAATACTCTACAATGGCTGGGGGTGAGTAGTTAGTAGTATATACAAACCAGCTGGGTGAAGTTAACACTGATCATAATCTGACTACCTTATAACACTGTATATAAACAGGTGATGTGCTGAACTGAGTTCTTCATAGTAGTAGAGTTCTTCATAGTAGTAGAGTTCTTCATAGTAGTAGAGTTCTTCATAGTAGTAGAGTTCTTCATAGTAGTAGAGTTCTTCATAGTAGTAGAGTTCTTCATAGTAGTAGAGTTCTTCATAGTAGTAGAGTTCTTCATAGTAGTAGAGTTCTTCATAGTAGTAGAGTTCTTCATAGTAGTGGAGTTCTTCATAGTAGTGGAGTTCTTCATAGTAGTGGAGTTCTTCATAGTAGTGGAGTTCTTCATAGTAGTGGAGTTCTTCATAGTAGTGGAGTTCTTCATAGTAGTGGAGTTCTTCATAGTAGTGGAGTTCTTCATAGTAGTGGAGTTCTTCATAGTAGTGGAGTTCTTCATAGTAGTGGAGTTCTTCATAGTAGTGGAGTTCTTCATAGTAGTGGAGTTCTTCATAGTAGTGGAGTTCTTCATAGTAGTAGAGTTCTTCATAGTAGTAGAGTTCTTCATAGTAGTAGAGTTCTTCATAGTAGTAGAGTTCTTCATAGTAGTAGAGTTCTTCATAGTAGTAGAGTTCTTCATAGTAGTGGAGCGGCTAAGCAACAAATTTTGATGAAATTGTTCACTTTATGATAAAAGTACCAAATTTTCTGTGGAAGTTGAGTAAGGTATACTAAATCATTTGAGATATGGTGCCACATCAAAATCATTGCCTTAGGGCATGTTTTGAAACTTTTAAACTAGATTATAAGCCCATTTCTAGCTGGTCAGGAAATATAAGTGCATTCAAAATCTTTGTTTTTGCTTATATAGCATGATTAATGTATCTCAAATTTATAGAAAAATTCTAAATGTGTTAGTTTTTAAACACTTCTATTGGAG